>NC_137467.1:188119431-188719431 GCF_964235325.1 Thermobia domestica | reverse complement strand
AGGGCGCCCATACAAACGGGAATATATATATATATATATATATAGAGAGAGAGAGAGAGAGAGACTTTGAAAGAAAGTATGGGTGCCATTTTATATTAAAATCACCACCAAATTTGTTTTAGTATTAACGTAAATAGCTAACCTCGAATCGAAATCCTCTTTACTACAGAAAAACTTTTAGTTCCTGTAATAACATTTCCGTCAAATAAAAAGAAGCTAAATGTACCAACAACTTAATATAGCACGCCTATGGACGCAGGAGGTTCATTGCCGCGTTTACAAAAGCTCTCCATTGATTTCTCTCAGCCAACTGAGCCCAGTTTCTACTTTATATTTCAATCTCTGCGAAAACCATTTTAATATTGTCCTCCTATTTGCGCCTCGGTCTTCCTAACGGTTATTTTCTTATTTCGATTTCCAATTACAACTTCGAAAGCGTTTCTAATTTCTTCCATTCTGGCTTCATAACCTGACCATTTGAGCCTCCTAGACTTGATGACCCTAGCAATGTTTGGTAAACGTTATACAATTATGCAGTTCCTCCTTATGTAAGTTTCCCCCTTTCCCCATTCCCGTTCCTTTTGGAGTTCGAATATTGGTTTAAGAATCTTGTTTTCAAATACTTTCAGTCTGCGGTTTTCCCTCAGAGTCAGTGACCATATTTCGCAACCGTACAGCACAATAGGCATGATTATCGTTTTATATTTTGGGCTACAAATTCCTCAACAGAATTAGCGACAACAAAAGATTTTTAACTGAATAATAGTACGAAATCCCTGCTTTCAGTTGACATCATTTTTTTGTAGTGATTATGGTTATGGTCTGTTAATAATGATCCTAGATATTTGAAAGTATCCACTTTGTCGAAAGAAAATATTATTTGGTATTTTAACGCATCCATTAAATGCACTATTGCGATCCCGATTAACTTCCATTTATTTAGTTTTCTCTGCATTTACTTTTAAGCCTATATCCCTCTAGCGTTAATTAAGATTTCTGCATTACTTTCTAATAGTCTATCATTCCCTATTAAATTTACATCATCAGTATACGCCATAACCTGGCAAATACAATTCAGTTCTAGTACCTGATTGCTGTCTTTGATTTTCCTTATAGTGTACTCCAGAACAAAGTTAAATAATAATGACCACAACGCATCTCATTGTTTCAGGCCATTCTCAACGTGAAAGCTCGTGAACAAGAATTTCTCTACGCGAACCTTACTTTGGGATTCATTTAAACGTATCTTAACTAATCTACCTTTTTCGGTATTGCAAATTATGTAAGCATATTGTACAATGTTTCCCTTCCACCAGAGTCTAAAGTCAATAACTGATGTGCCAGGATGTTGTATTCTGTCATTTCTTTTCAAGTATTAGTCGAATGGTAAATATCTGGTCGATAGTTGATCGATTTTTACCTAAATCCGTTCTGATAATCTCCAATAATTTCACCTGCTTATGGAGTCAATCTTGCTAATACAATGTTTAAGAGGATTTATTGGATGTCGACAGAAGAGAAATGCCTCGATAATTATTAAATCTGTTTTGTTGCTTTTCTTCTGAACTGGAACAATGATTGATTCTCTTCGTTTTTGTGGTAATTCCTCCTTGTTCCAGATAAGGAGAATGAAAATGAAATGAAATGAAATGAAATGAAATTTTGAGTTTTACGTCCCACGGTTATGCCGGTTAGGCTAAAGGAGACGGTGATGATGAGTAATGAATGAAATGGTGGAATGAAGAAAGTGGGAGGAAACGGGAGAACCCCGAGAAAACCCACGCACACGGTGTTTGTCCACCACAAAGTTCACTTGGCGGGAGCAGGGTTTGAACCCGAGACCCCTAGCACCAGAGGTGAGATAAGGAGAATGAGTTTGTGTATCTTGCTATACAATTTTTCCTCTCTAGCTAAAATTAAGTCAACTAGAATTTCGTCTACACACGGAGATATGTGTTTATTTTTTTAAAATAGCGATTTCTGTTTCTGTCTGGTTAGTTTCTGGAATATACGGTTATGCTGTATGTATTTCACTTTCTCCACGCGCATTAGTTTTTGGCTATGTGTATAGCAAATCGTCAAAGAAATCTGTCCATCTATTTAAGATGCTATCTGTATCAGTGAGAACTGTTCCTTTAGGTTTTTTTAATATATAAGCACGAAGTTGATAGCCTTTCTTAAATTCGTTGATGCATTTATACATCCGAATGTTTTTATTGATGCATCCGAATGTTTTTGTTATTACTATTATCTTCAAGTTAATTAATTTTAACTTTCAAAAGTCACGTTTCTTTGTTCTAAAAGTTTTAAAAGTTTTCTGCCAGATGACAATGAAATTTTACGTAGTTATTTCGTTCGGATTTTGTAGCCAACGCTGTTTCTTCTGTTTTCTCTTCTCTGCTACTTTAGTAGATTCCTGGTTTAACCATGGTTTGTTCCTACGTATTTCTGCGTGCCCGAATATTTCTTTTGCTGAAATATTAATGTTATCTCTAATTTCAACTGGGTATTTTGAACACTAGTGCACTCCGAACTTCCTAAAACCGAAATCTATTCGACACTTTAATCTGGCTCCCCTCTCACCTGACTCTCCTCTATTTAAAAAAAAAATAATAAACCGATCCGTTTTCAGATATTGAATATTTCCTTTGTTCAACGATAGTCTCTTACTATCACAATCAACTCCTCTGAACAACCGAACATCAGTTGTGCGAGACTGTTCTTTTCTGTCTACTAAAAGTGATCAGTTTGAATATGTGTTGTTCCATCTGATGAAGTCCAAGTATATTTATGAATTTCGCGATGTTGGAATTTTGTAATCTTCACGATAAGGTTTCTGGATATTGCACAATTCACGAGTGTAACGCCGTTGTCACAACTTTCCTTATGCAAACATTTATTCCTTATAATCGGTTTGAAAATACCCTCTCGTCCTATCTTCGTATTGAAACCGCCTAACAGAATTTTCATATCGTATTGGAGGAGATGATCAAATACCCGTTCTATTCTTTCGTAAAAACTGTATTTTTTTTTAATCGCCATCCTTATTTTCTGTTGAGACATGTGCATTTAAAACAATAATATTACACCACCGACCCTTAAGAGAAGTAAAAGAAATTCTATCATTAACAAATTTAACCTATGTAACTGCTGATATTACGTATTCGTTTGTAAACGGAAAGCCCTGTTTCTAGTTGGTAATTTTTAATTTGTTTCCCGTAAAATAACGTAAAATTTCCGGACTTGACTCCTCCATTTCTTCTCATCTAATTTCCTGATATCCCACTAGGTCTAACTTCTATTTCTAAACTCATTGTTTACAAATTTTAACGAGCCCGTCCTATAGAGACTTCTTATATTCCATGTTCCAAATGTCATGTCGATTTTACTTTCCTGAGTTCGGGCCAAGTTATCAGTTCTGATCCGAGGATTCTGCGAACTTATCTGAACAATCCTTTTTTTTTTTTTTTTTTTTTTTTACAGGATGACGTTGTTAGCCTCATACCAAATTCTCAAGCTGGATTATCACCCCTTGTCTGTCCGCGACTGCTTACTCAGTATATTCGCAGCTAACCTCTATATCCCAGACGCCTCCTCCTCGATCCACACCTGAGGACGCGCCGTGCCGTGGTGACAGGAAGACCACATTTTACGGAAATTACTACAGCTGTATTTCAGAAATACAACAGGTACTGATTACACTGCTTTAAAACACACAGTAACAATTAATATGCTCGGATATATGGATGCATATTAAGACTGTGAAAGCTTCGATGCAGTAAAAATCGTAAATTAGAGACTAGTGTTAGTGTAGTATTACATAAATGCATCGTACGTTTGACTATCCGAACCATTCTTGGTGTATCACATTGTTTCGTTTTGTAGATATATAACTTTATAATATTTTTGTAAGTGATTATACTCTTTACTTGTTCTCTGCCAATAGCAACTGTATGAATTCATAATACAAAACTGAAATACAGAGGGATAAAATTTTAAAAACTTATGTGATTTCGCATGGCATCTTATGTAAAGGGGGCCTTGTATTCTTTACAGGTTCTGTACTAACAGTCAGTATTTGAATTTATTATACAAATCTGGTATACAGGATAACCAAAACCACTTATTTATAATGTGATGTTTCGTAGGGCGCCTTATGTAGAGGGCGCACTGTACCTCTCACGGGTTCTTCGCCAATAGTAACTGTGTGTGTTTATTGTACAGAACTGTGCTATAGAGAAGAGTAAATAAAATGGTTCATCTTTGATGTGGTCTCGGAAGGACGACTGATGTAAAGGGCGCACTGCACCTTTCACGGGTTCTTTACCAATAAAACTATAAGAATTTATTACTAAAAACTTGTATCTTTATTTATACTGTGATATTTCAGAGGGCGCACCGGGACACGTCCCGGTGTCCCGGTGGGCCAGCACGGGCCTGTGTACAACTTAACGTGAGACGTGCACGGAAAAAAATCCGTTCTCCGGACAAATATACTGTATCCTCTTGCTTACTACAGAAATCAGTACGGAGCATACGTTATCCGTATGCTACATAGGCACTGCCCTTAGGTGTTGCATGCCGTTGCAGGATGTCTGACATCTAACAGTTTTCCGTATATCACATGCATACACTTATGTTACCTTCGTCAGCTATATGTTATATACGCCCATTTGTATATGAGATCCTGACCGCCTACATTGTTTCATACGGAAAGTACGTATAGATGGAACACTTATACAGAAAATATTATAAAACATGCGTTTTCAGTTATACGTTTGCTGTACGTTAAGTCCGAAAACTACAGGAATTACGCATGTAACCTATCTTTTTAAGTACGCCACCTACAATTTTTTTTTCTCAGTGTGTATAACATGAGCTCCCGCCGCGAATCGAACTCGTTTCTTCCATGCCGAAGACGCGTATACTAACCGTTTAGCTATATTCATTTAGAGATCCTAATGTAACGGTGTTTTCTATATATATCAATCCACGACGCTAGGGAATCTGGGAAATTTATATTCATTTATATTCATTTACATCCCAATTTGACAATTTTGTCATGATCCCATGCATTGATATTTTCAAAGCTAGTTCCATGGTATTCGGCCGTCTTAAGTTAGTATACCTGGTACAAGCTCTCAGTTTAACGTCCCGCGTTTATCCTCTTTAGGCTAAAAAGAAGATGATTAAGGCAAGTGAATGACGACAGTAAGATTTAGTGTGATAAGAATGTGGGAGGAAACACGGTGTTGTCCACCACAAACTTACTTGGACAGTGATGTTATCATCTATTGTCTACAATATATACTACTTTTTGCCGTTGATTCCTTTTTGTTAGAAAAATAAAATGGGGGACGAGAAACTGTTCAGTAAATTTAAAAAGACTCATTATTATTATTATTATTATTATTATTATTATTATTTAGGAAAATTGGCAACATACTCTGTGGTGAATGGATAACGACGGAGCGTCTACTAAGAACACCCAGAGGTTAAAAAATCTCATGATCATAGACTTGCCAAATTTCTGAAACTCCAAACCGGGACATTATCCCAATATTTTATCAAAAATTCTCGTCATAAATTTTTAACTTAATGCACATGCACAATGAAAATTTATAGTGCATATTTTTTCAAAACTTTAATTCAAGCTTTGTTTTTACACACTATTGAGAATTCAAACAATTTTACACTGAATAAATATTAGTATGTACAAAGACAGTATTTTGATTTGTAGTACCAATAATAATAATAATAATAATAATAATAATAATAATAATAATAATTATTATTATTATTATTATTATTATTATTATTATTATTATTATTATTATTATTATTATTATTATTATTATTATTATTATTATTATTATTGGATACTGGAAATTACAGACAGAACTGCACACTTACAATTTCGATACAAATAACAAAAATAAACATAATACATTATAAAATTCAAATGGTACATGCACAGAAAAGGAAAATATCATGCATAAAATAAACATGCTGTTATATAAAAGAAAATAATACTCTCAGTTGATAACGAAATGATTATATAACTGTCTTTGTATATTACTAAAATTATGATAAAAAATGTCAATAACACTGGCAAAATCATTTGCAACTGATAAAATTTTATACTAAGGAACATCATTGAGAAACTGAATAGGTTTATTAAATATTTTCGGATTTCTTATATGATAACTAGTTGTATACAGAGTTATTACTGATAACAAATTCAAATTACCGTGAAGAATTGAATGTAGCATTTTAAGATCCAAAATAATCCTTGTTTCAGACAACCTTAACATACCTAAGGACATCCTAACTTCATCTAAAGATATACCTTCATAACACCTAAACTTCTAGCGTAACCAAGCAAGAAAACGATTTTGAATTGTCTTCAGAGAAGTAGAAATATAATCTATATTTCTATTCCATATGATTGAACAATATTCAAGATGACTTCTAACATTGGAATAATAAAGAAAAAGGCAGGTTTTAACAGACTAATAATAATAATAATAATAATAATAATAATAATAATACCGTGTGCGTGGGTTTTCTCGGGGTTCTCCCGTTTCCTCCCTCTTTCTTCATTCCACCATTTCATTCATTTCTCATAATCACCGTCTCCTTTAGCCTTACCGGTATAACCGTGGGACGTAAAACTTAAAGATTTCATTTCATTTCAATAATAATAATTCAGGCATTAATCTGAGATATTTTAATCTCAAAATTTGCTGTCGAATAGTCAAATTTCTTGTTCTAATTTCTCAAGCAGTTCAATTTCTCTCAATACTTGTTTCTGCTGACGTATACACATTAAGAAATCAATTTTCAGCAAGACAAAATTTTACAAGTTACAAGTTTAACTTCCGCAAAACGTGGAAGAAAGGGAGATTTACTACGTATTATTCCATATTATTCAGGCTTATACTTTTCACTTGTATGAACCTTTCTTTAAAAACACATTGCTTCCTATTTTATCAAAGAATTCACTACAAGTCATTGCAAAGTTCATTTTATAAAGCATTAGTCATCTCAATGTTCACTCTTCCATTAAATTTCTCTGTGTGAAAAAAAGCTAGAAGTTGTTAAATAACTTTTCGACTAGAAACTAAATTTCTGCATCTGACCACGACTAAATACGAAACCAGACGGGACGGCCCGTCAAAGCCGGAACTGACCCGGTCAAATCGGGACGTCTGGCAAGCCTACATGGTCGGCATACCTGACTAAATATTTTACACCACGTTATCTATTGTTTTATGAAGGGAATGCCAGAATAATACCAAATAATAAGACTGTAACAAGTTACTTCTCCATCCTCTTTTATATCTTATCTGTGTTGTCAATTATCTTTAGTGATTTTTTTCAGTCATAAAAAATGTAATCAGCTGTTCAATGGTTAACGAGGGGAGACAATCAATCAAAAGGAAGTATATTTAATTTAGAAATTTTACGAAAAGGAAAACAATATGTATCAGTGCATAGCATATTGTAAGTGGAATGTCGTGTTCCATTAATCTTCATAACATTTTATAAAAATTAACCTAATAGAAATTTAAAAAAATAAAAAAAAAAAGAAAGAGACAGACAGACAAATATTCAAAGGAGAAGAGACCCCTTTCTGAATATAAATTCCCTTTAACCAGTTTTTGGCAAAGATACCCGATTGAGGAAGTGTGCGATAATCATTGGATACTCTGAGGCAATCGGCGAAACAGGAACGAAGCATGGAAAACATTTTCTTTCTTCCATGACTGCACATATCTAGAATGTATCACTTAAAAAAAAAAGGAAAAAAGCAAAAAGAAATAAAAAGAAAGAAAGAAAGATACAAGTAGGAAAAAATCTTCCGACCAACCATATGGATGTGGGAATAGATAAACTGATTTGACACACTGCGCTCATTAGACAGCCGGGAACCGTTTACATGGAGTTTCCGAAAATAGTTAGTCCATGTCTTCGAAAATATATTCCTTCGAGAATCTACGAGTATGTTCAGAGATAAGAAATCCTAGACAAAATCTCTTCGATCTTTGAGAATTCCTTTACATTCCATACCTGGTGTTTGCGACTGAAAAATTGGTTGCTTTTCTCGTTGTACAAACAAAAATGCCTCGTACTAGGGAATATATTCAGCTGTTACTGCGAACACTATTTTGTGCACCTTTTCCCTCTCTATATGCTCTTCTTTATTACATTACATTGCATAAAGTAATATAAAAAAATCGTTGTAGCAAAAAGCTTATATTAAATATGCGGTGCGTCCGGCTGAAAATATGAAAATACATATTCTGGCAACCAATACCGACTGGATCGTCTGGTTTCATTTTCTGGCAGATAAAGTCAGGAGACATCCAATAGACATCTACATAGGCAACTTTAGTAGCTCGACAAGTGTGAAAGAGGGGCCGTGGTGGCTCAGTGGTAGAGCGTTCACCTCTTGTGCATGGGGTCCTTGGTTCCATCCCAGCTCGCGCAAAGTGAGCTTTGTGCTGGACAAACACCGTGACTGTGGGTTTTCTTTGTTTCTTTCCTTTCCTCCCACTTTCTTCATTCCACCATTTAATTTATTTCTCATCATCACCATCTCTTTTAGCCTAGCTAGTATGTACGTGAGACGTAAACTTAAAGATTTAATTTTTTTTAAGTGTGAAAGCAGTAGTCAATCTCCATCCGAGCACGTTTCCTTTCGGTGCTATGATAGCCGAAAATTTATCGAGAAAACGGCCATAACTCGAGAACAAAATGTCGAGTTGAAATCAGTTTAAAAAAAAACTATTATTTTTTAATCATAGATTCTATTAATGCATAGTTGAATGAAGTGTAGGGGTAGCGCAAGGGAAGCTGGAGAATTCTTGGAGTATTTTGTCAAAAGTTGAATGAAGAAAATAAACAACAAATCAAGAAAAATATTTCAAGGAACAAAAATCATATTATATTGTTTAAGTTACAAGAGCACTGTTCGAATTCAAAAGAAGGAGAGATAACACATGTTTGATTGATCTACTTTGTCTCAGTTCAGAAGAAATCAGAGAAGAAAATTGGACGACAATATTAAAGAGGCAGACTACTAAAAATGATACGAAAGCTAACCATTTTTCTTTTCCTCGTTGTTCGTAAGTGAAAACAAAATAATGGAAAATAATATTACCGCAATAACAGATAATGTTATTCTACATCCGAAAATACGAATTGCAAGAATTTTCAGTGTTGCCATTCGTAGAAATTACAGTGTGGCCAGAATATGAACTACCCAAAAATCTAGGTGAAGGCAGCGACTAGAAAAATAAACTGAACGGCAACTGATGACTTATCGTGTTATCTTGGCTCCTTGTTAACTAATTTTTAAACAACATTTGTATTTATTTTGTAATAAACAAAAAGTTATTAAAACTACATACACTTTCTGTTTATTACAAAATAGTAGTAGTAGTAGTACTAGTAGTACTAGTAGTAGTGGTGGTTTTTCAAAGGTTTTCAAAGGTACAAATATTTGAGGTTTTTCACATACGGCAAATACCAATTACACGCCTCTGCCCAGCACAAAAATATGTGGAAAATATTTTACTTTGTTGTTGATGTGTGTTTGTTTCTTTGTGTATGTGTGTAAAGGTATAGAAAGGAGCAATTAAAAGCATAAGGTTGACATTGTGAAAACAGAAATTCCAATCTAATTAAGCGTACACCAAAAGGAAAATGTGCAAACAGCTAGCCAAGTGCATTTACAATATTTGGCAGTGTTACAATACTGTGTACATAAGAAAGTAAAACTTCAACCAGTGCTAGTACTTTTGAATGTGCGTTTCTGGAAAATGTTTGTAAAATTTTTGTTGCATGTCGAAATAGTTTCAAACCGGTTTCAATTTGTTGTTAAACTAACTAAAATGCCCGTTCTTAAGAAAACTAGAGATAACATTTATGGAAAACAAGTGATAACGTTTATGGAAAACAACAGATAACTTTTATGGAAAACATCAGATATCCTTTATGGAAAACAACAGATAACGTTTATGGAAAAACACAAATAACTTGTATTTTGAACATGTTATATTATATCCCTTCTCATTCCCATGACAGTAAGTGCTGAATTTTGACTTAAACGGCATTGAAAGTGTCACTATTCATACCACCGAATCCGGAAACTCTGAATTGGATACTAATATTAATTGTTTTCTATTATTTTTACATGTCATCTCTTCCTTTTTTTCTGTTCCTTCCTAGAAGCATGATAAAAAGATAAGTTAAGCTAAGGTCCACTGAGCATAAAAAATCAAAAAATCGGTTTACTAGTGTGGGAGGAGTTGGCCATCAAATGTCGTTACGTTCCCTTTTTTCAACTAACTAACTAACTAACTCTATGGCCTATGAAACCCGGAGGTTCAATGCCGCGTTCACAAAAGCTCTCCACTGACTTCTGTCCTTAGCTAACTGCATCCAGTTTCTACTTTGTATTCCAATCTCTGCGAGATCCATCTTAATATTGTCCTCCCATCTGCGCCTAGGTCTTCCTAATGGTCGTTTTCCGATTGGTCTTCCTGTCAAGACTTTGAAAGCGTTTCTACTTTCTTCCATTCTAGCTACATGACCCGCCCACCTAAGCCTCCTAGACTTGATGACCCTAACAATGTTAAACGGTATAAATTATGTAGTTCCTCGTTATGAAGTTTCCGCCATTCCCCATCCCCATTCCCGTTCCTCTTGGGTCCGAAGATTCGCCTCAGGATATTGTTCTCAAATACTTTCAGTCTATGTTCTTCCCTCAGAGTAAGTGACCATGTTTCGCAGCCATACAGAACAACAGGCATGATTACCGTTTTGTATATTTTAAGCTTCAAATTTCTCGACAGAATTCGCGACGACAAGAGGTTTTGAACCGAATAGTAACACGAATTCCCTGCTTTTAGTCGACATTTAATTTCTCCGTGAATATGATTTTCCTCTGTTAATATTGATCCTAGGTATTTGAAACTATCGACTTTATCAAAAATATTATTTAATATTTTAACGCATCCATAGTTTGCTGTATTCCGGTCCCGACGCACTTCCATGTATTTAGTTTTCTCTGCATTTACTTCTAAACCCATGTCCCTGCAAGCGTTTAATAAGATCTCTGCATTTCTTTCTATTGTTCTCCTATCATCCCCTATTAAATTTACGTCATCAGCATATGCCATAACCTGGTGAATACCGTTCAATTCTAGGCCCTGGTTGCTATCTTTGATTTTCCTTATAGCATATTCCAGAACGAAGTTAAATAATAATGGCGACAACGCATCTCCTTGTTTCAGGCCATTTTCGACGTGAAAGCTCGTGGACAAAAAATGTTTCAACTAACTTTCTAATTGTCTATGTCTGTCTGTGTCTGTGTTTTGGTTATTTGCGAATATTTTACTTTTGAGCTCTCCATTCGATACAACATCAAAAACTATCTGAAAGGAGTTGTGAATGTTTCGTTTCACTCTTACCGTTCCCGAGATATTAGCCCCCTCAAAAAAAAAAAGCCTTCTGATTTCGGAAGATTTAAGGACCATATCTCGGAAACCGCAAGTCATAGAGAGATGATATTTTGCGAATTTTTCAATTTTGAGCCCTCCATTTTGAGCATGTGTCTTATCGTAGAACGTTTTAACAGAACTCTTAAACAAAACGTGGAAAAAATGTACTACTCAAGGAAATTACAAATGGATAGATATATTATAAGAATTGTTTAATGAGTATAATAATAACGTACATAGATTAACTGGCATACAGACTGCAGAAGTTAAGAAGAAAAGTTAATTCTCTTTAAATTCGTTCTGGTAATACTCTTGGAGCATTCTCAGCTGGTTCAAGATGAATTGTTAAAACACGCCGTGCCCTTTCATCCTACACACCCTTACACATATGCAACCTGGCTCTACTTTACTCTCGAGTTGGTTGCCTGCTGTCCAGGGATGGATTTATTTATTTTCTCTTGCACCATATATGTATCACAGGAAGGGGAAAATATGATTATGTTTATATCTACATGGTTTAGTTTCATTTTCTGTCCATCATTTTATATGTCCCTGTCTGATATAAGCTTCCCATTTTAAAAAATAAAGTCTTCCTTGATTATTTTTTTAATTAAACAAATCTTGATTAAAAATTGCTTTGCGTAAAAGTTACTAACTCTACACTCCACTTTTAATATCTAACAACTCGGGAAACAAAATCCCGCAAAACATAATATTTTAAACATGTATGTATAACAGGTCAACGTATACAATGATATGCAGCTTGATCTAGATCGCTTTGATCTGTTTAAGGATGGGAAGCACGATGGCTAAGTGGTAGAATGCTTACCACTGGTGCATGGGGTCCTTGGTTCGATCCCCGGCCAGTTAGGCTTGTGGTGGACAACATCGTGTCCGTGGGTTTTCTCGAGGTACTCCCGTTTCCTCCCACTTTCTCATTCCACCACTTCTTTCATCATCATTGACTTGCCTTTAGCCTAAAGGGCATAATAGTGGGACGTTAAACTGAAAGATTACATTTTCTTTTGTGTGCGTGTGTGCTTCATGAGGAATCAGTGAAGAACGACAAATTAAGGACATCTTATAAGGCATGAGCTCAACGGATCTAATTTTTGCCCGCCTTAAATTGAGGGGCTCATTTCTTAGTTTTTGATATTATTATTATTATTATTATTATTATTATTATTATTATTATTATTATTATTATTATTATTATTATTATTATTATTATTATTATTATTATTATTATTATTATTATTATTTACAGTTTTCAAACAAACCTGTTTCATCCGGATTAGACACTTGTATAGAAGAGTATCTGTCTTCAGAAATTAACTTCGAAAATTCATTTGGGTATTCTTTTGTTTCTGTAATATCGGTTTGATGCAGCTTCTCCCACAATTTTGATGCAAAGTGACAATCGTACTGTGAATTTGTTAAACGAACCATTTGATGCTTGAAATTCTCCAGTCGGATGTTCAGTGATAGGTTCTTTGATATGCGCGTAAAGATGTTTAGCTTTCTCATAAATTATTTACCACGTGGATTTGATCGTGGATGCACACCATGTGCGTGGATCCTCTCTTGGTTCTCCCGTTTGTTCCTTTTACCTTACTCATTCCACAGTTTCATTCATTCGTATCATCGTCGTCTCCCTTAGTCTCGGTGCATAATGGTCGGAGGTAAAACTAGAAATCGCTCATGAATTGTCATACGAGTTAAAGAACTTTCTTCTGATTATATCTTAAATCTAATTTGGTCTCCAGTTTTTTTTTTTTTTTTTAAATTTCTAGATCAGATAGAGTGTTTGCTGATAACAAAGTCGAACCTATAGAATTCCTGACTTAGTTTTCAGGTTTCTTGACACTTCGTTCCATTGATTTGTTGTAATGAAAAGAACACAACGTCAATGCAAACGTGCCTTTGGCCTGAGAGACTCGGGTTCGATCCAAAGCGGAGCTCATGTGGTTCAGATTGCACGTTAATGTGTATCTCCATGACTCATATAGTACTGTTTTCAAAACGAGGATATAAGAAGAGATATAGAACATGTTTTTTTGGACGCTGAATCTACATTTTTAAGACATTTCGCCGCCTCCTAACGTTTTCTTCATAAGAGTCCGATATTAGTCATAACCGACACATTTCTCAATTTTGGTTTCAGCAAAGAGATTAAAATTAAGATCAAACCTATCATTGAGACATTCGAATCCACATCAAAGAAGTTATTTCTCGCCGTGTAATATCATTTTCACTCTATGGGAATCATATTGAAGCCGGGACGCAATTTTCTATGATTTACATTATCCAATAGAACCACTATATCCATACAAGATTACCATTTTGGTCAATAGATAATAATATTAAAGTCAAAAGTTATAGTAAATTTCTACCACTTCCAGTTTCAGTAGAAAGTAAAAGGCGGAGATAGTATCTGCCTTCGGAATCCTGAATATATTTTTATATAAAAAAGGATATCGCAATTTTTTACAATTCTTCCTATATAGCAATCAGTTTTCAAACCACGAATCGTAGATTTCTGACACTTCCGGTTACAGTAGATAATCTAAAGCCGAGATTTAACATACTTTGAGATGCACTAAAATATCGTTTCTAACTAGTGATTATTACGTTTTTTCTATAAAGATCAATATTGAAGCCGGATGTTCCGGTTACTTAAAAATGTTTTCGGTTTTATGAGGTGCATTCAAGTTATAACATCTCCATTTTTTTTATCAAGACTGGTAACAGACAGAAACGTGCTGTTGGTTTTAAAATATGCAATTCATACATACAATACTTGTCGTTTTATACATTACGATAATCATGCCTGTTGTTCTGTATGGTTGCGAAACATGGTCACTTACTCTGAGGGAAGAACATAGACTGAAAGCATTTGAGAACAAGATCCTGAGACGAATATTCGGACCCAAGAGGAACGGGAATGGGGAATGGCGGAAACTTCATAACAAGGAACTACATAAGTTATATGGTTTACCCAACATTGTTAGGGTCGTCAAGTCTAGGAGGTTTAGGTGGGCGGGTCATGTATCTAGAATGTAAGAAAGTAGAAACGCTTTCAAAGTCTTGACTGGAAGACTAATCGGGAGACGACCATTAGGAAGACCTAGGCACAGATGGGAGGACAATATTAAGATGGATCTCGCAGCGATTGGAATACAGAATAGAAACTGGATACAGATAGCTAAGGATAGAAGTCAGTGGAGAGCTTTTGTGAACGCGGCATTGAACCTCCGGGTTCCATAGGCCATACAGTTAGTTAGTTAAATAGTTAGTCGCTTTATGCATTTGAATGGTGTGACACCACTTGAATTTCAGTTGAGTGAGACATGTGATGATGGTGTCATGGATATGCCTAATGTTGTTCGTGGATACGACAGTTCAAAGAGGCCAGAACGTCGTGTGTCAGCAAAGACAATCTCCGCCTCGCGCAAGCCAGTCTGACGACATGATCGAGCGAATGGAGACAGTTGTTTTGGGGTATCGCCGAATGTGTGTAGAACACATCGCCTAAATGGTTAACATTTCCGTGAGATCTATACACATTGTCGTCTGACCGGATTGAACGAGGCCGAGATTGTCTTGGTTTGTTGTTACACCATATTCTGCCTTCTTTATGCTGTAGCACATGAGACACATCCATGACACCATGATCTCATTCTCATTCAACTCGCGATAAATTTAAGGTATCGCACCAAGCAACTGGAGAAAATGAATGATTACACGCTGTTCTTGTAATGAAAACGCCCCCAGTTTACGAGTTTTCTAAGTATCAAAAACAGTAATCACTGTCACCGCTGCCGCCAGATTTCTGTGTAACGTAGCCATGTTCTGTGTGCATATGATGTTGCCATTATTGTCGTGTATTGAGTGCTCACATATGTTGAAACAAATAGCACGTTTTTATCTGTCACCAGTCCTAAGAAAAACAAATGGAAGCGTTATAACTTGAATGCACCTCGTAGATCAGTAATAGCATAAGAGAATGAATCTATTTCCGAAATGCTGAAACCACATCAAGAAACCGTATTTCCTTCTCTTTTATGTTTTCTTAAAATTCTCGCGATTAATAGTAAATTTGTAAATGGTAGATTTTTGCCACTTAGGGTTGGAGTTCAGTCGATTTTGAGTTTTACGTCCCTTTCAGCAGACTATATGAGACGAGACCTACAGATTAACGTGAAATCCAAGCCACATGAGTTCCTGCCGGGAAAACTTCCGGTTAGAACAGATAGATAGTCATAAAACTAGAACTATTCTTGGAACGCTGAATTTATTTATTTATCTATTTATTTATAATAGGTTTCAGATACAGCGCTAGACCATTTTACACTGAAACATTTTAACAATTCATATCAAAAAACAGTTTCTTTACTATCTATTGCCGTTTTGACTCATATCTGTTGACAGACGGACAAATATAACTGTTTTCTAAGGCTTCCTTTACTGACCCATAGCTTAGTTTGCAAACCAATATATCAGGTATATGCTAACAAAGTTCTCGTAAAAAGTGTGAAATTTTTTACAGTTGTTAAACATGTCTCACACAAAAAATAACAGAGAAAACATTGCCTCAATTTTAGTCGTGTGTGAAAATAGTGAAATTTAACTTAAATAGCTTTCTTTTCCTCCAACAGAACAATGCTTTTATATTCAGAAAGTGAGTAAATACAAATCACAAAACCTTGGGAAGAGAATACATCACAAAACGACCGTGTAATTGCGTATTGCGTAAATTTGCTGTGATTATATGCTCGGATATACAACATAACAGGTGCGAATACATCGTGATCGCTGGTAAAATTCCATCACTCTCGTGGTCAATATGATTAACCCAGAATATAAAATATTCCCCGTTAGCTAACCTTTCATATTTATGTTGAAAATCCATGTAAGTGGTTCAGTGGGTTGAAAGAGCTGGGCTGGCTGTGGCCCAAGATTAAATTGGTTGCCCTGACGACTTCCTAGAGCCACTGCTTCCTCCAAACTCAAAATAGAAGCCGATGAGTCCGTTCGCTCTGCAGAGGCATTCCTTCCTCAGCTGCCCTTGGGGATGCTCTCTGCTTTGGCTTCCAACAAACATTCGGCGAAAGAAAGAACGCAAACACTAGCTTCACATACTAACACACACTTACACCTTCAATAATTTCAGCAAAGGTAATATAAGTTATTCTAACTATTTCTTAAGCGTTGAAACATAAGAGGGCACGTCTAAAGCCTGGAAAAACTTCATTAATTCATATAGTTACTACGGCATTCCCGAAAAATCATGAAAAAACGATAAAAACATGTACATAAGCCAAAATCATGGACAACTTTAGGGATAAAGAATCCAGCAAAAGGATAAGAATGTTAACAGCATTAGTTATATATTCATCATAGGCGTTCTGCCATGCGACTGAGAAGTTTCCATGCTCCACGGTCTTTCGCTAACCTGTTCCTTTTCACGTACTATTTTTCTGTTTTGAAATCGTTCATTAATTGTAGTCTCCTTTCCCCCGTCCCTCTGTTCTGTAGTACACCCCTTATGATACAGTTCCTTTTTAGCCAATATCCCAATCAGTTTCTCTTCCTCTTGTTAATAATATCTATAACTATTCTTTTCTCCCCCACTATTTCTAACACAAAATATTTTATGAGTCTTTTTGTAAACTCTTTATTCATGGCCCTACAAAATGGTGTTTTGTTCCTCCTAAATGCTTCTTTCGCCATTCCTATCCTTGCTTTGATTTCACGTTCACATTTAATATCATTACTAATAACACTACCCAGGTATTGAAATTATCTATTAACTAACGGTTAATAAATACACTTGTCAAAGGAATGGCATATGACAAAGAAATATAATGTTGACAAAATAAAATAACATTGAAGCAAGTATTTAAAACTGAAACAAATAATAAAACACATTCAAGTGAAATATAAACCTTGAATTGCTTCTACGAGACACAAAAATAGCGTTGTATCAGTCACAAACTATGTCATTTATTTTAGTGCCATCAGAAGCAGAAGTAATACAAGTGCAGAAGTTGAACAAACAAATACAAAGGAGGTAGAAAGTCATGTTTATTCAATCAATACTACCTAGTGAAGTTCTAAATGGAGCAACAAATGGTCTGAAAATTTCGAAGATATTCTAATGGAAGTGCTGAAGAAAAGTTTAGTTGTAGACTTATAATAGCAGCAATGTTGTTTACTTCTGTATTGTGTATAGTAAATAGAAACGTAAGATAACCTCTAAAATTCCAACATGTTCAACCGATCTAACAAGATGTGATTTCAGCCACAAGTAATACATTCCACTTGGAAGTTAATAAATAAAGAAACTCATTCAATGCTTAATAGAAACCGATTAAGTTTAGAACTATTACCGTTAACATTATCATTTTAATATGATGTAAATTCAAACCCATTGGCGCGGCTGATTTCAACACGAGATATGAGACCTTAGTTGGAATTCTCATCATGTTTAATTAAGAATTGATAGAAACTATCTGTAGTTAAATGTATTTTCTTTCTTTCTTAGGTGACTTTATTCCGTAATCCTTGACTGATTTCAACTTTTCTTCATACAATCCCAAGCGATGGTATTAAGAGTCTGCCATACTAAAAATAATACAAAATTTACCATTTTTCTTTCGCTTACTTTTCATAAGTGAAAGGAGATAATAAAATAAAACTTAACACAATCATAGATAATGTTATTCTACAACAGAAAATATGACTCTGAAGAATGTTCAATGTTGTCATTCATAGAAATTACAGTATTACCAGAATAACAACGCCCATAAAATGTAAGTTAAGAGGCCCAATCACTGCGAAATTAAAATACCGCTAATTTTACAGTAATTGTGTGATATCTTTCAATAGATTAAAGATAATCGAAAAGTGGAACAAGAACTCCCTAGACAATATTATGTTACGTGAGATACCGTTATCACGACTCACTTATCTGCTTTCGATTTCCAACCATTTAGAAAATCGGCATTTATTTTCGCGTTTCTAAATAACTGCAAACAGAAAGCTATTAGGTGACTCGTGATAACGGTAACTCATGCAAAATAACATTTTCTAGGGAGGTCTTGTTTCACTTTTCAATTATCTTTTATCTATTTGAAGATATCACGTAATTGCTGTAAAATTAGCGGTATTTTAATTTCGCAGTGATAGAACCTCTTAAGGCAGCGATTAGAGGAACGAACTCAACTGCACTGTATTACGTATCATGTTGTTTCAGTTTGCTGTGAACTACTTTTTAAATAACATTATTATTTAAATAACATACTTATTAAATAACATGAACTGTATGCAAAAACTATTTTGTTTATTACAAACTATTATTTAAAAGTTATGTAAAATCTCAAAGAAAATATGTGCTATATTTCACGAAAATTGAATGTTTACTTTACCAAAGTTATAGTGCAAAATAAGTGTGCTTATCTTGCTTACTACATTTAATCTCAAACAATAAATGTACTTGAAAAGCTTTGAAAAATTCACACGACCAGTTTCATTAAAATACGATTAAAGTGTCCGAAAGTTATTGTGAAACAGGCAAGAGATAGTCAAATATGTAATACTGTGATAGCCAGCTGATATATTTCAGTCGTTTAATATTTCAAGGTAAAGTAAGCGTAAACACGTACATACAGCAAACTCGCATGCAATACCCAATATTGATGTAATATTAAAAAGATTCAGTGTTATGGTTGCCAACCTTTGAAAATGGAAATATTGGACATCCTTCTGGAGTATGTACACAGAGAAAAGAATGTAGGTGGCGTACTTAATAAGGTAGGCTACATGCGTAATTCCTGTAGTTTTTAGATTTAACGTACAGCAGACGTATAACTGAAAACGCATGTTTTATAATATTTTCCATATAAGTATTCCACTATACGTACTTCCCGCATAAAACAATATAGGCGGTCAGGATCCCACATGCAAATGTACGTATATAACATATAGCTGAGGAATGTAACATAAGTATATGTATGTGATATACGGAAAAGTGTTAGAAGTCAGACATTTTGCAACGGCATGATGTAACATCTAAGGGCAATGCGTATGCAGCATATGGATTACGTATGCTCCATACTGATTTCTGTAGTAAACAAAAGGATTCTGTATATTTGTACAATATACCCTGTCCAGAGAGCGAATTTTTCTCAGTGTGTACTCTTAAGATTGTGACATCATCACTCGTCAAAAATGTCAACAACCTGAAAATGGTTACTTCACATGAAATTGAACGATTCGGACTTCGTAACTTTAGTTACTTTTGAAACATATATTAAACTTATTTATTTCAGTTTTAGTTGACTCGGCACATGTAATGTTTGTAGTCTACCATCAATAATATATCGTATTTAAAACAGAAAACCAAATATAATTCGCAATATAATTATGGCATGCACAAAATATATTTGAAAAATAACTCTTACCAGCTTCGTTGGGGCTGGTAATGTCTCATAATGCGTACATAATTTTACTGAATATGGATGCATTATTTAATTGGCTAGATGTAGCTGAGGATGAAGCAGTGCTAGATGGGCTCTTGAAAATATGCTTTTGTTGACCTTTAGCAGATTTAAGTTCAGTAAATTTTTC
The DNA here is from genome assembly GCF_964235325.1 of Thermobia domestica. Lineage (NCBI taxonomy): Eukaryota > Metazoa > Arthropoda > Insecta > Zygentoma > Lepismatidae > Thermobia > Thermobia domestica. The sequence continues at coordinate 188,699,290 of NC_137467.1, read as the reverse complement.
TGCCTTCAACTAATCAGCAAATTCTACGCACAACAGGTCGATATCAAAGCGAATTATAAACTCTGCTTTAACCATGTTTATTAACAAACGATTCCTTGCGTTACTCCAAAATAATCTGAATAGCACAGAGAATAGAACTAGTAAGAGGAAAAATTAACATATATAAGATATATATATATATTCTCCCCAGGACTAATAGGTAGATATCAAAGCAAATTATAAACTCTGTTTTAACAATGTTCATCGACTAACGATTCCTTTCGTTACTCCAAAATAATCTGAATAGCACAGAGAATAGGGCTAGTAAGGGGAAAATTTACCAGACCTTTAACGTCTGGTTTTGAAGTCGTACCGGACACTAGACAAGGAAATCAAAAACCAAACTGTCCCATAAAATACCGGACGGTTGGTAATCCTATTCAGTGTACAGTTGTGTATTTTGTGCATAACACCAAACCTGCAATCATTGTTGAAAGTGATTCCTTTCTCAGTGGTGACCATTTTTAAAAACCCTTAATTTTGCTCGATCTTTCCTACCCTGATCACTCTTACTATTGAGTTTAATGAATGTCTGTCTTATATAACTCTATCCACCACGACTTTGGAACTCACTAAAGGAACAATAAACACTTCTGACCAGAGCATATACGTCTATTAATTAAAAACTAAAATGCAGAGTAACGATTTCGACAACTTAACGATATCTACATCACACACTAGCAGTCAGTGTCTGATGAAGATAACGTTAAGTTTAAGTTTATACCACAATTTTGAGAAAATGAATTCATTTATATGGCCCTATACGCGCAAAACGTAGAATATATTGTTTTCTGCCAACAGCTTCTAACATTGACACATTGATTTAGTTAAGGACTATTTGCAAAGTTGCCCCCGTGCGAACTAACCTACCACGTAATCTGTCCTGATTTTATCTTACTGAAAAATACACAAAAAGTATCCATCAATCAGAGATACACTAATAGTGAAACACAGAGGGCCTTATGCAGAGTCTTTCTGACGCGTGATTAGTACCATACTAAAGAGTTCGACTAACATTTGTTTCCTGCAGTAGACAGACCTTTAGTATGCTGCTAATCATACGTCAAAACGACTCTGCATAAGGCGGAGAGATACTAACCATCGAATACAACAGAGAGATACAACCGTCAAAAGTTAACAATCAAATAAAAAGATACTAATATTCAAACGGAGATATTATAAACATTAAACACAGATACTAACCATCTAATACAAATATACGAGGAAGAATCATAAACTAAGGTTACAAGGCCGATGTTTCCACAGTTTCGTCTGTTATCGCGGAATGAAGAGTGTGCGGTAATCTTACGATATGGAGTTGGCAACTGTGTAGTGTTCCAGTCACCTGCTACCTACGGTGCTAGTTGTAGGTAAACACAAATGGTGACTAGTTTGGAAACCTGGTCTCGTGAAGAAGTCCGCTCTGTTAGTCGATTTGTGTGGGTGAACTAGAACTAGTACGGCATCAACAGATTTGAACACAGCTCGCGTGGAGGAGCTGATTTAGGACGATTCGGACCTCCCTTCATGCGACTTTCATCTTATCCTGCATTTGAAGGAGAACCCAGGAGATGGTCGCTTCACTTCGTGACAACTTGGTGGAACATGCAAAAATGGGATTTTTACCAGGAGGGAATCTTCAAACTCATCCCACGATGCGACAAGCGCCTCAACCAATATGAAGGCTATGTCGGAAAAATAGCCTAATGTGTGTACTATCTTTTGGCTGTAGAATTGGTTGAATGAAATAATATATAAACGTTTCATTTCATTCTTTGTAACCTTACTTTCCGACCACTCCTCATCTTAACCATCAAGCAGAGAGATACAAGCGTCAAGGAATGAGTATTTTAACCATCAGATAAAGAGATACTAGCGACCAAACGGAGATATTATAACCATAAAACACAGATACTAACTACCAAATGTAAATATATGAACCATCAAAGAGAAATATACCAACAATCAAACACAAATACTGACCATTTATGAGCAACGACTGATTGATTTGTATTTAGTTCTTAGTCAACAGCAAGGCTATAGAATGTAACCTAGAGTTTAAGAGTCTTCATCCCGGCGAAATTAAACTACCGCTAATTTTACAGTAATTATGTGATATCTTCAAATAGATAAAAGATAATCGAAATGTGGAACAAGAGCGCCCTAGACAATATTATTTTACATGAGAAACCGTTATCACAACTCACTTATCTGCTTTCCATTTCGATCCATTTTGAAAATCAGCATTTATTTTCGCGTTTCTAAACAGCTGAAAACGGAAAGCCACTAGGTGACTTGTGATAACGGTACCTCACGCAAAATAATATTGTCTAGGGCGCTCTTGTTCCATATTTCAATTATCTTTTATCTATTTGAAGATATCACATAATTACTGTAAAATTAGCGGTATTTTAATTTCGCAGGGATGAAGACTCTTAAAGTAAGATCTAAATCACTGGCTGCCTTGATGCTCTCCCACAGGGAATCGAACGACTATAATTGTCTTCTAATGAACATTAGAAATAGGAAAGAAGAAACTAGCAGTTGTAATGTCAGAAGATGGCATTCTTCAACATGAAAGAGGTCATTAAGTTATGAGTCCTTGGTTTGTAAACGCACTACATGCTATTGACGGCAAACGTGATCCTTGATCTTTGTAAAAGCACATGTGCTCAGGAGCCACTAGAATCTCTGAAAGTAGATCGTCTCTTCTACCCACAAAATTCCTGTGTTCGCACACCTCCTGTGCTCCCCTTCTACCTTCAACAGATAGATATAGAGACTCAGTTTAAATATAGACGACATGGAAGGAAAAAAAATCAGCGCTTGAAAATATTCACGAGTGTTCATTTCTTACTTTAAGACGAAAGTTTAGTTTTATACAAGCTTGTTGAAGCTTACAGTAGAATGTAGAATTCCTATGAAGCGTATTGTTATTACTTAATAGAAGGTATCTATAAATTGGTTCTTACTTTTACTTTCGAATAAAGATTGGAGAGAGAAAAAGGGTATAATACTGTAATTGACCTAAAATATGGTCACGAAAAATGTGGTTTATATTGTAATAAAACTATAACATAAGTAAAATAAAAAAAAAAGAAGTTAGCTGAACAGTTTTCAAAAGGAATATATTAAAAAAGATTTTTTAACATTGTTTTTTAGTAATTAAAAAATGTATGTGTACTTAAGTTAGATTACATTTTTTTTTTTGGATAAACAGTCACACTTATCGTGGACTAATGAGGTTCTCCGGCAGTCACGTAGAGTAAAAAGTAATTAAGTAAACAAACAAGGCTGTTATGGAGAACCTCAGGGTCTGGCTGACGAAATTTATACAATATAAAAAGGTAAGGGAGAGGTTCAAGGGATATCTCTCAGCAACCAACCAGCATCTGCACAACATGGGTGGAATATCAGCATTCATAACGTAAGTTATATTTTTCATTTATACCAACTCGCTGTCATTTATATAAGGCTCCAAGTTAAACAAATGGTCTCCTGCGAGAAAACAATCTAAATTTATATTTTTAGTCTTTAATTCATGTAAAATAAAGTCTTGCTTGTTGTAAAAATTAAATTATTAATCTGTTAATTGATATCTAACAGGCAAGTGATCCCTAACTACCTCATTATTTAAACAATGTGTTTGTGGTCGAGAAAAGTTTATACGTTTATGGTCAATCCTTTCGACAGTGAGTACTCGGGAACCATAAGATCTAGAAAGATGCCGTTTTCCCAGATCGATTGCAAATTTTGTGTAGATTGTTCAGTTCTAATTGAATATTTAAAACAAAATGACCGTTACGGTATTTCTTTATTACATTTTATAGGGATACACTGGAAGTGTTGAAATTTTACAAAAATAAAGCATTATATCCCACGAGTTACACATACTAACACCATGCATTTGCATGCGAGGTTAGCATATTTCGCCAGCGTTTGGTTCATGGCCAAATGATAATGAAAAAGTGAATAACCATTTCTCCAGTCTAAGATGAATCTTTATTGTTTAAAGTGTTTTGGCCAATGAACACCATATGTCACTGACATTATAATTAAATGTATATGTAATGTATCTGCTTATTACTTGACTTTGGATCGATATGCACTAAAAAACGGCAAAATATGCATGCAAATATGAGCTTAAAAAACTCGAAAATATGCACTGAAAATATGTAAATATGCACTAAAAATTGTGAATATTCACCAATCAAAAGCTAAAGTTAAATGAAGAATTTTAATAATTTTAGAGAAAAAAAGTTATATTACTTGAACTACATATACTTAGTGTATATCTATGATGCATTCATACTACAATACACAACTATGTAGTTTTCGGTGTTTTCTGGTAAAAACTTACATTTATCAGTCAAAATATTACTGTGCTGTACTGTTCCTTCCGTGTCACGGGTCGTTAAGGAACAGTATTTCAAAGAAGTGATGTTACTTGCCGATAAATCTGAAATTCGTGCGTCATTGTTCCCAGGAACACTTTACTTACATTGGACAATAATGTTATGCCAGAATTTCTCCCGTCTATTGATTATGCGTTTCGAAGAAATGCTTGTCCGGTTGGCCTTGGTGGCATTTGTGTCGTTATTGAATCAAACACTTCAAATACACTACGAAGTTTTAATAATCGCTCTTCTAATCTCGTTATGATCTTTGAAATTGAACTGAAATGATTATTGATAAACTCAAATTCGCTTTTAATGTTTTCAGCTCCGCAAGTTTTCACGCTTCTTGAATACATTTGGTTTCTTCGGGTTCAAACAGCTCTCAGTCAGTACGTGAAATCAATATATATATATATATATATATATATATATATATATATATATATATAAAGAATGCGCCAAGTATCTGTCAATAAAGAATAAATATACGCAGAGAAGTAAATAAACATTTCTGGCATAAGCATATAGTAAAACCTGCCTACCGAAATTGAGTAGGACTTGCAAAAATCTCCGTTAAAGATTTTAAGGCTAACGAAGATAGATCTATGCTTAAATAAGATATATACATATAATAGACATAGTGAGATAAAATAAAATGTACATAGGCTTACCGCATTCAATTACAGTATTTATTTATGCTACGAATTAATATACATAAAACTTACAGTGAACAAAATATAAAAAAAGTCTACATACGGTTTCAAAAGCCAAGACAGAAAGTAGATGCTGTGCACTTTTCAGCGCTCCTCCCTCTACTTTCGGCTCCCTTTTGATCTATTGTGTATATTATGCTTCTTGTTCCATGTCTCTAGACCAGCTAGAGAATGAGTTATTGGTATTTGGAAATTACTATGTAAATTGCAATTCATTCAAAAAGTCGTACGGTATCTAGGGCCTTATATAGCGGTGAAATAATGGGGAAATTTGTAGGGTAACAAGTAAACGAAGACCTTTACAGACAACGTAGTTCATATCTCTAAAAGTTTTCTAAGTTGCATTCCGGAACTTGAAAATTTCCGTTTAAAAGTATATTTTAACATCCGTTGTTCGCAACACAGGTCCCGCCTAATCAAGAGAACTTAACACATTTTTTTTTACCTTTAAATTCATGGGACCGTGAAATATTTCCGTTTAAAAGGAGTCTGTTGAATGCAGTTTTTACTGTTTTAAAAGCCTGTATTCAAAAACCTTATGTTCTTGTTTCAAAGAAAATAAATCCACTTGAACTTAGTTTTTGTATCCAATTATGTGTAAATCCTAGAATATTTTCTTCTGTCGTAACATTGTCCACTTCAAACAGCAATAATTTACAATGTATAATATTGATACTTTAAATGGAATAAAGTGATTTGAGCGAGACATGGAGTGTGAATGGGAAGAAGGTAAAGTTATGGAAAATATAACCGAAGACTTAGTAGGAAAGTTCGTTTCGAGAGAACGAAGTGCGTATCAAAGCAACACAAGCTTATACTTAAATACTCTCTTAAACTCCTTAAAGGAGAACTTTGGGAACTTATCTTCTTACCTCAGAAAGTAATTGCTGCGACAGGTTTTAGATTTTGTAAAGGAAATATTTTAATTAATTTAGTGCTCATTTTCAAAATGTTGGTCATTCCTTCCCGAAATACATTTTTCAACGGTTTCTTTGGGATGGACTTTGTCGAATATGAAAAAAAAGCCACATCTAGGTTGTTTCATAGTTGTATAAACTTTTTACCAGACTTGAAACTGCTATGAAAATATAAGAAGGCCAAATAATAGAGCACTGCTGAAGTTCGAGCCTTTGCTACCGAACAAAATAGAAATGTTCTCTTTAAAAACAAGCTTACTTACCTTGAAAATATTAATTGTTTAGCATACACTTTGCAAAATATATTTTATTTTTGAATTGTTAACGTCTCTCAACTTCAAACCATTGTTTCAGAAGATAACTTCTAGAAAATTTTTCGTGCCTATTTGCTTTTGCGACATTTTTGTCCAATTTTTGTCCATTTTTGTTCACCCCAAAAAATGTACCATTCAAATCACGGGCGGATCCAGGGGGCGATCGTCCCCCGAGAAGAGGAAACTTTCTTATTTTAGATATAAATAAAACCCATTTCAGAGTTTGGAACTCTTAAAAGTAGCTCTAAGTAGCAGTATTACAACCACCGTCCCTCACAAATCCGTCCTGGATTCGCTCTGATTCAAATTGACAAAGGAGGGCCATTTCAAAATTTCGGCCACTTAGATCATCTGTAGTGCGACATTTTGAAAGTTGAATTTTGACTAGCTCAGAATTTTGTCCAATTTATGTCCATTTCTGTCCACCCAAGAAAAAAATTGTGCCATTCAAACAGACGAGGAAGAGCCATTTAAAAATTTGGCCACTTCGATCACCTGTAGTGCGGCATCATCAAATTTCAATTTTGACTATTTCAGAACTTTATCCTAATTTTTGTCCACCCAGGAAAAAATATACCATTCAAATAGACGAGCGTGGGCCATTTCAAAATTTCGGCCACTTCTATCACTCATAGAGCAACATCTTCAAATTCGAATTTTAACTAGCTCAGAGTTTTGTCCAATTTTTGTGTCCATTTTTGGCCAACCAAGGAAAATTTTTATGCCATTCAAATAAACGGCAGAAGGTGATTTCAAAATCTGGTCACATAGATCACCTGTAGTGCGACATCTTTAAATTCTAGTTTTAACAAGGTTAAAATTTTGTTCAATGTTTGTGCATTTATGTACTAGCACAAAACATTTTGTATCATTCAAATAAATGAGGGAGGGTCATTTCAAAAATTGGCCACTTCGATTACCTGTAGTGCGACATCTTCAAATTCGAATTTTAATTAGCTCAGAATTTTGTCCAATTTCCCTACATTTTAGTACCATCAAAAAGTACCATTCAAATTAACAAAGGAAGGCAATTTCAAAATTTTGACCACTTCGATCACCAGTAATGTGACATCTTTAAATTCGAATTCTAACTAGCTTAGAATGTTCCCTATTTTTTTTTTTTTAGACTTTTGTACCACCAAGATAGTTGAAATTCAAATTTGAAAATATCTCACTACAGGTGATCCAAGTGGCCAAATTTTTAAATGACTCTCCTTTGTGAATTTTAATGGTACAGAATTTATTCTCGGTGGTATAAAAATATTCAAAAATTGGACACAATTCTGAGTTGATTAAAATTCGAATTTGAAGATGTCGCACTACAGGTGATAGAAATGGCCGAAATTTTGAAATAGCCCTCCCTTGTTTATTTAAATGGTACAATTTTTTTTCTTGGATGGACAAAAATGGGCAAAAAAATAACAAGATTCTGAGATAGTTAAATTCAAATTTGAAGATGTCACATTACAACTAAATGGCCCCAGATTTTTCTTTTGGTATTCTTATACTTCCACAGGACCACACAATTTCAAATCCATACCCACCCACACACAAACAACAGTAGCAACTTTAACTTCCGGGATGGGTAACGTGGAAATTTTGTTGTAGGTGAAAAAGGAAATGAAATGAAATCTGAGTTTTACGTCCCACGGTTATGCCGGTTAGACTAAAGAAGACGGTGATGATGAGAGATAAATGAAATGGTGGAATGAAGAAAGTGAAAGGAAACGGGAGAACCCCGAGAAAACCCATGCACACGGTGTTTGTCCACCACAAAGTTCACTTGGCGGGAGCAGGGTTTGAACGCGGGACCCCAAACACCAGAGGTGAACGCTCTACCACTAAGCCACCGCGGCCCCTTTGTTGTAGGTGATTTGAAACCGTTATTTATATCTTCTTTCAAAAAGATAAGTCATACCTCATTGCTGGAAGGATGAATCACTCACCCCTTTCTTATTCTCCTTTCACATGACCTTGGTAGGTATTCTAAACCGACAACAATGAACCATTTCAAGATCTTGAGTCCATTTATATTAGAAACTTGAAATTCTATTTATGAAGAAAGTTCTTGGACGTTAAAAATTATCAATTTGGTCGTTCCTTTAAATATGCATTTATATGCAGTAACGACAAAAATATGCACTAACCACCAAAATATGCAAATATATGCACTATAAAACTCTGCTGTTTTACCTCAAAACAGCTGAAACGAATTTCTGTTTAAAGAGCATATCAATATCACGTCAGGAAAAAAAAACATGCAAATATGCAAAAATCCGAAGTCTACTTATTACATACTCCACGCAAGAAGAAAGAAAACACTGATCATACATGAATTAAAAACTCCAACCAAAGTAGGCTGAAATCTTGCAAACGGCAAGAGATATTGAAAACAAAATCGAAAAAAAAAATCTCCCTTTATGGTACCCGTTGCCGATTTTTTTTATTAAGATGTCTTTCGCTTGTGTCTGTAAAGGGACATGTACTAATGTTGTGAGAGATGACAAGGAGATACATGCTCATAACGTGAATGATGTGCTGTGTAGAGAGCATAGGTTCAGCTAGTAGAATTGTAAAATAAATAAATAGATTCAATTCGTCATTTAAGTAGGTTTACACGTTTCATGGCCACTCCATAACTAAAATGTGGTTTTTCGATGTCTGTCCACTGTGTCATCCGAACATATCCAGACCAAATTTTAAACTTAAGTTTGTTTATGCCTAACATTAACCAGAAAGAGTTTAAATATTCTTTCTATTTCCCAAAATAAGAGTAGTTACTAAAGGATGAATATTTTTCTAATGCTATTTTATTGAAATTGCTTCTAACAATTTTGGTTATAAATCAGTACTTCATAAACATCCCTATTGTATGGTATAAGTAATTTTTCTGGGGAAGAAAAATTAGAAAGGGAGGAATTTGTTCTTGGAAGCAGGAAGGTAGGAAGACACTTTAAGTCACGCCGTCTTCCATGCCTATGTATGCCCATTGTATTTTTTTTTTTAGAAAGTAGGAGATGCCATAGATGATTTTGGAAGTGAGGGAACAACGTCGGCCTGCGTTACCCCTCACTTTCCCCCCCTGCTTGGAAGTAAATTCTTTTAAGATTAAAATAGAAAAAATGACTCACGCTGTTTTGGCCATATTTCTTAAATAAATGGTTCATTAATAATCTTACAATACGGTACTCTTTAAAATGTCAACAAGATGTATTTAGTCTTAAAGATGAGTGTTAAGATAGTTTTCCAGAAGCGATTTAAGTGATTTTGATCATATTTCGTAAGTGAATAGTTTCATCAGCCAGCTTTTGATGCGGTATTAACCCATTTCTCATGAAGAAATTATCCACAAGATTTGAGGGAAAATTTCCCTGGGAAAGACCCATTATAATTCACAAATATATCATAAATAAATATATGAAATGAAATTTTAAAAAAGGAAAGATCGGAAGTAGAATTAACCTGTTGTTGGACTCAATTTATATGAGGAATCGTATTTGTGCTGCTATATTTCCGTTTTTTTTGTTTGTTTGTTTGTTTTTTTGGTACTAAAAAGGGCAAATCAAATCATAACTCTAAGACAACAAAACCGGAAAACTAACATTGGAAACGCCTGGATGCTAATGAGAGGATAATATTAAAGATAGATCTCGCAGAAATAGTAATACAAAATAGAAACTAGATCCAGTTGGCTAAGGATAGAAGTCAATGGAGAGATTTTGTGAACGCGGCTTTGAACAGCAGGGATTCCATAGGTCATAGAGTTAGTTAGTAAAAGGTCAATGTCCAAACTGTAAATTGTAATAGATTTAAACCATTTCCTGTTACAGTACATTTATAAGAGCATAAACGGAATCTGTTCTTCGGGCGTTGAATGATTATAGGAATAAAGAAAATCAGGTTCTCGCTATCTATTACCAAAATCAACTCAACTAATTGAAGTAAAATATATCAGGCGCTAGTTTAAAGATCTTTTTGTAACAATTCAATAGTTTAAATAATTCAACTGAAAACAGGCAATTTTGGATTCACATTTGTGTCATTTTGGTTGTAATTTAATCTGTAACTATTGGAACTATTTGATATAATTGAATATAATGCAACTAAGAATTTGATACAGGCTGGTTTGACTTCAGCCTGCAGTCATATGGCTGCACCTGTTGGTGAAAGAAAGAAATGAAAGATTTCAAATGTATTAAGTTTAGACATAGAAAGCTAAGATACCTATGAAGGTTTAGAATTGTAAGAATTCTATATGAAAGTATAGTCTAATAGTATAAATTATAGTTAAAGAATTGATAAAATTGTATTACATAAAAAATAAGTTTTTTTCTGACTATTTTAAAAGATAGTCCTATAAAATTGATTACGTCACACGTACTATTTTGGATAATATATGGTAAATATGAAGAACCGCAATTGTGTATATATTCCTAACTTTTTTTATCTAACAGATACAACAGTCCTCTGCTTTTTATTTCTTTTATTTGATTTTATTTTCGAGCATAATCCCAGATACAGCAGAACGCCAGTTTACACTAGAATATCTAATGATAATATAATTAATAAAAATAATAACAATAAAAGCAATAATAATAATAATAATAATAATATAACCACATCTAAGTAATAAGAAGAAAAGTTGACAATATTTAATTAAAGCTTATCCATTAAAATGACGTTCTAATTCAGAGTTATATGCAGCTTCAGAATTAAATAGATGTATAAGTGTGTGAGGCATTTCGTTGTAGAGTTTAGGAAGCCTGTAGAACAGAGAAAGTTGAACTATTGAAAGTCTAGGTCGAACTATATAAAAAAGATGTGTTTTATGTGCATGTCTGAATGGAATTCGGAAATACAATTTTGAGAGCAGCGTTTCGGACCGGAGTTGACTATGTGTGAGTTTATAACAGATATTTGAGATCACTGCTTTTATGACCAATGTCAATGGAGTTGAATGTTTAGTGTTTGTAACAATTCGCGTTTCGTCATCCCACGTATGCAAGGTAGTCTAAAATGTACTATAGCAAGGAAGAAGTTTAGAACTGAGTTTAGCCTGGATAGTTTCGTAGAAGTTGTAGTTCTCCAGATAGGTGAACAATATTCCATTTTAGAAGAAACTATTGCTTTGTAGAACATTACCAAAAAAAAAAAAAAAAAAAAAAAAAAAAAAAAAAAAAAAACGGAGTTTCGGTACTTCTGTTAATCTGTACAGAAGTCCTAGAATAAGTATCGATTCCTTAGTGATTTGCAACCTCTCTAAGATGCTTCATGCGTATTACGTTTTCCCACCTACATTTTGGTGTCTCTTTCTCAAGTATTCAGAGTGAAACTTCTTCGTATTTCTCTCATGCCGCCATGTGGTCCTCCCATCTTAGAAGGCACAATTTTATTATCCATGTATTTAATGATGAATATATATATTGTAAATTCCACATTGTATATAACCTTCTGCACTGACAAGTTAGCTTGCCTGAGATTCTGCAAAACATCAACTTTTCTTCTCTTGCCTGAAGAACTAAAAATTTCTAAACCATTGTCAGTTTGCTTGCCTCAAGTTTTGCCTTCCCTTGGCTGCTTAAGCCTTAAAACACATATTTTACCCAAAATTCATTAAAAAACATTATATTGGTCCCTGGTTCACAATTAGAGTAACTGTGTATGTTATATTTGAATATAATAAAATTTTTAGGATTAAAAGTTATAAAAATACAAAACAAAACAAAAAAAATTAATGTATTAAATTGCCCTATCTACTACCTTATAAGGTGATTTTACAATACTATATAAGTATACACAGTTTTGTGTTTAGGAAGAATATTTATATTGTTTACCCTATTTCTTTGCAGGAGTGCAGGCTCAGCAGGCCGAGTTTCTCGGACTACAGCAGCCCACCGCCTCCGAGTGTAGAGTCCACATAGAGGCTGCTCTCAAAGAATTTGGAACCACAAAGTCTCCAACAGAAGGTAAGGACCACACTTAGCTTGACTTCTTCCCTTCCCCTCGTTCTCAGAAACACGAATTCTAATATATTGAAAGTTTCAGTAACTTGATAAAGGTGATTACCGGTACTAAAAATGTTCAAATGAGTAAAATGTACAAGGTATGGAATCATTTAATTTCCAAAATGCTCGTGAGTAAGAAATATAATGCTCGGTTGCATACTCATTTGTACCCAGGGCCGTGCCGTGGGGGAAGGGGCGAGCGGTGCGACGGCCCCGGGCGCCGAAATAAGGGGGCGAAAAGATCGGGAGAAAAAGAGGCAAAAGAAAGGAAAAATTACTTGGAATATGTCTGGGAGCGCCGTCGTATACTGTCGCCCCGGGCGCTGATATTTCACGGCATGGCCCTGTTTGTACCTGAATGTCTATTATGTTCGAACAGGCATTCAGTGTTCGTAGGTTTCCTTAAGAAAATTTCCCTCGAGTGACACAGAAATTTCCTATTTCTTATCAAATTTTCCTTACTTTGTGGAGTGCCCAATACCTATGACGGAGGTTGTGTGACCAGATTAATGTAGCAGTATTAAAGGAAGTGCCAAGGATTAATGTAGCAGTATTAAAAGAAGTGCCAAGGATTAATGTAGCAGAATTAAAAGAAGTGCCAAGGATTAATGTAGCAGTATTAAAGGAAGTACCAAGGATTAATGTAGCAGTATTAAAGGAAGTACCAAGGATTAATGTAGCAGTATTAAAGGAAGTACCAAGGATTAATGTAGCAGTATTAAAGGAAGTGCCAAGGATTAATGTAGCAGAATTAAAAGAAGTGCCAAGGATTAATGTAGCAGTATTAAAGGAAGTGCCAAGGATTAATGTAGCAGAATTAAAAGAAGTGCCAATGATTAATGTAGCAGTATTAAAGGAAGTACCAAGGATTAATGTAGCAGTATTAAAGGAAGTGCCAAGGATTAATGTAGCAGAATTAAAGGAAGTGCCAAGGATTAATGTAGCAGAATTAAAGGAAGTGCCAAGGATTAATGTAGCAGAATTAAAGGAAGTGCCAAGGATTAATGTAGCAGTATTAAAGGAAATGCCAAGGATTAATGTAGCAGTATTAAAGGAAGTGCCAGGGATTAATGTAGCAGTATTAAAAGAAGTACCGAGGATTAATGTAGCAGTATTAAAGGAAGTGCCAAGGATTAATGTAGCCGTATTAAAGAAACTGCCAAGGATTAATGTAGCAGTATTAAAGGAAGTGCCAACTACTTTTATTTTTTACTTCATTTGCTTGTCGCTTCTATTTTTTAAACGTTTTCTCCGGTTCGATTCCCGGTGAGGACACTCGGTCGAAAAAGGGTAAGAGCTTTTTCAGACCAGCAATCCTGAGTGAGATTTTCCTGGATTTTCTCCGTTTACACCAGGTAAATTCCGTGATGGTAGGTCTACCTAACAAAGTTCGCTTCTTTCCATTTCCTCGGATAGTATAATCACCGAGGAACGTCATCCCTCAAAACGTGACGAGCTTACATGACCATAGATGCCGAAAATGTGGAAATCTAATTCGAAATCGATTTAATTCGATCGATTTTTATTTTTTCTTCGCTTTTTCCTAAAAAAAAAAAAAACTTCAGCTAATGATGAGTGCAAATTACTCTACTATGAATACACTCATGTCCAAAGTAATTGTCAAATATCTATAACTGTCTTGTTGTGGAAATACAATTTGATAATGATTTTGCAGGGTAATTTTAATATTGATACAATGTGTATAATCGGGAAATGTATATTTGTGATATATTTCATAGGAAAAGAATTATAAATACAAAAATTAGAATGAGTGAAACAAAATGTTGCTAAATGGACAAGAAAGATTTGTTTTCATTTTATTGTTCTTATTTACTGTTCTTTTGACATGAAATTTGCCACATACATGTCTGTCAATTATACACACACTAACATTATAAAAAATGCCGGGTGAATTCGTTATCAAATTATATTCCTACAACAACATATTTATAGACATGCGACAATAATTTTGGACATGAGTGACACATCTTTTAATTCTATTGTTAATGAAGTGGTCTATTTCCCCCAATAAAAACCAACATCAAGCAGGGCATGTGCTCCCTCCTGTCCTTCTAAGCCGGCCCCCAAGGCTGAATGTAACATTGCGGCTTTTTCCTGTTATAATAGGAAAAACTCAGGATGGTCAGCTATTGCTATGTTATTGCTATTGTATTGATTTATTTCTGAAGAACAAAGAAAAATTTAACTATTTATGTTGGCCAATTAGTCAGCTTAAGAATTTCTCTGGATTTTCACATTGTATTGAAAAATTCCCTTTTTCCCTTTTTGCTAAATTTACCTACGAAATTTCCCTAGATTAGGGAAATTTCCCTCAAACTACGAATACTACGTGTATTTAGTTGGACCACAGAGCACTTTTGTCAATCTTCTACAGTGTTATCAACACCTGGCATCAGAAAGTAGCTAAATTACGCACGAAATCTGCCTACAAATGGCTCGACTTTCTGAAAAACGTGAATCAAATCAAGTGTACTGATATAGTTTTCTATGTCAAATTTCAGTCAGTACAAATACTAATAGAATCATGCAACCTTTAAAACATGAGAAAATTTCCTTTAATATGAGTATAATGATCTGGTACCTCAGAGATAACCGAATTATTAAATGTTGATGCAGCATGATAATACCTAGATACAGATGCAACATTTAGAAGAAGTTAATTAGCCTTTTGTTATAATAAACATACTTGTAAATAACAGAAATTCGTAAGTATAACACATATTATAAGCAGTGCCAAAGCGTACTCCCACAAGTAGGGTAGGCCTGAATGTATCATAAAGTGTTTAAAATCATAGTCAAAATTCTATTTTCCCGAAATTTATTTATTTTAAAGAACTGTCTTAGCTATATTTCTAACAGTGCTTAGAGTTAAATTTATGTGCCTGTATACATAGTAATTTTTGTTGTTGTTTTGTGTAACAAGAAAGAATGAATGTTTATGTAAGCAAAAGTAGACGGAAAATAGTTTATTATTATTATTATTATTATTATTATTATTATTATTATTATTATTATTATTATTATTATTATTATTATTATTATTATTATTATTATTCAACAAATATTTACATGGAGGAAAATACGCAAGATGTATTGATTGAATATTCTCATTTAGCTCCAGTACAAATATTTAGAAGTGCGGTTCATATTTTCTTCTGTCTTGGATTTCCTAGAAGGGAGGGAGGTTGTGAGGGGCTTTTTCTCCTCACTTACTATTTTCATTTCTTGCGTACTTGAAAATGGAGCAAGAGGAAAAGTAAGTACATTCTTACACACTTAACTGTCAAATTTCTTGGATAAGCGTTTGTTACTTGCATCTCCCAATTTAAAGTAAGTACAATACTGCATTTAATTAGTGCATCACGTAATAAATGACTTTACTAGAATGTTCATACTCAGAAGGAACTCCGTTGGAATCAACGCAAAATATTAATATTGTATTCTATGCAGTGATATATTTAAGAGGGTGGCTTCCCGGCGTAAGCACTCGCCGAAATTTTATCGCAACTTTTTATTGTTTTATATGTATTGTAGAATTTTCACATTTCCAGGAATAAAGTTAGCAAAGCCCCTCCTGAAACAAGCAAAGACCCCCGAAACAAAATAATAAATACCCCATTGATTCTATGAAATGGAAAACTCAACTAAAATTACACAGAGAGATTTTATTATTTTATTCTGTACAGTAACGTTTGGTAAATTTAAATATATGTTTAATGTATTAGACTTGTACTCTACAAGCTATTATGGTCCAGGCCCCATGTAGGTAAAAAAACAGCTACTGTGAATAACTTCTGAGATAATATAACTAAATTAAACACATTATCACTAATAGAAAAACATAATTGTACACAGAAACTTTTTATTCTGTGTTATGGAAAACATTTTATAACATACTAACATTGAAAGGTGCCTTCAACGCTAAAACTGAACTGCCAGAGGCGAGCATTTGCACCTTCCCAACAATGCGTGCAATCCCCAGCGATAATAGTTTCGCTCCCTGAGCAGCATAGCCCGTAAGCCTATCTAGCGAGCTGGTGTGGCTCAGGCGGAAGGTTCTCCAAGTGGTTTCAATCTACTATTTTGTTATCGGAAAAACCGAAATGTTGAAGTATTGACTTTATTTTATACGAAACCAAAGATAAAAAAGATATACCATAGAAAACAGGGTAGGCCCGGCCTCAAAACCTCATAGTACGCTTCGCCACTGATAATGTGGCATCAATGACATATATAATTAACTACCAAATGCCTCACATGTTACTGTGCACAATATTTTGCACTTTGCCGCATTAGCGTCAGTAGCACATAAACTTTGGGGGGGGGACAAACTACTGTGGTGACTGGAGTGTATGGAATACCCCAGGAAAGCGGGAGTACGCGGGGGGCCCTCGCCGGAAAATATATTTTAAAAAAAGTCTTTGTGCATTGCATTTTTTAAAATTTACAAAGCAAACAAAAACTTAAAAATTTTGAAAATGGTAACTTTTAGAAGAAAAACACACACGCTTTATAGTTTGTTTCCTTATTCAAACTGTAAAATCCAACTATATTTTACAATTTTAGTTAAACCTAAATGACACCAAGTGTATGTCAAAAATAAAATAATGATAAAAAGTAGTGTGAAGTGAATACTGAGAAACAATAAAGTTTTGAAAAGAGGCTCTTTAGGCCTATAAGCCTACAACTAATGTAAATGAAGTTTAACAATGTATAATTCAAAAAAAAAAAAAAAAAAGTTGATTTTTATTAGCTAAATAAACTAAACTCACTTGGCTGCTTGCTGTCTAAACGGAAACGATTTGTTACTTTACAGCAGTGTTGGGTTAGTTACTTGTAAAAAATGTAACGCGTCACAAGTTACTTACTTTCCCTTAAAATGTAATTCGTTATTTGCCCCTCAAAAGTAACTGTTATCCTACTTCGAAAGTAACGGATTACTAATGCGTAATTTTTAGGTCCGAAACTTTCAATATGTGAAAAAAATTATTACTTCAATTTTCCGTACTAGTACTACCACTACCAGTATTATTATTATTATTATTATTATTATTATTATTATTATTATTATTATTATTATTATTATTATTATTATTATTATTGCATGTTCTGAATCGCTTTATGTAGATGCAAGAACAAATTCTTACTTGACAGCTGCATGAGCATTTTCATATAATGAAACATTGACTAAAATGCCATACTGCGTTACTCGTAGGGATGGGTACGAGCGAGTCCGAGCGACCTTTTTTTTTTTCTTTTCTTTTTTATTGCAACTGAACTCGAGTCGAAACATACTTCTTTGAGCAGGGCCGCTTTTCCGCTTAGGCACGCTAAGCACATGCCTGGGGCGAAAAAGATTTTGAGGGCGCAAAAAATTGGAGGCCGAAAAAAGAGAAAAATAAAATATACTGGTGCAGGAAACGTCACTTCCGTTCCGGTTGAGCTACCTGGTTACAAACAAACTAGATCTCGGCGGCTAATGTAAATGTGATACGTTTACTTTTGTTAATTGAAAATAGAGCTTTACATTACTTGATAAATAAGAATACATAAGTACAGTTGTTTGAGAATATTTGGGGGGTAGAAACAAACTATTAACTGTACTAATATTAGGAAAAATAAGTGTTTTCTGCTATTAGCAGACAAAAGCCGAGACTATGGAAAAGATTCCTTGTGCACTTTTTAATTATAATGATTTACGAGAAACCTATAAATGCAACCTCCGTCTATTTACAACTACTTGCTTGTCACTCAATATGATAAAATGAACATCGACATGATGAAAGAATAATAATAATAATAAAACATCAATTATACTTTTGATCAGTTTAATGTATTATTACTAAACGCATGCCCAAAAAATTTCAATCTCCTGTACATAGGCCTATATGGAAAAGGGTAAGAGAGTTAAGGAAAAATTCTTCCCGAGCCAAAATTGGCAAAGTAACAACTGAATGAGGAGGCTGCTCTGGAAATACTGGCGGGGCGTAACAATTTAAAATATCTAGGGCGCCGGGGAGGTTAGAAACGGCCCTGTCTTTGAGCTCGACTCGAGAACTTTCTTCCAACTCGACTCGAATTCGGGTTGAATTTCGAGTCAAGTCGAGCCAAATCGAGCCAATTCCTGTGTGTAGTTTCAAGTGCTCTCTTCAAGTATCCTATATAGACAATATAATTGTTATAAATGATACTGATACTACTACTACTACTACTAATACTACTACTACTACTTATTATTATTATTATTATTATTATTATTATTATTATTATTATTATTATTATTATTATTATTATTATTAATTACAACAACATTGTATAAACATGAAAGATAGGCGGTTTGTATCTGAATACTAAAAAAACTAGTTGATTACCAACCTCGGTAGTCGTGAAGTCTAGGAGTCAAGGACATTGTTCACGAGCTTCTGAGTTTGAGTTGACGGTCTAGGTTGAGTATTTGGTTTGAGGCAACATTGTTGAAGTTATAGGGCACTGGCAAAATATGTTTGAAACTGCTCGGCCTGGGTTTAGAATTGCCAACGACTCGAGCAGCTCGGCTTACACTCGGCATTCACTATCAAGCCGAATCGACAAGTGAGCCGAGCCAAAAGCTCACTCAACCGAGCCAGCTAGAGCCCTCTGCTGAGTTGAGCCTAACCGAGCAGATGGCTAATCCCAACCAAGCCGGCTCGAGCCGATGGTTTACCCCAAACGAGCCGGCTTGAACCATCGGCTCAGTTCAGCCGATCTAAACTAAGCTTGTTATAAAATTTTTTTCTGGTCTCGTTATCGAGTCGAGACGAGATGCAAGGAGTGTCCTCTCTCGTGAGCAACACTAAAAGTATTCCATATTACTGCTTACATTTCTCACGGCTTTTGCTTTAGCTGAACGAGCGAGCCATCTATCAAACTCGACTCTACTCAAAACTCCACCTCATAAACAGTGAATCAGATAGGAACTCGACTCGAGAAAATTACCTTTGACTCGACTTGTGCCCATTCCTATGCGTTAGAAAAAAATCCTGCTTATTATTATTCTGCTAAACTAATTATATAATAATAACAATGTTTTTATATAAAATTAAAAATACAGAATATAGACAAGCATTACACTACAACTAATAAAATCAGAACACATCACTGGGTATGAATCAAGACATTCCAGTAACTCTAAAATCGATACATGGTTTTAAAAGGTAATTGTTCCAAACTCTATAATCAACGGACTTTAGGATACGCAAACTGATCTGAAAGAACTCCAATATTATATGCCATCAACAAACTATTTTCTAGTAATAAAGTAGGCCTGCTCATCAGAACACAGTTTATTCATATTAGCCCTTTTCTGTATATCGTTAATGGTACCCTAGTTGTTGATAAATATTTCCCGCCGGGGCACTTCAGACACTTTACTTTTAAGTTCTGCAAACCATCATCCACAATTTTTAGGAAAAGTATTCTTTCAAATGTTCGAACGGTAAAATATTTTCGTTCATCTTTATAAAAACAACATCAATCAAAGTAAAATAGACTACCAGCACCATTGCACTCATAGTTCACTCACTGAATATATTGATTTGTAGCTCCCAAAAATTGACAAAATCTTCCAGGTGCTTGCAATCAGTACACTTGATTTCCCTGAGACAGTCCTCATCTTCCAAAAACAGCAAGTGGCACTAAGATCTTATCTGATTTCTGTATGTTGGTGACTGACTGTTGGTCGCTGACACGTAATTCATGCTCCATTGTTCCATTCTGAGAAATTCTCTTACAGGAAAGAAACATTTGTTTCCGAAAAAATATATGCATATATTGTAGTTACTCATCCGAAATGCAACGCTAAAAAGGTAACGGAAACTACGTAACGTACGTTACTTAAAAATTCGTAACACGTTACCGTTACAATTACTTGGAAAAAATGTAACTTGCTACTAGGAATCGTTACTTCCGTTACCTTACTTCCGAAGACTGCTTTACAGTTTACTCCACTTTCATCTTCATGGGACTAAAAGCTGACTGCATTTTTTACAATTGAAGCAAACGTATGTGCTACTTCTTTGATATCCACTTTGTCTAACATTGTTTTGTGAACGTAGCAAACTGCTAGATGGTTGAATCTGTTTTGGGTCATAGTTGATCTAAGATACTTGAAATATTGTGAGGGGGAGAACCTTTTACAACTATTGAGGGGAACAAGTCTTTGATGTCCCCGGTGAGATTGACATCCGTGCTCTTCCAGACAGTTGCCAATATAACAAAACACGAATAGCTTTATATTGTCTCTAGTATCCACTGTATAAGTTTCATTAAGGTGGACCTCTAGGTATTCTCGGTGCTATGCTAAACGCTGCTTAAATAGTGCAGCATTGCCAGATAGTGTCAAGTGTTTACTGATGCCAGATAGTAAAGGGAGTAATCATGGAATTCTGATTAGATACTTACTGGAGAACTTAGTTTTGGACCCTTACCGCGATTCCGTTTCTCGAACTGCAACGCTAGAATCCAGGAATTTTGTTATTATGACTACAACAGTAAACGGACAAATTTGGCAACAACGCATTATGGTGTTCTGCTCAAGTTTCGTCTCAAAATCTATTTCCTTAAATGTAAATTAATATTTAAATAAAGTATGTAACATAACACAAAAAACGGTCAAACATTATATCTATTTCGTGATAAGATTGTTACTTTACAATACTTTACACACACAAATAAACATTTTATAAAATTGAACACTTCCAGTAAGATCTAGCAGCAAGTGCCATCTTGTGTGCTAATTTTAAAATAAATCAAATATTTTATTTTATTTGCTATCGTTTTTGATATCAGAAGACACAACCAAGTGTATCAGTGTCTTGTGTTGTAGCTGAAACATAATTTTATCTTATAGTACAAAATTTAAAATATGTAACGTTTCATTGCGCAGTAGTTAAGGAAATGAGCTAAAATATGTACTGACTTCCAGGTGGTGATCCACCTTAAACTGGGAGAAGTATTTATGTGGTTTTAGCTGCCACAGAAAGGGTTTAATATTGAAATTGGAGAAGAGCTTGCCCCCTTAAATCCAACGGTCGCCGATATAACAAAATGTGTGTTTCTTTATTTTGTCTCTTGATTCCGCTGTGTAAGTTCCATTCAAATCGGCTTGTATCACCTGGGTACCTTCCCTTGTTAGCATGCTGGCAAATGTTGACAGTATTAGTCTATACTATTACATAAAAGTGACTGACCCACCATCGCCCAGGTTATACTACTATAGGTATTAACGTCAAATTTGGAGGGAATACTTCTTTATTCACCCAAGTGAGAGATAACGAAGGGTTTTTGGAAATATTGATCCCAAGAGGGAAAAGAGGTATCAAAGTTTTCCCAAGACTCGCATATCTCATGAATCCCTAGCCTTAGAAAGATAAAACTCGTCATATGAACTCTCCATCAAAAAATAAAGGAACACGTGTTTCATTTCAGTGCCTTCAAAAATTGAACTCGAAAGGAGAACAGAGAGATGTTTTTGAAACAGTTAAATCAGAAAGTTTCGAATGTGACGATTTGCTTAAGTTCGTGATCTGAAATTTTGTATAGATATTATTTTAATCAAAAATAATGAAGCATGCATTTCAGCGTTTCTGATATTTCCTCAGGAAAAGGGGAAAAGGGAGCAATTGTACAGTAATAATATTTAAATATCCCTTTATTCATTCTCAAAGTGCCGAATATGAATATGTATATGTGCCGAATATGAATATGTTAGGGATGTATAATTAGGAACACAAACTCGTGACGAAAATTTATTTTAAGATCAAGCTTTGTGAATTTTTTTTTCCCTTCAGCTTGCGAACAATACTTCAAGATACAAATACACACACATGTTTGCACCAAAAATTTCACATGTAATGCTTGTGTATGTTTACATCAGAAGCGTTGTTTCAGATTTTGCCGGGAGGAAAAGAGGAAGGGACAAGGTTGTTCACCGACTTAAGAGTTTCACGTTTTTTTAAAATTAGTATATTAGCATACAATTTATTAAAAAGCAGTGATTCTCAAACTTACACGACGGAAATTGCTTCCCTTGCCCTACCCAAATGACTTCTGGTTAGCCGTAAACAGTGTTGCCAAATCTCAAGATTAGAACGTAGCGAAGATGTGCTTCAAAAGCGGATTTGTTATGTTTGTAGATCAAACATAAAAATGAATGATTTTCCAACTGTACAGCTTTACTAATGATAAATATTAATGGAACACTCGATTTAACGGAAACACATAAAGTTGAATACACGTCATATGTATGAGTTGGCAACGATTTGGCAGCAATTGCAGCTCTACGCTATTTTCCGTTCTGTATTAGGGTAAACTCCATAATACATGAGGGACAGTAGAACGATAGTAAGCAATGTTTCTTTCAGAAACAATGTTTCGGGGGGAGGGGCACTGCTGATACTATTCTATTTATTATTATATTATAGACGTATTATTTAGGGCTCCTCCGGGGAAAGGGCACTCTCAGAGCTCCGGGAGGGCAGTACCCCCCCAAACAGGTCTGGAAGAAAAACTGATAGTAAGCAATAAACTGAGCAGATCATGATAGTATAAAAAGATCAATGTTTCTAATTTCCAAGAAAATATATATTTCTAGAATACAAGGCAGTTTAGTTTGTTTTGACATACTGTTTGCAAAGTCCCCAGTACGCCTTTTTGGAAGTTTTATTTGTACTCTCCTTATGTTAATATGGGTAATATGGTGACATACTTAAATTTGCAGGGCCTTATGCAGAGTCGTTCTGACGTGTGATTAGTGCCACACTAAAGAGTTCAACTAGCACATGTTTCCTGCAGTAGTCAGGTGTTTAGTACGACGCTAATCATACGTCAAAACGACTCTGCATAAGGCGGACAATGTTCACGTTCACATAACTTCGTTCAATAACTATTCTTAGCCATTAAGTGAGACAGTAACATGGTCACTGATGCTGCAACAGCGTGAACTCAACAAAAGTCTAGTGTTGTCAGATCTTAAGAAAAAATGTCCGAAAACAAGAATTGAACTAGTACCATACTGAACATTAGTTTCAGTAGCGTCATTTCAGATTTAGCTTGGGGAGGGACAAGACCCCTTGATATAAGTAAAATTTCGCGTTTTTCACTGACTTACTACTATTCTATTGATAAAACCTATACAAATCTCAAACTAAAGGGGGAATGTCCCTCCCTGTCCCCCCTAAATTATGTCCCTGATTAGTTTTAGTATTTTTTTTTATTACGAATAGAATATTCAAGAGACAAAACATACGTTCTATTATAATTATAATACTAATAATGTTTTGAGATTTTATATATGAAAATAAAAAATGTAGCGACTTCTTAAGAGTTATAACCTTCAGGTAATTGTAAGTAGCGTGTCGCCCAATTTGAAATTTAGGTAGCGATGACACTTAAGAATCGCCATATCCGCTACTTGTAAACCCAGTCTGGGAATACTGACCGTAAACCTTATCTTTCAGAGTTCTATGTTCATAGGGATTCGCACGAGACAAGATTTGTGGCTGTCTCGTCTCGAAAATGTGCTGTAAAAGTGATGTCTCGACTCGAAAACTGTATATTGCTCTATTTGAAGAGCCGTGTCTCGCCTCGAATTTTGTCAGGAAAATCCTGTCTCGACTCGTCTCGTGCGCATCCCTATATGTTCAAAATCTACTCTTAATTTTGCACTTTTTTGTAATTCTCAGCCCTCACACTGTTTTATTTAATTTAGTTTTATTTATTAATCTTTTAAAAAGGATAAAGTTATCTCCATTCTATGTTCATTGCAAAATACTTAAGAATGTAAAATATACAACATACAGTCAAGGACATATGTACACAGGGGTTGTGTTTTTGGGTCTGGATCCCTTTATCCCCTAAGAAAGCATGGAACAAAAGTTTATGTCAAATCTTTTGCCATCACCTCACATTATTCATCCAAAAGCGAATATAAAATGAACATAACCTATTACTGCAGTCAAAACTTTGTTCTTCTAGTGCTTTAAACCAAGGGCGCCGATTTCTCTGTAAATTTGGGGGGGGGGGGCATCGAGATGCAGAAGGCATATATGAGGATTTTTAAGACAAATTGCATTCAAATTATACGAAACATTCTATACTCATAAATACAATGTGAGGAGGTCCACATGAGGTTTTGGGGAGCCCGGGCTCCCTCGCCCCCAGGATCGGCGCCCTTGTTTTAAGCTGCGTATTAGTTAAGTGTATTCATTGCTTATCGACAAAGTGGTCATGGACTCAAACAATAGTTGTGATTATAACGTGAAGTTGTCGCCAAGTAATATACACAAACTGACAAATAACAGGTGTAGGAAACAGAAAAGTAATTCCAGTTAGTGGAAAGATGTAAAACGAAACCGCCAAAGGAGCAGTGAGTGGGAAAGAAAGCTTTCACCTGTAAAAGAGGTAAGAATATAAAAGAACGTAAGAAACCAATAGATAATCATAAATGTAAGAGATATGGCTGCAAAGAATTAGTTTCTCAACAAAACTACCGTATTTCGTAGAATATTATAAATAAATCATCTTATGATCAAGAGTCTTCTAAAATACGATGGAAAGGACTAACCCAAAAAATGGCCACATTTCGTTCCAGAATAGGATCTCTGGAAATTTGAAAAAAAAAAAGTTGCATACATTTTTATTCCACGTGGACGTATTCATAGTCTTCAGAAATATATGAACGACGACGTCACTGCATCTGAAGACCAGAGGGACAAGCATTTCAATCGACCAGCATTAATGATGAAATCAAAGTTAGACAGCACATAAATCGCTTTCCCAGGAAGTCCAGTCATTATTCTCGATATAAAACCGAAAAACAGTTACTGTCTTCGATTCAACTTTAGCCAAAATATACACAGCCTTTAAAACAAATAAATCCGAGACCCAAGTTAGCTGTGGATACTATTAATCTATTTTTTACGAAATGAATGTCAGAATAGGCATTTTACGAAATGACACAATAAATACTATGGCTTATTATTCAACAAACTTTCAGCTGCTCAAACAGAAGAACGTAGTCCTTAATAGTATGTTACATCACTTCAAAGCCGAATTGGCATTTAAGGCCATGTACAATGGTGCTGAAATTGACTTAAGGGGTAAAAAAGCTAGGTGTGTTTTGCATTGATCTACAACGAGTGTTGTCTTGTCCTACTTACTCATTCATCTGCATACTACCAATGTCAGTTCTTAGGGGTTAGGGGTTAGATTTCTGGGTTGTTGGCACCTATGGCCATTTAGCCAGTCACGTATATGAGGGATGACGTCCGTCGGTGAGCACACTATCCGATGAAAGGGAAGGAAGGAAGCGGCCTGAGATTGTTATGTTTGGTACTATCCCGGCATTTGCCTGGTGTGAGTAAGGGAAACCAGGTAAGAACCTCACTCAAGATGGCTGACCAGAAAAAGTTGTTCTACCTTTTCAACCGAGTGTCCCCACCGAGAATCGAACCCGGGACACCAGCGTCAGTTCTGTATCTACAATTTGGCTATTCATGATGTGAGACACAATGGAGTTACTTTCTACCTGTCGACAGGGATAAAAGTGGATATGAAAAGGTAGGGGGACGCATGACATCAGACCGTCCTCCTTGCCTATCTTTAATCATCGTAATTATTTTAGGAAATGGGGACGCCATAGATATTTTTGGAGGTGGGGTAACGTCGTCCACTCGCGTTCCCTCTCACTTTTACCCCTGCCTGAGGAATAAAACAGCTGGAAAGAGAAGATCTACAGAAATATTATCTGTTTATTAACACACATCACTGAAAACATTTGACCCAACAATTTACAGAGCAGAAAACATATCGTGTGGTCAGGTTGATGTGCAGGATAAAATAATAACTGGCAAAATCTTGCACTCTTCAGGGGTTTTTGATGAAGTTCATCAAAAATTTATCTGCTTACGACACAGCTTTCTATCATACGACAGACACTTCACATTAATTAAAAAAAGAAGTACGTCAAGAAACATTGAAATAGTAGAAATGGACAAAAATGAGTTTTAAAATTTTGATCCGGAGATGACCAGGTGTGTTATGAAGAATAAAGAACTAAAAATCACGGAGGATATGTCGACGAACTTTAGTCAAGATGAATCTAATGGTGCATAGGCCAGAAAATTTCATAACAATTTAGCACCATATCAATATTATCTACTTTTGACTTCAAGAAATATTATTCGTGGCGAGACATTCTCAGTTTTTGACTTTGTTCCTGTGTATGCAAATGACCTCCCAATTATGAAGGAAAGGGAAAGAATGATATCTGCTAGATATGTTGAAATATTTGAAGTAGGAATACCATGCCTTCTATCTAAATTTAAAGACAGACTAATGAGTGCAGGAAGCTGTTGAGTTTATTCAAGTTTCTATTTTAAATAACATATTGCAAACTGCAAGTGAGATTTTAAAAAAAACAAAAAAAAACATGTTTTTATTTATAGTAGTCTATACATTACTATTAGGGACAACACGAGACGAGTCGAGAGGGAGTTTTCCTGAAAAAATTCGTGTCGAGACACAGGTCTTCCAATAGATAAATATACATTTTTCGAGTCGAGACGCCACTTTTACAGCACATTTTCGAGACGAGACAACCTCAAATCTTGTCTCATGCGCATCCCTAGTTACTATTAATATCTTTAAAAATTAATTTACTTGTGAGCAGTGATGCCAACCTCAAACGTTATAAAATCCCATCTCGAGAGACAGAAATTCCCATTTTACTCTTGAATTTTCCACGTTTTACTAATAACAACATTTTCTAAACTTAAAAAAGATGAACAGTGAAATTAGTGTACAACACTTATTTTCTTCAATATATGAGTGAATGATC
The DNA here is from genome assembly GCF_964235325.1 of Thermobia domestica. NCBI lineage: Eukaryota > Metazoa > Arthropoda > Insecta > Zygentoma > Lepismatidae > Thermobia > Thermobia domestica. Next base: position 188,672,009 of record NC_137467.1, on the reverse strand, counting down.
GAGAAATTCAGATTGCTTACGTTCATCAATCAGTTTATGAACAAGTATTTTCCTTAGCTGTAAGAGACAATTGAAAATGCTGATGAAAATTTACATATTTGGTTCGGACTTCAGTATTTCAATCACGCATTTGTCCCATGATCTTCCACTAAACGTAATAAAACTAGATAAACTTCATTCTTCAGCCATTTCGTATGAAATGTCTTGGAAATTTGATGTTTCTCATTTAATTTCTTCCGTTGATTCTGTTCTTTTCCTCATATTATTTAAACACCAGAGTACAATTAACGTTCCTTGGCACTTGGTTTTTGAGATTCACAAGTCACTTCATAAATCAACTTAACACTAACATGTATTTTATAGTAACTACATTTGACAATTACCATTAATTTCAAGTTTATTTAAGACTCATTTGTCTATTCGTCCATAGACAATTCTCTTGGTGTTAATGGAATAGATATATTTAAAATCCCATAAATCCTGATAATTTTGACAAAAATTAACGTTATCTCATTTCAAGAAATCATTGTCAAAATATTCCATAATATAGGATTTTCCCACGGGTTGTTGACATTAATGCTTGTGAATGTTACAAACATATTTTTCAATGTTTGCGTTACGTAACCAGGTGATGTAATAATTAAAAAAGGGACAAAAATATTTTAATTTCATTATTGCTGAAGAATCAGAAGGAACAGTGCTGTAGTTTGTCTTTAAACTTAAAATAATCGTAACCCAATGTAACGAAATAAGCTCACTTACGTTTATTTTGAAAGCAACATTATATTTACAGACTCAAATTTTAGGGGTTAATTGGCTTCAGTCTATTAACTTAAAAATAAGTTTTATTTTTTCGTATGCAACCCAAACTGTGCGATGAGTGAACACGCTTTCGCACTTACATATTGTGGTAGTTTATGGAACACAGAGCTCGTCCTTGGCTAAGCAGTTAGCGTACGCGCCTTATTGTGGTAGGCCCGGGTTCCCTATTCTGGGATGGAGCTCATGTGAACTGGATTCCATTTTAATCAGTAGATTCACGTCTTATATAGCCTAGCTGCTGAAAAGGTGCGTTGAACTCAAAATCAACTCAACTCAGTTTTTGGAACAAATCATGTTATACTTCAAACAATCTTGCGGTGCTCCGCCGACGATAAGTAGCTTCCTTGCCTTTCTTATAGAATAAAAGATAAATTCTGATCAAAACATATACTATCTAATAAATAATAGCGTTCCAGTTTCGGCACAGTATCTTTCCCTTCATCAGACAGATAATGTGTCTACTGAAGACAAAGATCGAGGTGACCAGAATTTTCACTTGCAAAAACGGGACGCATACGAATCGGCTACGCGGGGGGGGGGGGATATCTGACTTCCAGATTGCATTTTGGGACTCAGAAGTGTTCTCAATTTACAAAATACACAAGTAAGAGTGATAACACGCCGTTTCTAACTTTACGTGTACCACACTACAAATAATGGTTCCCGATTGCAAGTTCTATCCACCAATTCTTTTAACTAGTTGAACACTCAGTATTCCTACTCAATTCCCACTTGAACCACGAACACTCAATTCCCATTTGAAAATTCAGAAGTTGTAGACACGGCTGAACCTTGACAACGAGTGTTAGTACGGAAGAGAGTAGAATTTCCAACGGGATATTTAGGAGTCCCGTTCGATAATCAGGAAAAAAAAACGGGACAACGGTTGGAAAAAAGGGACTGTCCCGGCTAAAACGGAACGTCAGGTCACCTTGCAAAGATAATTTGCTGAAACTGTAACGCTGTTATTTATTAGATAAAGTACGCTTTAGTCAGAATGTGTCTTTTATTGTATAGCTACAAGAAGTTCTAAAGCTAAAATAAGTGGTATTCTGATAGAAGTGTCATTTTTCTACTTATACACAACATGTAATATAGACATTTGTTCACTGATACGATTCAATTGTTGGAAAGGTTTGTTACAAATTAATTAGTTACCAAAAAAAAAAAAAAAAATCGGAAATGCTTTCCGCCTATATTGTTTCCTTCTTGCAAGATTCGTTGTTTTTCCAATGCCCCGTTTCGGAAAATCATTCATACAAATTAAGTCCGAAAATTGTAAAGTAATAATTCCAGTTTTGGTGGAGAACGTTAACATATTGAAACAACATTTTGAACGAGGAAAATTTCTAAATGGCAAGCCATTACCTTGTTGAATGCTGCGTTTGAAGGATTTGTTTTTTATTCTTATTTAATTAGTACTAATTGTATTCAATTTTAAAGGTAGTATAGTTTCTTTCTTTCTTTTTTCTTTTTCTTTCTTTTTTTTTTTTTTTTTTTTTTGGATACGATAGGTGTGTTTACTTATATAAAGGAAACCAAGAAACTTCTGTCAATTCTGGTGCAGGTTTGTGTTCAATTGGGCCTCACACCGTGAGATGTGAATGGAGATAAGGCGAAGGTCAGTTGTTGATGTGGGTATATCCAACATACTGTCTGGTTGTGGCAGTTCACTTACACCGTGAGCTTGCGTATGGACAGAGTGAACCCGAGAACTCCACAGACTGTCATAAGGGTGTGTATGCTGTACGAGTTCAAACTGGGGTCAAACGCCGCTGCAGCAGGGCGGAAGATATACCAGGCCTTTGATGAGGGTGTCGTGACTACGCAAACAATGCAGCGATGTAACAAGAAGTACGGTGACGAAACACTCGAAGACGCAACACGTGCCGGAATACCAACACATGTACAACATTGAGGATCTCCAGGCAGCAGTTGGGGCGAACAGTAGCCAGACATGTCAGGAACTGGGACTACAATATAATATGAGTTTAGAAATCATTCGGCAGCACCTCTATCAACTTAGGAAGCACTACAAGTTAGGTCGATGGGTCCCACATGATTTGACTCCGGGCCAGAAGGCAACGCAAGCAAACATATGTGTTTCTTTGCTATCTTGTCTGAGGAAGGAGCCATTTCTGTACAGGGCGTTGGCATGTGATGAAAAGTGGGTTCTCTACGAAGCTCCACATTGACGTAATCATTTGTTAGCATCCCATGAACCGGTTCCGAAAACGGAAACCAGCACTGCACCAGAAGAAGATCCTCCTGTGTTTGGTGAACTGCTCGCGGCATAGTGCATCGAAAACTGCTACCAGCTGGTTAGAGCATCAATGCAACTGCGTACTGTCAGCAGTTGAGTCATGTTCAAGGAATACTCGAAACTCTGGAACCAGTACTTCTGAATCGCAAAGAAATCCTCCTGTTATAGGAACGCTAAGCTCTATGATGACTCGAGACACCATTCTACGCCTTGGATTGGAAACGCTATTCCATTCGGCATATTTCCCTGTCATTATATCGTCCGATTATCACCTGTTCCATTCCTTGGGCAATCACGTTAGAGGATGCCAGTTCCAATCCCTAGTAGAGGTGCAAAATGCACTTGATACTTTCTTCGCTTCCAAGGCCCACCAAGTTCTACCGCAATGGAATCCACGGCCTTGCGGAACATTGGGAGAAGGTCATCGATGCTGATGGGGACTATTTTTGATCTTCCAGGTACGTCTTAGATGACATATAAATGTTTGGAAGTGGTGGTTGAAAAAGTGACAGAACTTTCTTGGTTACCTTAGAAATGAAAGAGTCACTCTACCTGATACAGCTATTTAATTTGCCCGACTCACTGTCAGAGAAAATATTCCTGCAGGTTACTAGCGCCATAGTGGCCACTAGAGAAACTGGTTCCTGTTTGCTTGTCCACGCTATTTGGAAATGCGGAAACCAGTTACCTATTTTCTTTTTCTTATTTGCAAAAAATAAAGAAGACTGTTATGGATCTTGTGTCTACTATGAATGACAAATATACTTAGATTTAGATCATTTTTGTTAAATGAAACAGTTATAAAATGATTGAAGAGTTAGATATTGCGGAACTAAATTAGATATTGCAGAAAATCTCCAGGTAGTTTGATATTCCTTTAAAAAGAAAGAAATTGCCTATGTAAGAAAGAATGGAAGATAAGCTTTAACATTGAGATTCTATCTCTATTTTTCAGTGATGTTGCTGTTTTTCTGTCTTCTTTTTTCTATATAGGATAACAAATAATATTTCTTTACAAACAATTTCTTTGCTGATAAATGCAAAGAAAACAGAAGCACTAAATTTTCATTACTCATGTACACCTCGAACAGTACCTCCCATTGTGATAAATTCAACTGATGTAGACTATTCAAAATCCACTAAATTTTTAGGTGTAACAATAAGCAATAGGCTTACATGGAATGCACATATTACTGAGCTAAACAACAAACTAAGCAGTATCTGTTTTGTTATTTATAGAATACGTGGTTCAGTGTCAAAAGAAACTTTGCTGTTATTGTACTATGGTAAATTTCAATCCTTGTTAAATTATGGAATAATTTTCTGGGGAGCCTCCTATTTCAGTGTTACTACTTTTCGATCTGCAGAAAAAGGCAATAAGATCTATTTTTAACCTATCACCAAGGTCCTCATGCAAAAGGGTCTTTCAGTCAAATAAAATTTTAACTGTGCCTTGTCTGTACATATACAAAAGTATCATATATGTAAAAAGAAATGAAAATAGTTTTCTTCATGTTGACGATGTACATTCATACAACACACGACAAAAGAATAACATATTCACAGCATACGAAAACTATGCGTGCACCAAAAGAAGTGATCTTTCTATGTCCGCTAAGTTGTTTAATAAGCTCCCAAGTTATTTGAAGGATATCAAAAACATACGGAATTTAAAAAATGAACTATTTAATTTTTTGTGTAACAAAATGTATTATCATATTAATGAATACTTGGGTGATAGTTTGTAAAATAATGTAACATCTCCGACCAATAATGTACGACATGGATGAATAAAAGAATGAATGAATGAATTAATTAATATGAGCTCTCAAATTAAATCAAATAAGGGGACTAGAGAAGGTTTAAAAATGTGCAAAATGCTAAAGCAAAAGTTTATAACCCCAGACTACAAACATGATGTGGCCATCGGCCGACTTTCCAAAATGTATGTGGGTGCATATCAATGGCGAGTCGTGTTATACGTTTTCAGGGAGTCTCAGTATGTTTTGATTGATTTCCTTTTAGCTAAAATCTTTTATGAACACTGTCATAAAAGGTTGTGCTCGATTCTAATCACGATATAGTTCTATTTTTATTGTGCGGACTGCTTTTGATTAGGTCAGAGACAGGCATGTATGGAATGAGTGTGTTTTCTGGTTGGGTTTCACAAACACATTTGAAACAAATAATTATGTTTTGGAGGTTAGAAATTATAACTTCATCTCAATCAGGGACGTACGCAGGGGGTGGATCCTGGGGTGCGGACCCCCCAAATTCGGACTTTTTTGTAAATTTAGTCTAATTTTAAGGCAATTTTACAATTTTTAATATAATTTAGCCTGAAATTGTGTTTGGATCCCCCCAAAAAAAGCTTTGGACTCCTTCCGAAATAAATTCCTGCGTACGTCCCTGATCTCGATGTTTTAATTGCTTACGGCAAGTGAGAAATATTTATATTATTTTGTTTCTATCAAACTAAAAAGCTTGTGGGTGCACCGCACCCAGAAGATTATTTGTGTGTATGTTGGAGCCCCGGAGCACCACGTACTCGGTGGATGTGGCTATACTTTCTTCCAGAGTTTAGGCCTATTTCACACATAATCATTTTCAAAATCCTGTGGGAAAACACGGTTCCTCCCAACCAATTTTTCATTTTGTAAATTTTGCAATGTAACATGGTTCTTTAAAGTGATTACAGATCTTCTTTGATAAAGAAATATAAAGCATTCACTTCAGTTTCATAAACTATTTGAAATCTGCGCTGACTTTTGTTTGGTTACATTTTAGTTACAATTTCTTTATCCGCAGATAATAAAAGAGATATGTTTATGGCTAATGTAACACAGCAGAATACTTTCTCCACATCATTAAAATCGTTTAAGCTACGCTCCCTTGTTTCCAGCTCCAATAGTTTACTCTGTCACTTAGGCTTTCGATGTGAGCATTTGTCTAATGGCTGTGTTTTATTCGTTTACTACATTGATTGGTGAATGTCGCCATATTTCATTCAGTGTAGGCAGAACGCCAACATAAATGAACTCCAAAGATACCATAAATCACGTTTCTGTTATGTACGAACTCGAAACTTCTTTTCCCGTTTCTCCACATATTCTTCCTCAACTTCTTTCAATAATCCTAGTTTAATGTTAATGCGTAACGAAAAAAGAAAGAAAGAATCAGAAAGTCAAATGATGATAGTATACTACTCGATAAAATCATTGATTTGAACAAATTATATGGATGGGTAATTCGTCATCGACATGGTGATATAAAGTGTGTAGTTCATTGTCAGTAATCATTTAGGCCATATTCTTCAGAGACTGTTTGGTTATTTTTGTATGTATTGTATATGTGAAAACAATATACTGTTAACTATCACATTATGTTCCTTGTATGTGTTCTCCTAATAATATCTATTGCTCTTTGTGTTCTTCTAATGGTATATATTGTTGTTTGTATTCTCCTAACAGTATCGATAGCTGTTTGTGTTCTTCTAATGGTATTTATTGTTGTTTGTGTTCTTCTAATTGTATATATTGTTGTTTGTGTTCTCCTAGCGGTATCGATTGCTGTTTGTGTTCTCGTAATGGTATATATTGCTGTTCTCCTAATACTATCTACTGCTGTTTATATTCTCCTAATGGTAATTATTGCTCTTTATGTTCTCGTAATGATATATATTGTTGTTTGCTCTCTTAACGGTATCCTTTGTTTATGTTCTCTATTGGCATAAATTGTTGTTTGAGTTCTTCTAATGATATCTATTGTTGTTTATTTTCTCCTAATGGTATCTATTGTCCTCCTATTGGTATACATTGTTATTTGAGTTTTCCTAATGGTATATACTGTTATTTCAGCTTTCCTAATGATATATATTGTTATTTGAGTTTCCCTAATTGTATATAATGTTATTTGACTTCCGCTAATGGCATCGATTACTGTTTGTGTTTTTCTAAAGGCATCTATTGTTGTTTCTGTTCTTCTAATGATGCCTATTCTTGTTTCTGTTCTAATAGTATTTATTGTTTTTTGAATTCTCCCAATGGTATCTATTCTGGTTTGTTCTTTTAATGGTATATATATATATATATATATATATATATATATATATATATATATATATATATATATATTACTGTTTGTGTTCTCCTAATGGTATATATTGCTGTTTCTGTTATCCTAATGGTATCTATTGTTTGTATTATCCTAATTGAATCTATTGTTGTTTTGTTCTCCTAATGGTATTTATATTAGTTTATGTTCTCCTAATGATATATATTGTTGTTTGTCTTCTCCTAATGGTATTTATTGTTTTTTGTGTTCTCCTAATGGTATCTATTGTCGTTTGTTTTCCTAATGGTGTCTATTGTTGTTTATGTTCTCCTAATGGTATCTATTGTTGTTTGTACTCTCCTAATTGTATCTATTGTTTTTTGCTCTCCTAATAATATTTATTGTTGTTTTATGATTTCCTAATGATATCTATTGTTCTGTTCTCTTTATGGTATACTTTGTTGTTTGTTATCCTAATGATATATATATATATATATATATATATATATATATATATATATATATATATATATATATATATATATATATATATTGTGTTCTTCTAATGCTGTTGTTTGTGTCCTGCTATTGTTGTTATTAAGTATTCTGCCCTTTGGCATGTCCTAGAACTAGTGAGTTTTTTCTTTATTATTTTAGGTTTGGGCCTGGAAATCTTTTTTTCATGTTTCTCGATCTTCAGCTTTCTCTTTTAACTTCCAATGTTCTTTTATTTTTCAAATTGTCGATCAGTTGTGTTCTTCTTTCTCTTACTTCTTGCTTTTCTTCCATCTCTCTTTCTACAGTTTTTTTTCGCAAGATATGTCAAATTCAATTGCCCTTCCTAGCTAAAAGCGTCCTCTTCTCTCCTATTCGTTTTAAAACATCTTCGTTTTTAACTCAGCTCCTTCGTGGCTAAGCGGTTAGCGTACGCGCCTTTGGGGTGGGAGACCCGGGTTCGATTTCTGGCGGGAGCTCATGTGGTTCAGATTCCGCGTTAATCAGTAGGTCCCGTCTCCTATAGCCTCGTGCTGAAAGGGATATTAAAATCAACTCAAATCAACTCGTTTTTTACTCTGTCCATTTTATCTTCTCCATCTTCTTCCAACACCACCTTTCGAAGCTCTCTAAATATTTCGTTTCTAACTTCCAAAGTAACCAAGTTTCTGAACCATACAATGCAATAATCTAAATATAGCACTTGACCAACTTCTTCCTTAGTTCAATATTAACCCCAGGGGTGAATCCAGGGGGGTGATCGGGGCGATTGCCCCCCCCCAGAAGAGGAAACTTTCTTATTTTATATATATAAATAAAACCCATCCCAAAGTTTGGAGGCCTTAAAAGTAGCAGTATGACAACCCACCGCCCCCCCAGAAGTTGGTCCTGGATCCGCCCCTGATTAACCCTGGACCACGCGCGCCTAAATGAAAAAGATTAAAAAGAAAACGAACGTGTGGCGCATGTCAGACGCCACATGCGCGACCCAGGGTTAAGTCTAGTACTTAAGCGTGATCTTTTTATTTGTTGAATGCTTCTTTGACTACGACAATTCTTGACCTGATCTCTTTGGTGCAGTAAGCGTCTCTGCTCAAAATACTTTCCAGATACCTGAGATTACCGACCGACCTCATCAAGTTCTCTTTGTTCTACTCTGATCCGGTTGGCACTGTGGCTAGGGATGCGTACGAGTCGAGCGAGACAGGATTTTCCTGACAAAATTCGAGTCGAGACACGGCTCTTCCAATAGAGAAATGTACATTTTTCGAGTCGGGACATCACTTTTACAGCACATTTTCGAGACGAGACAGCCAGAAATCTTGTCTCGTGCGCATCCCTAACTGTGGCTCAGTGGTAGAGTGTTTACCTCTGCTGCGTGAGGTTCCTGATTCGATGCTCGGGCAAGTAAGCTGGTGGTGGACAACATCGTGTTCTTGTTGGTTTGGTGAGGGTACAGGGGTGCCCACAAGGGGGGGCTATGACGCAAACTGCGTCATTGAAATATTTGGGGGGGGTTAAAGATCTATGTAAATATGTTTGAGGGAGTGTAAAAATTAATCGAAAAGATTTTTTTTTCATGGAAGAACACCTACGGATAGAGAATTGAGGGGGGGGGGTGCGTCATGGACATGAGGGGGGGTGGGCACCACTGTGAGGGTACATTCTCATTCAACCAATTCTTCCGTCGTTATTCATTTGTTTTTATCATCCGTCTCCCATAGTATAACAGGCATAATGGTGGGAAGTTAAACTGGAAGATTTTATTTATTTATTTATTTATTTATTTATTTATTTATTTTATTATTTTTTTTACCCTACCCGTTAGGGCGAGTTCCTAGCGGATATTCTCATTTTTTTCTATTTTCCCATGTTGATTTCCATCCATATATTTCCCAGTATCAACTATTTTGTCAATCATTTGCTAGCTATGATAACTGTATCATCTGTATACCTGATCTTGTTAATGAGTTGCCAGTTACGAGAAATCTTACTCTATTTGAAAATTTACATATATGAACAACTCAATTATATACAAAGCAGGAAACTCTATTTAAGTAAAACAATTTAAGGTAAGATTTGAACAAATATATATATATATACTTCTTTTTATTGCAGACACATCATCAAGTGTGGGCGGCTCCGAGGAGGTGCCGGGTGGCAGCACTCAATCAGACGAAAACATTTCCCAGGAGGTAAGATCTTGATTTCCAACATTAAAAGACAAAGCTGCAACTAAAAACTATGTCACACAGGGTAAAACACTTTTGTGTCATTTACCTCACGAATTCGGAGTACAATTGTTTCCAATTATTCTTAATTTTGTTTTTTCTACAGAGCAAATAGATTATATTATGATTATATGATTTGAAATGTGCTCCACCTGTTTAGTGGTGTTAACCCTTTCACTACCATTTTTTTCGGAGTGAGAAACATTAATATATGGTTACTTTAAGTTGTTTTCAAATATATATATATATATATATATATATATATATATATATATATATATATATATATATATATATATATATATATATATTAAACGTTTTTCGCTGTTTCGTTTCTCGACGTGGGAAGGGTCGGACATATATATATCCCACTGATATTTTTTACGGTGGACCTATATGTCCCAGTGGTAGTGGCATGAATGATCATCTTGTATTTTCAATTATAATACGTATATTGTTAGAAAAACAGTTGGGTCGTATTTATGATTACAAATAGCTTACATTTCGGCATTCTTTCCCAAATGACTGTACATGCAATCACTGCTTTATCACTAGCACATTGTTCCTCACTTTCATCTGTTCCATTATCACCACTTCACTTCCACTACTGTCTATTTGATAATGTTCATAAGAACTCTTTAAACCCTTTGCATGCTTCTCTTTACCAGTGGAACATCGATTCATAGCAATAATATGCGGTAAATTACCACGGGTCCTCTGAGAATGTATCGTGGGACACATATGTCCCAGTGGTAGTAAAATGGCTAAGGGGTCTGTAGAATGCGAACACGATTCCAACTTCATAAAATTTAATATATAAGAAACAAAGGTGCTCATTTGATTGAACCCTCATGCAACACAAACTTCAAAGTCTCACCTGATTCCTCTCATAAGTTGTTGTCTCTTAACTCAACTACGGTCAAACGTTTTGTACAATCTTCTTCCTTTACCTCAACTCGTACAATCTTCTCAACTCTCTCGCGAACTTCTAGCCTTGCAACCTCACATAAACGTTTACACCTTATTTCACCTAATCTAATCCTCTCGTGTATTCATTCACTCTAAATTCTCTCTATTTCTCGCAAACTTCTATAGTCTGTCACAAATGGGTTGGTCACTGAGGCATTATAATTTCTAAGACTTAACAGGTTATAACTGACTTCATATCATCCTCCAACATGTACTGAAATTTCTTTATAACAACTTTCTGCATCAAATCATTCTACCCATTATCCTTTCTGTTTGCTTACTTAACACGCTTTCCAAATATTTTTGGCTTTAGTTCTAAACTCTGTTAACGATCAAGTATTCACTCTTGGCCTATATCCTTCATTCTCAGGCAAAAGTCTATACCTAACCTTATCTCAACCTTCCTACTATTGTCTTCCCTTCATTTCATTTTAGTTCGACTCTTTAGAGAATTTTTACCATTTATCCTCGTCTATACTTCTATATCGCTTTCATCTCAACGCTCTCAGGTATCCTTATTTGTTTACCTCAACTTACTTTCTCTTTTCTACGAACTTCTACCCTTCCTCCTCACTGAAACTTCTATATCTTACCACACCAGGGGCGGATCCAGGAATGACTTCTGCGGGGCGGTGGGTTGTAATACTGCTACTTAGAGCTACTTTTAAGAGCTCCAAACTCTGGATTGGGTTTTATTTATATATAAAATAAGAAAGTTTCCTCTTCTGAGAGGACGATTACCCCGATCGACTCCCCCTGGATCCGCCCCTGTACCACACTGCATAAGTCTCAAGCGTATTCTTGTTCCTGCATCTCACCTTATCTCCTGAACTCATTTCCCTCATCCTCACGTAAAATTTCATAACGTCTCCTCATATCAAATCTCTCAAGTATTCTTGTTCCTTCAACTTATCTTCATTTATTTCTCTTCTACAGATCACGCCAACCAAACTTCTATACCCTTACCTCACGTTGTGTCAATCCTATTTCGTACTTTTTTTCCTTTATGTCAGCATATCTAATCTCTCTTGCACCTTCTACTCATCATCCTGACAGAAATTTCTGTGTGTTATCATTCATAGAAACATCTACAATGTATTCCTGTACATTTATACCTCCTTAACATCATTCTGCCAATTCCATCATCGCTCATGGAAACTTCTTTCACTCATCCTTACCTATTCGGATGCAAAATTTTGCTCCCCTCTCGCTTCATGTTCCCCGAGACCTTCCTCCTGTCACCTCATCTTACTCTGAAGTTTCTTTAAAGAAAACCTCTGAGGTTTCTTTTATGAAAATGTAATTCTTACAGAAAAATCTCTGGTCACCCGCTTCTTCTTTAAAAGCAATGCATTTATATTCAGAGATGGAGCTAGATGAAGAAAGATTGGCCGCTTTTATTTTTGACCAAAGTCTTAACATTTCCTATCTACTGTTCGAAAAAATGGGTCTTTAAAAGAAATGTAACTGGCCAGAATTTCTCGAACAAGATTGTACTATCAGATTAGGACTTTTGAAACATGAAGGATATGATGTAAAAATTTTGGATTTGCAAATAAAGAATTTTGAAATCTGAAGCACATGATGTAAAAATCCTGAATCTATTATTTCCCGATAAAGAATCTTAAGATCTGAACCATACGATATGAAACTCGGGATTCTCATTATCTGCAGATATGGAATTTTAAAGTCCGAAGTATATGATTTAAAAATCAGTGATTTTTATTATGTTCAGGTAGAAAATTCTACACCTTGAAGTTTATGATGTGTAAATCCAGGAATTCCATTATGTCCGGAACTGGATAACTGGTGCTATAGCTATCTTTAGGATGTAAACGTTTAAACTAGTAACTGACATGCAAATATATTTTACACTAAGTTAATACTCCTGTTTGCCGGTTTTCCTCGAATAAATGATTTTCCGCATATTTTATTTCATTCGCGTTTTGGTATTGGAAACAAAATAAATTTGGAATATTTACTAAAGTACTACTGAACAACAGTTATCTATGATTTTTATTTAAGAGGCCTAATCATAGCGAAATTAAAGTACCACTAATTTTAGTGATTATGAAATATCTTCAAATAGATAAAAGATAATCAAAATGTGGAACAAGAGCTCCCTAGATAATATTATTTTGCATGATATTCCGTTATCAAGAGTCACCTAGTAGTTTTCCGTTTGCAGCCATTTAGAAACGAAAACATAAATGTCGATTTTCTAAATGGCTGAAAATCGAAAGCAGATAAGTAAGTTGTGAGAACGGTATGTCATGTAAAATAATATTGCCTAGAGAGCTCTTGTTCCACTTTTCGATTATCTTTTATCTATTTGAAGATATCACATAATTACTGTAAAATTAGCGGTATTTTAATTTCGTCGTGATGTCGCCTCTTAGTGGTGTACAGCTTTAAAATAATCCACATTGAGGTATTTTGTTTTGCAATTTTCAAAGATCCAAGAAGACAAATATTATCTTTGTTGTTTCCTTCTTCTAGCACCTACACTGTAGGGCCTAATAATAGAAAAAGAAAACTAAAAATGAAATGTATAGGCTGAATGGAACAAGGAGTTGTTAGATTAACAGATGAGTCAAATGTTTCTGTACAACTTTCAAGGTCATTTGTCCGCGTAAATCATGTAAGGAGAGCTACGAAAACTGAACGAAGTTTCGTAACCAAAGAGGTCTGGGACATACGTTTAGGGTTACAATAGGTTAAATGTTGTGCAACCTGAAAGCTGAGAGTCTCCAATATCGTAAGCGATAAAATGCACCTCTGCTCAGTGAAAAACAAGTTAAACAAATATCTTAAAAGTGACACAAACTGCGACAGAAGCTTATGAACAATGAATCGACCCTCATTTTGAACGATAAGTATTATAGGGAGCTAGCTTGTTTACCAGCGGGGGCTGAGGTAAAGGGGAAAAAATTTCAACAATCTTTCTGCCTGACTCTTGCAATACTCCCTTACCCTCCTTCCATTGTCAGCGTTGCTAGGGTTAAAAATTTGTCACATGAATATCATTCTGAAGAGTTAGTGTGAGTTGGTTATTTGTTGTGTGCTGTTGTGGTTGCGGTTTTGTTGCTTATTATTCATTTGACAATGGCTTCACAGCGTAAGAGAGGGCAAACTATACACAGCGAAGCTAGAGAAGTAATAAGGAAGGCCATAGTGCTGTGCGACGAAGAAGCGAGGGAGAAAAAACTGAAGCATTTGTTATCACAGCCTAATTTGCGTGTGTCCACGTATACAGAGATCTTTGATAGGGATTGCATAATTGCATAAACTCTTTGAATTAAGTAAGTATTAGCTGAATTTTTTCATAACGCACTGGCAACCCTGCCCAGGACCGTCGAGTGACCGTTTCTTGGCGACGGGGTGGGGAACCTGCCAATCAACTCTGAATTCCTCAGCCTCGCATTAAAGCTAGCTCCCTATAATATGTTGGTTTTACAACGGATGACATGCTAGGGAACTCCAGATTGTGTACCCTTAGATTCAGCTTCAAATGATGTCACATTTCGGTCCACGAAAAAAAAAATCCCAAACGAGTCCTCGTCCTGGTAGCGATTCCGTCCAAGGGCACCTCAGAACCTTTGGATCATTTAGGATCCAGCCACCACTTCCGAAATGTAAGCAACCGTTTGTTTGAAAAAAAAAATATTTCCATTAATCAAGGATTACCACCAGGGCGACAAAATTATATTTTGGCCTGACCCTGCGAGCAACCATTATGTAAAGAAAACACTCGACTGGCTGACAAACGATAACATATGTTTCAAAGGAGGCCGACCCCTAAAAGTACCAAAAGCCAGGTATCTCGAAGATATTTTGGGAAATGTTGGTATGGTTTCCGAGGCCTTACCTGAACCTCAGTAGAGGCGTTGTATCCGGCCATGGATCAAAGCAATGGATTCTGTACATGAAGGAAATGGTCCGAGGGAAACTATGACAAATTCAGGATTATGGTGCCTTTTCCATTTTGTAATTTTATGTTCATGTCCACGCGATAAGCTAATCTTCATTTAGTGAGTTCGAGAAATAAAGATAAAATAACTCGATTTTTTTATTTGATGTTTTCCTGTTGGGTAAAATATTTACTTCATCCCAGTGGCGCAACTACGTTTTATGGGCCCTTGCTAGAAAATACTCAGGGCCCCCGCCTTCACAACATTTTTTGTGGAATTATCAGATAACATACTAAATAACCATACTTCCCTGTATCTGTGAATAATGAGTTAAATGTATGCTACTACTAGGCCTAAATATTCATAAATGGGAACCACTTTGTTATACATATAATTTCTTCAATAAGCTTCAGAATGGAAGATGCAGTCAGGGACTCAGTCTTCACGAAGAATAGCAGGAATTAATTGAATGGTTTCCTTCTTGCTTTCCTGTCAACAAAATCCTTTACTAACTCCGGTACATCCATTTCTTCAGCTTTGTCCGCATTTATTGCCAGCACTACTAGACTATTACTTAATCTATTTTGGCCCATTGCGCTTCTCACATAGTTTTTTTATTATTATTAATTTCAATTTTGAAATGAAATCTTTGAGTTTTACGTCCCACGGTTATGCCGGTTAGACTAAAGGAGACGGTGATGATGAGAGATGAGTGAAATGGTGGAATGAAGAAAGTGGGAGGAAACGGGAGAACCCCGAGAAAACCCACGAGCACGGTGTTTGTAAACCACAAAGTTCACTTGGCGGGGGCTGGGATCGAACCCGGGACCCCAAGCACCAGAGGTGAACGCTCTACCAGTGAGCCACCGCCCCCCCCCAATTTCAATTTTGAGAACGACCTGACAGAGGCAGGGAGCATCAAAAACTACAAATACGCGGTAATAAGTTCTGAAAAAGGGGAGGGTGGAAAAACGTTGCCCAATAATACAAAACTGAAAAGCATGCTGATTCGACCTTATTAGGAGGCTATGGTAAAGGACTCCGTTGGAAGTGTCCGGCTCCTCCGCATTGTAAGGTTTCGTGCTATAGTAGTTACGCCCCTGCTTCATCCGCTATCGGCATCCGATGGTACAATTTGTACCATACGGGTGTTTCATGGTACATTGCGTTATAACTCTCATACTTGAGCTTTTTCGTCCGTTTTTGTTTTTTGTTCTTTTTTTGTTTTTGATTTTCAAGTCCAGAGGCATTGTAGAAGACCTTACGTATGGTTTCACACCTTCCTGCGTCGAGACATAGGAGGTGATGACATCATAATTCTAAAATATATATTTTCTTTTATTAAGCCTATGTTCATTATTTTTTTGGCGGGCTTATTTTTGCACGTAGAAGATTGAAATTTTGCACAAACATTCAGTCCACCGAGTAGTATTTACCAGATTTTTTTCAGATTTCTGCGTTAAAACCAGAGATGGTCATTTTTCCTAACCCTCCCTCACCCTCACCCTCAATTGACGCCCCTCACCCTCACCCTTCATCACACTCACCCTCCATTCACGCCCTCCCCTCCCTCCCTCATACTCACCCTACATTATTGACGCCCTCACACTCACCCTCCATTGACGCCCTCCCCTCACCCTCCTTTACACTCACCCTCCATTGACGTCCTCACACTCACCCTCCATTGACGCCCTCACACTCACCCTCCCTCAAACTCACTCTCCCTCACAGTCACCCTCCATTGACGCCCTCACACTCACCCTCTCTCACACTCACCCTCCATGGACGCCCTCACACTCACCCTCCCTCACACTTACCCTCAATTACTTTATCGCCCTCACCCTCCAACGCCCTCACCCTCAACTACTAAAATGAGGGTGAGGTGAGGGTGAGGGCGGCCCTCATGAGGGCAAAATGAGGGAGGATGACCATCTCTGGTTAAAACAAGGGGTCCAGAGGGGCTGAAAGTTGAAAAAAGGGATATTTAGACCAAAGAATCCCTTTTTCGGAATTTTCCCGCCTTAGATACATGATGGAGACATGTGAATGGTACTGCCTGAAAGGCAGTTCTATTCTGAAGAGAATGATTGGCGGATTATAGTCCTAGGGTAAATAGAGATGTCTCAGGAAATTTTTTACTTGAGATCATGGTGTTTTGCGGTAATTTGGGGCATTGTGGGGATTCTTGATAAAATTTCTCCCGCCCTTAGTATTCAAGACAGAAACTTGAAATTTGGCATACACATTTATCAGATTTTTTTGAGATCTCTACGTTCACACAGGGCCGTTCCAGAGGGGCCCAAAGTGTGAAAAAAATTTCTCCCCGAAATTTTCCCTTTGACATCACTTTTCCCTCTTCTGGTAGGCCCTATATGGTATGAGCATGCAAGTGGTACCATTTGAAAGCCAGCTCAATTCTGAAGAGAATGAGGTACGAACCATGATCCTAGGATAAATAGTGACGATACAGTAGCTGCTTGACTGAAAGTCTAAAAAATATCCCAAAAACCCAGGATGCCGAAAGGGATATTCATGGTTTATTTATTTATTTATTGCAAAACACAACGGATTGATGAACACAATTATAATATCAGTAACATAAAGAATGCTTAAGTGTATAAACAGTATTTAAGAACTTACCATATTTAAAGTATTGTCTATAGTATTACATGCATCCACTCTGTAATTTGTTATCATGTTAACATTGACATTTAAGTCAATCATAGTTTCCGGTAATCTGCTGTACGTTCCACTAGTGAATTTATTTTAGCGTTTATGTGCGATTTGTCACAATAAGAAAAAAGTTATATTTCAGGTCGGGTTATATGAGTGTTATTTTGTTGAACATCCGATAATTCACCAGACAAAAACCACGTTCCATGACGAAGCAGATATAAGACAGCACTGTTCATCAGACATCGTCCATCCCAATAATCGTTAGCACTGACCACTATACTATAAAGGTAACCAAGATAGTTCTTTCGCTTTTTCACCCACCACCTTCGAACATCGATGTGTCACCTAAGACGTACCTGGAAGATCAAATATGGTCCCCATCACCATCGACGACCTTCTGCCAACGTTCTCGAAGGCCATGGATTAAATCATGGTGGAACTTGATGGGGCGTGAAGAGAAGAAGGTATCAAGTGCATTTTCCACCTCTACTAGGGATTTCAATTGGAATCCTCTAAGGTGATTGTCCAAGGAATGGAACAGGTAATTATCGGACAGTGCAATGTCCTGGAAGTATGGCGGATGCAATAGTGTTTCCCATCCAAGGCGTAGAATGGTGACCGGGTCATTCTAGTCACGTGGGGATTAGTGTTGTCCTCTAACAAGAGGATCACTTTGCAATTCAGAAGTGCTGACTCCAGAATTTTAAGTTTTCTTTGAACACGGCACAACTGTTGACAGTACACAGTTACATTGATGGTCTGACCAGCTGGCACCAGTTCCCGATGCTCAATGCCGTGAGCAGTCTACCAAACACACAGGAGGACCTTCTCCTGGCGCAGTGCTGGTTTCGACTGTTTTGGAACCGGTTCATGGGATGTTAACCAATGAAGACGGCTTCGTGGAGCTTCGTACAGGACCCACTTCTTACTACATGTCAACATCCTGTACAGAAATGTATCCTTTCTCAGATGAGGCAGCAAAGAAACTGATGTCTCTGCTCGCGTTGCCTTCTGGCCCGGAGTCAAATCATGTGGGACCCATTGACCCAACTTGTAGTGCTTTCCAAGTTGATGAAGGTGCTGTCGAATAGTTTCTCCACTCACACTGAATTGTAGTCCCAGTTCCTCACATGTCTGGCCACTGTTCGCCTCAATTGCTGTCTACAGATCTTCATTTTGTACTTGTGTTGATCTTCCGGCACGTGTTGCGTCTTCGAGTGTTTCGTCACCGTCCTTAAACTTGTTAAAGCACCGCTGCACTGTCCGCGTACTCACGGGAATGCGGCGTAGGATCGAAACTGCGTAGCATCGAAACTGCGTACGATCGAAAAATTCAGCTCAAAACCTGTTTCGATCCTACGCAGTTTCGATCGTACGCAGTTTCGACGCTACGCAGTTTCGACGCTACGCAGTTTCGACCGTACGCAGTTTCGATCCTACGCAGTTGCCCTGAAATAATTTAAGTTTTAATCATGCGCTCAAAAAATATATATTTTTTTTCTCTCTCTTTAATTTGTTTAACCTGTGCAGCTATAAATTAGGGTTATATTCATGGACTCCACACGACCTAAACTGCGTAGGATCGAAACTGCGTAGCGTCGAAACTGCGTAGGATCGAAACTGCGTACGGTCGAAACTGCGTAGCGTCGAAACTGCGTACGATCGAAACTGCGTAGCGTCGAAACTGCGTAGGATCGAAACTGCGTAGGATCCACACTGCAGGTAGGATGGACAAGTTACAGGCGTATGGATTGAGAATCAATTATGATTTGTAATGATGACTATGTCAGAAGTGTAGGCCTAATACTAACTTTGAAACAGCTTCGACGGAATATAATGTAAAATAGTTATGTAATATGAAGAATTTAAAGTAATGAAGAATATGATGTATAATGAATATTGAAGGATAATAATAATAATAATGTTTAACGAATATTTCGATTGTAAAGATATTATTTCTAAAGGCTATCAGAAAGTTAGAGAAACAAAAGTCAGATAAAGATTCATATGCTGTTCTGTGTGTACTTGTCTGCGTAATATGAATGAAAATTTATATGATTTTATGTACAGCTTAACGACCTAATCACCAGTTATTCATATGTATGTCAACAACGTTACAATATTGTACTTCGCTTTGGGAGTTTCTCATTTGTACGCTGAACCTCAAATCGATTTATAATTGGAACACGTACCCGTGGGGGTAGGAGCATTTCAATGTATTCCGTTACATTTCACAAAAATATTTTTAACCGTAAAAGATTCGAAATTAAACTACTATTCAAATAGAGAATAAAATTACGAAAGTTTACAACTATTACTGGAAATCAATGCTGTCATCCATTTTGAACATTTTAAAAGAACATAGTTTCTAATGTATTGAAATTTCATTTCTTATGAATAGTTTGAAACGTTGTAAATAGTTGTAAAGAACCTGCAGAAAATTCGTCAAAATCCTCCTACAATGGGGAAGCCGTGTTAGACATGGAGTTAGTGGATGCAGATGGTGGCATTGGAAAAGTCCGGGTCTCCCGAGCACAGTGGTGATATCAGAAACCGGGCCCCAGCCATGAGGCTCCAGAAAAATGGGGTCCCGAAGTTTTGGGCGCGGGTTCTTTCTATACGCCTATTAAACATGGAATTGTATGTGGGTGGGTGGTGAAGTTTTTAAATGTTCGGGTCGTCTGAGCACAGTGTTAACGTCAGAAATTGGGCCCTTGTCTCAAAGGTCCAAAAATGGTGTCCCGAAATTTTGAGCTTGGCTTCATTATATTTTTCTTTTAAGCATGGAGTTATTGGATACATATTGTGGTGTTGGAAAGCTCCGGGACCTGAGACTCCAGAAATGAGATCCCAAAAGTTTGGGTTCAGGTCTCTTTTATTTGCCTATTTAACATGGTGTTGTACTATAGTGTTAGCGTTTGAAAGGTCGGGGTCGATTAACGAAAGCGGTAATGTCAGAAATTGGGCCCTGGCCTCGAAGCTCCAGAAAATGTGGTTCCGAAATGTTGGGCTTGAGTCCACTCTATTTCTCGTTTCAGCATGGAGTTGTTGCATACAGATGGTGACGTTGGAAAGATCCGATTCCCCTCAGCACAGTGGTGGTCAGGAACCGGGCCCCCAACATGGGGCCCCAGAAATGGAGTCCCAATGTTTTGGGCATGAGCCCCTTCTATACGCCTATTAAACATGAATTGTTGTACGAAGGTGAAAAACTTGTATCTTCGTAAAAAAAAAAAAAAAAAAAAAAAAAAAAAACTTGTATCTTCCTTATAATTATTAGATAATAATCTCAGCTCCTAAACACGTATAAAAGATACCGAAGTTATATTTCAGCAAAAAACAATTACCATAAAACATCTCTTTGCATGTGTAATGACTGAAATGTATTATACTTTGCTTCCCTCCCAAATAAATAAATAAATAAATAAACGATTACAGTCGATAAGCGTAAATCTGGCAGAACCTATTTTCCGAAATCTAAAACAAATCACGCAGATTGTTTATTGCTTGTTCGCGATTGTCCACATCACATTTTCGGTTTTTCATTGTATGCAATTAACTATACCATAACAGAAATTCCCGCTACGAACAAATTACACGTTAGGTCAGCGTTTCCCAACCTTTTTCAACTTGCGGCACACTACGGGTGTACTTGGATTCTCGCGGCACACTTATAGGCATTATTATTTGTAAATATAAAACCCAGTGGTATTTTTTCTGTGATTATTGATCTCCTCACAGAGAAGGGAGCTCATGTGATTCGGATTCCACGTTAATCAGTAGGTCCACGTCTCATATAGCCTCGCTGCTGAACGGGACGCTAAACTACAATCACCTCACCTCACCTCCTCACAGAGAAGAAAGCTATTTCACTGGTTTTTCCCCCTTGGTAAATCATTATGCTTATTTTTCATTCTAAATAGAAATAGAAAACAATTGCAATGAAATATTGGACTCAGGTTTTCAAAAATACGCTTTCTGTACCTGTACTTTTTTCAACATTAGAAATATACAGAACAGTAACCCGGTATCAAACTTAAAATTGTAGATTCATAGTGGAGGTTCACAGTAATGTGAAATACAAATATACATTTTTCCCTACGTTTTGCAATTTGATTGCTATAAAATTAATAATTTTGTTTCGATTTCTCGCGGCACACCAGCGGTCCATTCACGGCACACCAGTGTGCCGCGGCACACCGGTTGGGAAACGCTGCGTTAGGTATACGCCTATGTGTCTCGTCTCGAGGACTTCCGGGCCGCAGTGGCTTAGTGGCAGAGGGTTCACACATGCTGCGGGGCCCTGGTTCTATACCAACTTGCGCAAAGTGGGGTTTGTGGTGAACAAACACCGTGTGTGAGGGTTTTCTTGGAGTTTCCCTTTCCCACAACTCTTTCATTTCACCATTCCATTTATTCTCATCATCTGCGTCTCCTTTAGTCTACCCAGGATGACAGTCGGACAAAACTTAAAGATTGCATTTTCATTTTCACATTTGGAGACCCTGTATCTGTGTTCCTTGAGTGCCCCAAATGCTAAATAATAATGGGTTGGAAGGCCCATGAAGTTTAGTACCTGGTACACTCATTATCTCAACTTGCCCAAAAAGTTAAGGGCTCACGTTAAGTTAACGCCCCAAAACTTTGATTTTCACACCTTATTAACTATATTGGCCCAAAAGATGAAATTTGTTAGCCCATCGATCTTTATCTCGACTAGCCCAGAAAGTTGGGAGGCTCTGGTGAAGTTAGCCCCCAAATTTTCGGCGCCTATATCACATTAACTATGGGAGAACGAAAGCTGAAATTTGGTAGCCTATCCAGCCCGTAGACAGTACTATGTAGGCCATTCATTCTCTGGACCAGCCCAGAAACTTTGGGGGGGGGGGGGCTCACGTTAAATTAGAGCCCGAAATCTTTGGCGCGCATATCTCATTAACCCTTTCGGGACAAAATCGATTTTGGGGTTTTTGGTAGACTTTCAGTTAATGATTTATTGCCCAAACACTGTTATCCCGATTGATATCGTTTACGTCTTGTATTTTAGAAGAGGGACATGGCTATTTTTGGTGTAAGTTAGATTGCAGTGTTGCTAACGGGAGGGATTATTGAAAAAATGTAGGAGTGAAATTTAAAAAAAAAATCCCTAGCCGAATTTCATGATTTTTTCTAGCTGGGAACACCGAAGCCACAGGGGTTCAAGTCACCTAAAAAGAATTTTCTGGTATGTTGACAAGGTACATTAAAAACGTGAAGTCGCTGGCTGCCATACAAAGAGAGAAAGAAAAAAACTCTCTCATAATACACATCAAATTTTGGCACTTCTTACGCGTCAGAAGCAAAAATCAGCATACATGGTGGTTCACCGTCTTCCCTAATTATTCAATCGTGCTCCTCTATGGTGCGTTTTGTAGGCCAAGAATGATTCCAGACAGTTGTACGTTGGTTTGAATATAGCCAAGGACACTGAAATAATAGGGGGGAAAGGATAAACTTCCCAAATTTTTTACAAACAATTACAATTAACATTTTCTGTAGCTGGCAACATTGCTACCACTCAGAAGCAAACAATTTTAAAGTAATCTTTGGCCCACCAATAATATATTCAGCTAGTATCATGATGATATCTCTCAAATTAAGCATGTAATTTTAAAAAGTATATCATTTTTCCTAGAAAGTCACTATTATCCTTAAAATTATGTAATATGGTATACTGTAAGACCGGAATTGTAGTGTCCCCAATTATCCAAGTGAAACTTTTTATAGTGCGTTGTGTAAGTCAAGGATGAGGCTTCCAGAATCTGGTATGTTCGTTCCAATGTAGCCAATAGAAGAGAAGGAAATAAGAGGCAAATTTTAGAAGGGAAAAAAGGAAATTTTTACCAAAAAAAGTCTGGAAATAAATAGTTCTATGGCTGGAAATACTGCTAAGAGACAGATGCAACTATCTTCAAATAAACCTTAGCCCACCACTAATATATCCTGAAAGTATCATGTCGATATTGAATAAACGAAGCTAGTAATTAAAAATTAATAGATTATGGTAAATATAAAAGTGAGAAAAATCAAGGATTAGAACCTTAATACGAAAATGAAATGAAATGAAATATTTTAGTTTCACGTCCTACGGTTATGCCGGTTAGGCTAAAGTAGACGCTGATGATGAGAAATGAATGAAATGGTGGAATGAAAAAAGTGGAAGGAAACGGGAGAACCCCGATAAAACCCACACACACGATGTTTAGAACCTAAATACGAATTTATGGTGCGCCTCCTAATTACGCAATTGCAACGATCTGTGCCCAAGTTTGTTCAGTAAGGACCGATGTTTGACTGACGTAGTTCACTTGCGCTCGGACGTATAGGTACGGAATTATAAACATAAACTTCGAAAATTGACAAATCTGAAAATACTTTATCTTCGCATTGAATTTGGACCCCTCCTCCAAAGTAAGTTCATGCGTATGGTACGTACCACCATACTACGATTTTTAATTTCAGTAAAAATCCCTTTGTTTTCTTGCCCCCAGGATAACTATATACTCTGCCAGTTAATATGTTTAAAACATTTGGAGTGATGTATCGTCATGTGTATAGATTAACCTCTTGCACACAGAGAATGTTTCTTTTCCAAGATTTAAATAAAACTGAAATGTTTTCCATTTCCATACAGAATTCAATTCACCTAAGATGTCCAAAGTTCACCTAAGATGTCCAAAATTCAATTCACCTAAGATGTCCACAACAATTTCTATGGAGGTAGTTGGAGAATACTTTATATCATAGGCCCGTAGTTAAACTCCCTCTATAAAAATTGTTGTGGAAGCACCTCAGGATTCTGACATACGCATTTTTGGATAGGGCACATACTAGTTCCTAAGTTAAGTCTTGACCCGACTGCGGTAGGTCCCATAGTTTTGGAGCTATGGACCTTTAAAATTCCTTTTTTCATGTTTTTGGCAGCCTATAACACGTAAACCGTCGCTTGTAGAGGGATAAATTCTTAAGGTCTTTTGAATTTGGCTAATCAGAGTGCTCCTTCAACCCGCGTATATTCGACGATAACCGTTCGGGATAAAATCTGCTCGCCATGTAGACCTAATTTTATTACAAAATGACGACTGTCTATTTACTTTATTTTGTAGTTCTTCCATATTCACTTTCAAATGATCGGCGCCAGTTGCCATCTAATAAAGTTGATGCGTTTGTTGCTTCTAGTACACAACCGCTTTGAAAAAGAAGCAATAAATGCATCAAATGTGGGAGATGAATTTAGAACACCAAAATGGTACATGCCTAGCACATCTTGTGCTGTTAGGGTTTCTTCAGAAACATTTTGTAAAACAATTGAAAACACATCGCGCGGTTTGTATTTTGAAATTTTGCGTATACTTGGATTTGTTTAAGTATTTCTTTCTACTGTGTTTGCCTGTAGCTTCAGTTCATAAGCCTTTATAATTAGATACCCAACATATATGGCAATCACGCAGAAAACAACACCGAAGATTCTACACTTGTGTTAACACACAGGCTGTGTGTCATTTCAACTAGCGGCATTTGACACACAACTCCAAACGGAGAGTGAGTTGTTCTAACCACTTGTTTGTGTTATATTTTAACACAATCGTGCTAACACATAGGCATGTCGTTGAAATAATACAACGATTTTTTACAGTATAGGCACTTCCAGTAGAACTACAAGGATTAAATTTGGCAAAGTTTTTAGCCTCCTGGGACTATATAGAAAATTTCCAAAAGTGAATATTTTCCATTTTTAGCAGCTTTAAAGAGACAAAAAACTGTGTAATTTAAATAGACTTTTTGGATGTACAAAATCTCATATTTTAGGTACCGTAATTGAAATCGGAATAAAAACTAGGAATTTTGGTATTTTAGTAGGTTTATGAGGCGCGAGGCCGTAGGATGAGAAATTTTGTATCTGGCGACAAATTCCCACCTACTTAAAACTAAACTGATTATATAAACATTCAATTTTGCCAATTGCCAAGTTCATAAAGAAATTGAAAATCACAGCAACTGGGTAAGTAAGAAAATGCTAATCCAAATGTCAATTGAAAGAAACGGAAGTCTTTTAAGTAAATATTGGCAGCAACGCATTCTAATTTTCCAACTTGGTCAAAAGTTAGCAGGGTTGGAAAAAATACAGTTTTTTTAAAAAAAAAAAAGAACAAAACGCGTGTTTAAAACATGAAAAAAGGGTTTAAAATGTTTTAAAGATGTTTTTAAAAACACACAAAAAAGTAAAAGTACATGTTTTAAACATTTTGAACAGTTTAAAATATTATTTTAAACATATTTCAAAATCGTGTAATCACGTATTTATTAAGACTTTTTGCTCTTTCAACCGATCTTTTCATTTATTTTATTCTCTTTAAGACTACACAGTGTTGGGTACAGAACATTTCCGTATAGATTAGTAATTTTCAACTTATTTCATATAACGACCCCTTTTATTACACCCTCTTGCCAGTGACTCTCATACAGTAAGTATTTTCTTGGATATAGTAAGCTTTTAAGGTAGATTTTAAAATTTACCAACTATAGAGGTTTCACACAATCTATCAATATACATGGCAAAACAAAAGTCCTCACCATCCTTGTGCGTTGACAACGGGTTGAGGGAGAATGATGAATCTTGGAAGTGGTCTGACACATCAGATGGTGCTATCAAGCATCATGGCGAACATCTGTGCTTAGTATTCGAAATTTCAAATGCAAATGGTGTCATGTTACATGAGGGCTAGAATTTTACCAGAAATGCTGTTGTGCGGTTATTTTAACCATAAAGAAAATCATTTCGAGTTACCGCTTCTAAAAGTTTTGTAGTTATGCCTTTAGGGGCTAAGCTAGCGTTTCGTGGAGGCGGGTGAGATTTTTGTTGCAAAATTTGATTACTACTTCATAACACTGGTGCTAATAAAATTATTTTATAATAATAGGGCTACGTTTTCGAAAAGTAATGTTTGAAGCACACTTCATATTGTGCTAACTTTATATTTTCTGCAAGTCTATGTAATTGGTTGTTTTTTGAGTCAAAAATTTATTGACGAAAGGTAATATTTGGGGCGTTCAGAGTACAATAGATCCAAATCCATTTTCAATAAACTTCAGTTTTCCTCAGCAAATGAATTCTATTTCAAAAAATAATACTTCGCAGTCAAGAATCCAAAACAAATGTAACTAAAACCATGCGAAAAGGCGTGGGATAGTTTCATATGACAGCCGCTAGTAAGGGCGTCAGTGGAACAGGAGGGCAACCACCCTCATCCGCACCCTACATTTCAGATTTTGGGGACGGTAAGACAGTTTTAGAAATCTTTTGATAAGCAAAGTCCAACAGAATAAGCCTGAGGTAATTACACCGAATAAATACGAAGAACATACAGATGATTAAAACTGGGAAGTTGCTTAGGTCCAATTTCCTGAATTTTAAGCAGGCCCGAAACTCGAAAGTAGAGCCACCTTTGAAATCCTTGGGTAAAAAAATTATACAAGAAAGCAATATAGGCCTATAGCTCCTTACGGCCAATGATCAAAATCCGTATTTATTCGGTGCAAGAACTTCAATTTTTAAATGTTGGACTTTGCTAAGCAAAATGTTTCTAAATCTGCATTACTGCCCCAAAAATCTGAAATTCAGGGTAGAAGGCGGATGATTTCTAAACGAACGCCCCTATCTAGCGGCAATCATACAAAATTCTAGATTCCTTTTTTTCAGGTAGTTTTTCTTTCTTTCATCTCGGATTCGTGGTTGTGAAAATATGACATTTTACGTCGATGTATTCTTTTGGACACATTCTGCATTTATGTAACGTAATTATGCATCATTGACTATGACATTCGGAGCTTGACTTGTTAATCATTCCAACGCTGCAACATACACAATACAAGTATAATGTTAATATCTTAAATGTATGAGCAAGGAGGGGGAAGGGAAAATTAGCTCTCCTCCCCATTCCGTCAACGCCCTTGTCTAGCGGTTGTCCTATGAAACTCTAGTCCACACGCTTTCCCGTGGTTTTTGTTTCATTTATTTCATACCCTATGCTACGAAGATATTACGTTTGCTGAGCAAAAGTGAACCTTTCTGAAAATGAACTTGGGTCCCTTGTGCTCTAAATGTTGAGTTGAAGCCAAATTTATCCTGCAACCCAAGTTTGTTCGAAACATATAAAATTAGTTTGTTTAGTTTGATTGATTACATCTTGCATCAGTAGCAAGGCTATATTAGACAGGGCTTTTTGTTTAAAGTGGGATCTGACCCACTAATTTTGAAATTTTACGTGGGATCGCAGTCAAAATCTATACAGCAAATTCCGACGCCTCGTGTCTCTATCCTCAAAAATTAATGTTAAAAGACTGAATATTGCACCCTGTAGCGTGGTACATACATACAAACAAACAAATTGAGATCAAATTGTCCCAGACCTTGACGTTCAGCACTAACGTTATAATAAGTATCACACTTGGTTAGTTACGTGATCGACTGCCATACCTTGCGTTTCTCACCTGGTCTCTTCATACAAGCTATGCCAAGTTGTAAAGTTTCAAAGAAAATTTAGAACTGTGGTGGGGAAGAGGTACGAAATAAAATTTTCATAATATAATGAAAAAGATATTGTTGATACAAAATTAGTTGTTACCTGAAGTTTCCAGTTGCATCTCAGCCACACCACTGACGTTAGATTCATCAGAAGCAATTTTCGGATCAACATTTTTACCATTTGTTTGGGTTTCCATTTTTACCAAGCATTGCATTTTTTATAATGATTTTCGTTCTTGGAACTAAACCACCCATTTCTTTCTTACACGTTTTGTGACAAACTCGTTTGATCGTTTACTTACCTGATTGAATTTGAGTTACTCTAATAAATTTGTATCAAATCATGTTCTTCTTTTCTTCACGCATAATCCATGTTAAACGATTCCATGTTGTACGGAGACAGAACTAACATGTACTGTACAAACGAATGCTTGCGATATTTTAATTTCAGAACCTCAACGTCGCAATGAATACAACACAACAGTTTGTTTCCGTGATAATTATTTTATTTATTTTTTAATATCAGTTCTATAAGTAGTCCAACCTTCGACTACGACACTTTCTCGCAAGTTAACTGAGAAGCATTTAAACAATACAATATACGTTAAAAATAAGGGGGAAAAGAGACAAAATAAATTGTAGATCCCCACATTGACCTGCTGTAGCCACGAGAAATCAAACCATTCACATGGGAAGAAAATAGTCTTCTGATTGGGGAGCACTTTTGGACAGTTCTCTTGCTCTGGAAGATTTCTTTTTTTTTACGAACATAAAATAAAATGCAAATAAACATATGTTTAAGACAAGTCTTCAAAATAAACGTGTTTAAAACAAAATGTTTAAAACATAAACAAAATTTGTTTTAAACAAAATCAATTGTTAAAAAAAAGTTTTAATCATTTGTTTTAAATATTTTGTTTTAAACAAAACAACCCTGGAAGTTAGTAAATTTGGGACGAAGCCCAAACTAGCAAAAACTTGAACTAATTACATGAACCTTCGATTGTGCCACCTGCAAAGTCTATAAAAGAAGTGACAATTCACAGCAACTAGGTAACTAAGAAAATGTTAAGCTAAGTCAATTGAACTTAACGGCAATCTTCTGAACAAGGAATTTGCCAACTTGATCAGAAGTAGTGGCTTTTGGGGGGAGGATTCTCCTTTCTCCCTGCTGAGACAAGACTTAGCTTTTTTGGTCCTCCTGAATAAGTCATAGTCCCCCAAGAAAAACTTCCTGGGTACACCCCTGTATGATTATTTAATTATATTTGTCACTATTTTATTTCTCAGTTTCGTATCTATGCACTTTCGATCGTACGCAGTTTCGACCGTACGCAGTTTCGATCCTACGCAGTTTCGACGCTACGCAGTTTCGATCGTACGCAGTTTCGACGCTACGCAGTTTCGACCGTACGCAGTTTCGATCCTACGCAGTTTCGACGCTACGCAGTTTCGGTCGTATACAGTTTTGATCCTACTCCGATTTTTCCCTATATAACTTCAAAAAAATACTATTACTTAATATTCTGTGATTATAAAATAATTGTTTTTTTATTGTTCGATCATAAGACCTTATCTGTTTTCGATCCTACGCCGGTTTTAGTTTCGATCGTACGCAGTTTCGATCGTACGCAGTTTCGATCGTACGCAGTTTCGGTCGTACGCAGTTTCGGTCGTACGCAGTTTCGATCGTACGCAGTTTCGATGCTACGCAGTTTCGATCCTACGCATGTAACCCGTACTCACGACACCCTCACCAAAGGCATGGCATATCTTCCTCTCCGCTGCAACGGTGTTTGACCTCAGTTTGAACTCGTACATCATACACGCCCTTATGACGCTCTGTGGAGGTCCCTTGTTTTTTCTGTCCTTAGACAAGTTCACGATGTAACTGAACTGCCACAACTAGGTAGTATGTTGGATATTTCCACATCAACAACTAACCTTCGTCTTATCTCCATTCGCATTCAACTCACTGTGTGAGGTCCAATTGCCCACAGTCCTCCACAATAAGCGACAGAACTTCCTTGGTTACTGTTATACATTCTTATTCTATGCTATACTACATTCTTACTCTATGCTATACTATATTCTTACTTTATGCTATACTACATCCTTACTCTATGCTATACTACTTCCTTACTTTATGCTATACTACATCCTTAATCTATGCTATATTACATCCTTACTCTATGCTATACTACTTCCTTACTTTATGCTATACTACATCCTTAATCTATGCTATACTACTTCCTTACTCTATGCTATACTACTTCCTTACTTTATGCTATACTATATCCTTACTCCAGTGTTGGGTAAGTTACTTGTAAAAATGTAACGCGTTACAAGTTACTTTACTTTCTCTTAAAATGTAACGCGTTAGTAACGCGTTACTTGCCCCCAAAAAGTAACTGTTACTTTACTTCGAAAGTAACGCGTTACTAACGCGTTACTTTTAGGTCCGAAACTTTAAAAATGTGAAAAAAATATGACTTCAATTTTCCATACTACTATTACTACCGCTATTATTATTATTATTATTATTATTATTATTATTATTATTATTAATTATAATAACACTGTATATAAAAAGCAAGGTAGGCGGTTTGTATTTGAATACTAAAAAGATAGTTGATTGCCAACCTCGGTAGTCGTGAAGTCTAGGAGTCAAGGACATTGTTCACGAGCTTCTGAATTTGGGTTGAGGGTCTAGGTTGAGTATTCGGGCTCGAGCCGAACACTGTTAAAAGTTATAGGGCACTGGGCAAATATCTTCAAAACTGCTCGGCCCGGGTTTAGAATTGTCAACGACTCGAGCAGCTCGGCTCACAGCTCATTCACTATTGACGATAACCGAGAAGTAAGCCGAGCCAACAGCTCACCCAACCGACTCGGCTAGAGCCCTTGTCTCATTGAGCCGAACCGAGCAAATGGCTCATCCCTACCAAGCCGAGCCAGCTCGAGCCATCTTCTCAGTTGAGCCGAGCCGAGCTGAGCTTGTTATAAAAAATCTCTTGTGGTCTCGTTATCGAGACGAGACGAGATGCAAGTAGTGTCCCATCTCGTGAGCAACACTAAAAGTATTCCATATTACTGTTTAGCTTACATTTTTCATGGCTTTTGTTTTCCAGTGTAATCAGGCCATGATTTCAAGACGACTTAAAACGAACGAGCCATTTATCAAACTCGACTGGACTCGAAACTGGACGCAAAAAAGTTTTTTTTAAAAAAAACTGAATCGGCTCGGAATTCGACTCGAGGATATTACCCTTGACTTGACTCGAAACTCGACTTGAATTCGAGTCGAGTCGAATTTTAGCTTGACTCGTGCTCATTCCTATGCGTTAGAAAAAGTGGTTGCTTATAATTATTCTGCTAAACTAATTATATAATAATAACAATGTTGTTATGTAAAATTAAAAATAAAGAATATAGAGAAACATTACACTACTCTATAATCAACGGGACTCTAGGATAAGCAAACTGATCTGAAAGAACTCCAATATTACATATCATCAGCAAACTATTGTCTAGTGATAAGGTAGGTCTGCTCATCAAAACAGTTTATTCATATTAACCCCTTACTGTAAATTGTTAATTATGGCATCCTAGTTGTTGATAAATATTTTCCACCGGGGCACTTCAGACACTTTACTTTTAAATTCTGTCCACCATCATTCTCAGCTCTTAAGAAAAAAGTATTCTTTCAAATGTTCGGACAGTAAAATATTTTCGTTCTCCATCTTTATAAAAACAACACCAATTAAAGTAAAATAGAGTACCGGTATCATTGCACTTCTAGTTCACTCACTGAATGCATTGATTTTGAGCTGTCAAAACCTACGACAAAATCTTCCAGGTGATTGCAATCAGTACACGTGATTTCCCAAAGGCTGTCCTCATCTTCAAAAAACAGCAAGTGGTACTACAAATTTATCTCTTTCTCTGTGTGTCTGTGACTGTCGGTCACTGACATACGTAGTTCATGCTCGATTGTTTCATTCTGAGAAATTCACTTACAAGAAAGAAACATTTGTTTAAAAAAAAAATACATATATTGTAGTTACTCATCCGAAATGTAACGCGAAAAAAGTAACGGAAACTAGGTACGTTACTTAAAAATTTGTAACGCGTTACCGTTACAGTTACTTTGGAAAAAATGTAACGCGTTACTAGAAAACGTTACTTAAAAAGTAACGCGTTACAAGTAACGCGTTACTTGCGTTACGTTACTTCCCAACACTGCCTTACTCTATGCTATACTACTTCCTTACTTTATGCTATACTACATTCTTACTCTATGCTATACTACATCCTTACTTTATGCTATACTACATCCTTACTCTATGCTATACTACATCCTTACTCTATGCTATACTACTTCCTTACTTTATGCTATACTACATCCTTAATCTATGCTATACTACATCTTACTTTATGCTATACATCCTTACTCTGCTATACATGCTTATTCTATGCTATATTACATCCTTACTCTATGCTATTACATTCTTACTCTGTGAGACAGACTCTGTCGTTCATTTGCTGAAGTATCTGGCGAAGAAGCAAGTCGAGTATAATCGAAACGTCCATCTATGCAAAGTTTCTACTGTAATTTGGTTTCTCCAGGAGAAGGGGATAATACAACAACAATTTGTCGTCAAATGAGAGGTATTGGGAAGTTTCACAGGCCTACACAATGGCTGTTGCTCGACAGTTGCAGAAAGTTACACAGACGTGCACAAGGACAGAAGTTTGTGGCGACAGATGACCTGATGATCTTGAACATGTGAATCACAGTTCGTGAAAGGTCACTTTGAAGCAGGGCTGTGCCGTGGGGGAGGCGAGCGGGACAACGGCCCCAGGCGCCAAAGTAAGGAGACGCAAAATCCGAGAGGAAAAGAGAAGAGACATACAGTATATAAAATGGAAGGAAAAAGGTAATAAAAAATGCTCAAATTCAAACAAAAGCAAGGTTTATTTTTGAAAATTTTCTTATGCTTTGCGCCAACCACTGTGGCGCTTCGCGGCTGGTCTGCTGACCTCACTCATATGTAAGGAGGGGCCGCCGTTGATACTCTCGCCCAGGGCACTGATTTTCCACGGCACCGCACTGATTTGAAGATCAGTTCACTATGACACTGTGATCGTGGCGAATGGCAACAAGAAATTGTGCACAAAGTTCACCACAAATCAGGTTCAGTTCTCAGGCGGAAACCTTCTCTGCGGAAATCATAGAAAAGCTAATGTCAAAGCATGATAAGTGTGATAAATGCCTTATTCGCAATGCAGCTATGCAGACAGGTAGCAGAGGATTCTACCTAAGCTTTGTATAGAATAAAATTTCCATATTCATTCCATTCTTTACTGGCGATTAAGACATATCTCTCACATTTGTTGGAACATTAATTTTAAGAAATCTATTAAGTATGTTCATCAATTATATGCTTTCCTTCATGAACAATTATTTCATAATACTCAATTTTGTATTTTCTTACGATCCCTTGCGTATATGGATCACATATGTTTAGAGGAACACAGAGATTAACACTAAGAGTTATGCTAACATAATATGCATACTTTTTATGGAAGTATTACTAAATACTATTCCGATTAAAAGCATTTTCTTGTTTTGTAGCTACATAAAATAATTAAAACATTCCAACTATAAGTTAGATTGACGCCTTTTTGTATAATTATCAATATGTAATTCCAGATTAAGGCTTTTATTTGTTGACAGGCTGAAGCAGCAGCAACTGCCGAAGAATCTGTCGAACAAGTGAGTGGCGAAGCGGAAGCTCAAGACGAAAGCGAAGAAGAAGCTGCAGTTTCTGGTGAAGGCGAAAGTGGCGAAGACGTTCCAGCCGAAAGCGGAGAGCCCACAGCATCAGGTGAAGTTGTAAGTGATGAAGATACAACTCAAGCGTCCCATGAAGATGACGACAGCGACGGTGATGCCGAAGCGGAGGAAAGCGCAGAAGAAGCAGCTCGACGAGCGCGAGGGGCTGAAAGAATAGATTCAGATGAAGAAGGACAATCAGAAGAAGATGAAGGTCAAGAAGGGGAGAGCAAAGAAGCTGCGGCAGCCTCTGACGACCAAGACGAAGAAAGTGGGGAAGGACAAGCAGCTTCCGGTGAAGAAGGAGAGAGTGAAGGAGCTTCTGAAGAAGGAGAAAGTCAACAGGTTTCTCCTGATGATGGAGAAAGTGTAGAAGGTGCAGCTGTTTCTGGTGAAGAAGGAGATACGGGTGAAGATGCAACTCCCTCTGGTGAAGAGGGAGAAAGTAGAGAAGCTACAGCTGCTTCCGATGAAGAAGGTGATAGTAGGGAAGTTGCTGCCGCCTCTGGTGAAGAGGGTGAAAGTGAGGAAGCTGCAACTACCTCTGGTGAAGGGGATGAGAGTGGGGAAGCTGCAGCTGCTTCTGGTGAAGGGGATGAGAGTGGGGAAGCTATAACTGCCTCTGGTGAAGTAAGTGAGAGTGGTGAAGTTGCAGCTGCCTCTGGAGAAGAGGGTGAGAGTGGGGAAGCTGCAGGTGTTTCTGGGGAAGAGGGAGAAAGTGGAGAAGATACTGCTGAATCTGGTGCCGAAGGAGAAGGTGTTTCTGCAGGAGAAGGAGGCAGTGCGGAAGTAGCTGGCTCCGTAGAAGGAGAAAGTGGAGAAACTGCAGATGCTACTGATGAAGAGGGTGACAGTGGAGAGGTTGCTGCTGCCTCTGGTGAAGAGGATAAGAGTCGAGAAGCTGCTGCTGCTTCTGGTGAAGAAGGAGAAAGTGGGGAAGCTGCAGCTGCCTCTGGTGAAGGAGAAAGTGGAGAAGCGCCCGCAGAATCTGGTGAAGAGGGAGAAAGTGGGGAAGGTGCAGGTCTTTCTGGGGAAGGGGAAAGTGGAGAAGCAGCTGCAGCTTCTGCTGAAGGAGAAAGTACAGAAGCAGCTGCAGCTTCTGGCGAAGAGGGAGAAAGTAGAGAACCACCAGTAGACTCTGGTGAAGAAGGAGAAAGTGGAGAACCTACAACTGTTTCTGGCGAAGAGGGGGAGAGTGGGGAAACTGGAGGAAAGACTGGTGAAGAAGAAAGCAAAGAAGCAGCTGCAGCTTCTGGGGAGGGAGAAAGTGGTGAAACAACCGAAGCGTCAGCTGAAGGAGGGAGCCAGGAAGCACCAGGAGAAGGTGAAAGTGTGGAAGATACTGAAGCTGCTGCAAGAGAAAGCAGAGAAGCTCCTGGAGAAGCCAGTGAAGAAGAAGCTCAAAGCGGCGAAGCAGACACAGGAGTCAGTGCAGAATCTGAGGGTGACAGGGGCGCAACTGTGAGTGGTGAGGCTGAGGGAGAGGAAAGTGAGGGTGAAAGTGGTGAGCAGAAAACTCCAGAAGGTGAATCCGGTGAAGCAAGTGAAGGTAAGCATTCTATCTACGTTGTATTACTTTTAATACAAGTAACATGATTATGACTTATTATTATATATATATTCCACATTTATAGTCACCAGCAACAATTAGTATACACCCATACCTATTTTTTTTCTCAATTCTTTTTAAATGCACCTATTAATTTTGATGTAGCTTTCCTAGATATAGGCAAAAAATAATTTTCTGCACAGTATATTGAACTATAATCCAATCGCTCTTTTTAGTCGGAACTTTCTGGCGAAATAATTGGAAAAGTGTGTAGTACTATTGTTCGTAGCTGATTATACAAGTGACTAACTCAAGAGTTGAGCCCTATGACTGTTTACAAAGTTTCCCAGGCGTCTTCTAGGTTATGAAATGACCTGCTTAACTAGCTTCATAAGCATCTGAATTTTAAAACACCCCACAAATGTTCATTACAAATATTTTATAAATTCATTTATAATATGACTATTAAAGTTGGTATGAATACTGCATCATTCTAACTTTAAACATGGTTATATATGTATATTTTTTATTAAACCTGGATTAGCAGCCTATTTTAACAGAAAATATTATACGGTACACTAACATTTGTGTTGTACATATACAGTACAATAAAGAAGGGAGTAGAATCTAGTTTGCATATACTGTTATAACTTAGGGGAAAAGAGATAATACGGACTAAGTAGAAACATATTAATAACCCGTTTGGTTTCCACGATATATCATTGTCCTCATGAGAAACGTTGATCAAAGTTTTATTTTAGTTTAAATATGACTTTGAAACTTTACTGTTTTTATGGGACATAGATTAGAGACATGGAGTAGTCTAGAACGAAACTTGCACGTTCCATATATCTTCAAACCGCATATATGTATGTATATATATATATATATATATATATATATATATATATATATATATATATATATATATATATATATATATATATATATATATATATATATATATATATATATATATAATCTCTCCTTCCATATAGGATGAGAACAGGGTTCAGAGGACATATGGTCCAATTGGCCTGTCAGACCTTAATAAAATTTGCAGTCCTTGATACCCTAAGGAAGATTTTTCCTTTTTTCAAATAAATATAAAACATATTACTTAGGGAAAGAGATCGAAGTTTTGTGGTGTAAGGTGAAGTGGATCGTCTAAATTTTCAAATTCTAAAAATGGAATAAAATGAAATCTTGGAAAAAATGAAATGAAATCTCTGAGTATTACGTCCCACAGTTATGCTGGTTAGGCTAAAAGAGATGATGATTATAAGAAATAAATGAAATGGTGGAATGAAAAAGTGGGAGGAAACGGGAGAATCCCGAGAAAACCCACGAGCAGGGTGTTTGTCCACCACGAAGTCCACACGGCGCGAGCTGGGATCGAACCAGGGACACCAAGCACCGGAGATGAACGCTCTACCATTGAGCAACCGCGCCCCCTGTGAAATATTGGAGTTTTACCTCCTACGATTATGCCAAACGTGTTCAAATTATTAGACCCAACATTATGTTTCTGAATATTTTATTGTTCTACAATATTTTGTCAGAAAACGCGTTTGAACTTAGTCCAAATTACTGCTCTGTAACGCTGTTCTAATTTCTTGTGGTCATGACACATGCTTTTCAATATCAATAAAATAAATGCCTACGTGACATTCAAATATAGTTACTATAAAATGTGTATATCCAAATTAGAAACAAAAAATGAAATGGAATACTTACAAGAAAATTATTTCTCATACAAAGATTAACATTTCTTATGTAATCCCTTATTCTTTATTAAGTCTTTTATCCTTTGTGGCATCCTACGTACTGTTGAACGCTTTGAATGTCGTTAACTTCTTACGACAGCAACCACAACACTTCAGACTGTAACTTGTTGATAGGAACCACAATAGCTATCTACAACTGAAACACCACTTTCAGAATCTCCCCCCCCCACACTAATACCATCCACTGTTCAACGGTGATATCACCACTTCAATTGTACAGTAAACAAATAAAGAATCCTATATTGGTGGTTTAACCATTAAATTAAATGTTCTAGAACTCTGAAATTAGGACTCCTACATCAATTTTGCATTTTTTGACTATGAGTCTAATAATTTGAACACATCTGTGGATTGTGTAAATCTTCTTCAAATCCAAAAAAAATGGAATGAAATGAAATCTTGGAGTTTTACGTTCCACTGTTATGCCGGCTAGGCTAAAGGAGACGGTGATGATAAGAAGTGAATGAAATGGTGGAATGAAGAAAATAGGAGGAAACAGGAGAACCACAAGGAAATCCTCTCACATGGTGTTTGCCCACCGCAAAGTTCACTTGGCGCCTGATCAAATCCAATTTAACATCCTAAATTAGATCTATGATTTCAATCCAGCATTTTGCTCACGCCAAGTATACTTTTTGGTGGATAAACACCGCGTGCGTGGGTTTTCTCGGGGTTCTGCCGTTTCCTCTCACTTTTTTCATTCCACAATTTCATTCATTTCTCATTATCACTGTCTTCTTTAGCCTAGCCGGCATAATCGTGGAACGTAAAATTTAAAGATTTCATTTCATTTTTTTTCCGATGCAGAATTTTGTTTGAAGTGCGACCATTCTCCGTTCGCTATGCAAAGAAAGAGATTTTAAGGAAAGAAAATTTGTCTAACTTTCAAGGACAGCAAATCCTGCAGGTTTTAATTCATTCTGGTCATTGTTAGAAGTACTACTTCTGTTCTTTTGTATGTGAAAGGAGAGATGCCTTAAATTTTTATTTTCAATTTTAACAGATATGTATTAGTACTGATTAAAATTGGAATAATTCATTATTTTAATATCCGAATGGTCGATTCCTCGAATGTTCGAATAATATTCATTATTCGAACAATTATTTTTTTGAATAATTCCTGGAGTATTAAAAATGAATATTTGAACATTTGAATATTTGAATAACAACAGAAAAATAATTAGATAATATTCGTAACAGTTTTGACTGTACTGGTATGTGTTCTAGTTTAATCCAATTTAGCAAATCATTCTACGATGAGTCCAAGAATCGATTCCTAACTGTGAAATAATCACTGGAGTTATTATTGACTTTATCAATACAAACTTTTGATGATTTGTTCTAATAAAAGTGTTTTGTTGCAGAGGAAGGAGGCGAAAGTGGCGAAATCACAGTTCCGGAAGAAGAACTAGCACAGGTACAGACTACATAATTATCTTTTAGTTGTATTGGTCATATCAGTATCCCAGAACTTTTATTAGAATGCATAATGTTCTAAATTTCACTGTCGTGTTCAGAATTTTTAATTGTTTCTCTTTGTCAAAGCATCACCTAGCCTACTATTTTCGTTAAATAAACCTTCAATACTACATGGAACTTAGACCACTGGGCCTAAGTTCTATGTAGGTTAATAAAAGTTAAACCAAATGACTTTTGGTTTGTTGGTTTGGAGATTAGGATCTGTTTTCAATATATCAAACCTGGACCTAGTTTAACGAGAAGTTCGAACCGAATGAAATCCTACCAGAATCGATTCCCGCATTGAGGGAGTGTATGCTTTCTATATAGTCACAAGAAAACTTAATTTCCCATTTTAGTTCAAGATGATGATATATGGATAAATTCAAAAATTTCAGAAAACAAATTGAAATGTACTTTAAAAGCCAAAATTATCCTCAAAATTATTAATTGTAGAAAGTGAAAGAGGTCATGATATATGGAATCATTTCCAAATGACGTTCATTCAATCTTTGGAACTGCATTGCCTTAAATAAATGTAAAATATGACTCCCCCCCCAAAAAAAAATCATGTTAATAAATAATAGTATTAGAATTCCAACAATGTATTACTATCTTTATCAAACACATTATGAAAGAAAAATTAAAATGCTACAGGTTACATATCCAGAAAATAAAAGGAGGTCATTTTAAAGAAACAACCAAACCTTTTCTTTTATTTTTATCACCAAACAGAGGGGGGAGGTAGTGTATAGAATTAGATTTAAAGAATATGAAATAAATTTCTTAGAAGAAACAGAAAAGAGGTTAGAAGAAAGGACTAAACAATACAATAACAACATTGGATAGAAGAGGAATAATAACCCATTATACGAGTAAGTGGGAGAAACAAGACACTAACTAGACTGGGAATATGTGAAAAAGGCTAGAAAGGGAAAGAAGAAACATTTATAAGAAAGTGGAAAGAGATGGAATAGATGCGAAGAGGAGAGGAAGAGAAACTGATAAATTGAAATAGTGAGCTAAATATCCAGATTTGTGGAAAAAGATTATGTAGCAGAAAAAATAACGCAAGTGTTCTCCTAATTTAACCTTCAATAAGGCTTTCTATCGATAAAATGTTACAAAACTTTATTAGAAATTGATGTATTTATAGAGTAATGCAGATTTGCTAGTTAAAAGTTTAAATTTGTTTTAAAAAAGTAAAATTTTGGATCACTAAAAGTTGAGATCTGTATGCAATTAAGAGTTAATAATCATGAAGGTTAAATCTTTGTTAAAGTTTATACAACAAATGTCATATTATTAGCCGAACTCAATCTTGTAAGAAAGTGGTAAAAGAAATGTCATATATTTTAGCTGAACTCAATCCTGTAAGAAAGTAGCAAAAAAGAAGTATATTGGTAGCCGAACTCAATCTTGTAAGAAAGTAGCAAAATAAATGTCATATATTTTAGCTGAACTCAATCCTGTAGAAAAGTAGCAAAAGAGAAATATGTTAGTAGCCGAACTCAATCTTGTAAGAAAGTAGCAAAAGAAATGTCATATTATTAACCGAACTCAATCCTGTAAGAAAGTAGCAGAAGAAATGTTACATTACTAGCCAACACAATCTTGTAAGAAACTAGCAAAAGACATGTTATATCATTATCCGAACTCAATCCTGTAAGAAAGTAGCAATATTAGTCAAGCAGCAGCTTCTTATTTACAGTTATTACATGTATCCACATATAAGCAACTCGGAAGAATACAATAGTAAGCGCTACCTCTTGTGAAGAGTTGTCAGGTTGAATGAGCTGGGAACGAACCACAGAAGAGTATGTAGGTAGTTCAATTTAGGAAATAAACCTAAAAATGGCAGGGGAAGCTTGTTTGGTATGTGCCATTGCATTTAATTGCGTAGGAATGTTTAACATTCTTTTCTAAATACTCGAAAGTTAAAAACATGACATACCATAGTGTTTCCCTGAGCCTCTTATATAATTATCAACTGTAAAGTTACCAGCTTCTTGTAGACCTAAAATAAACATGCGACTTGTTTTGTACGTGTTAAGTTTTAATGTTCCTATAGAGAACCAAGGGTATATGAGACGTGAAACTAGAGTTTTATGTATGTTCAAATCTACATCGACGGCGAAAGTGCAAAACCTCGTAACTAAACCAAACTTTTCAGGAGAGCAAAAAAACTGTTTTACTTTCAATTTTTTCTACTTGGAAACACTGTTATAATTCGAGATAACACTTTTAAATGGTTAATAAAGTATTATCTCGAATTATAACAGGGTTTCCAAGAAGAAAAGGTTGAAAGCAAAACGGTTGTATTGCTCTCCTGAAAAGTTTGGTTTTGATGAGTTACGAGGTTTTGCACTTTTGGACGAATAGTTCAACTAGAAAACGAAACTGTGTCTTTTGCGCTAAATGAAATAATGCTAATCATATATAAATGCTGGAAATCACCTCATAGGGATTCAGTAATTCTCCCCTCTATTTCTCCTCATTTTGTGAAAACACAAACATAACTTATGATATAGTGGATGAGGAGATAATTCTTTTACTTATAATTTTGCTGGTTTCTGTTCCAGGAAATGGAAGCTCCCACCGAGCGTCGAACTCGTAGCCATATTAGAGATATTTTACGACTGGACGAGATGGAAGAAATTGATCTCATACTTCAGAAAATTGTCGATTCCACTCTGAAAGAGCTGAAGAAACTATACGACAATGCAATCAAGCCTTTGGAAGTGTTAT
This sequence comes from Thermobia domestica, assembly GCF_964235325.1. Taxonomy (NCBI): domain Eukaryota; kingdom Metazoa; phylum Arthropoda; class Insecta; order Zygentoma; family Lepismatidae; genus Thermobia; species Thermobia domestica. Next base: position 188,630,644 of record NC_137467.1, on the reverse strand, counting down.
ATAAATATCGGGACCTGAGCAACAGGCATTTTGGAGGTACGTAGGCCAAAGTATTGCAGGTAGTTGTGTAAACAGAAAGTTCTTCTGAAGGATGATTACTTTTTTTTTTTTTTTTTTTTTAGTTGGGAGAACGGACATTTTACATACTAAACATGAATCAAAAATTGGCTTTCAGAATATGAAAATATTAATAACTCATTATATCTAGCTATCTACCTATCTACATATATGTATTTATTATTATTATTATTTATTTATTTAATATATTTTCAACATTTGACTATATTTAGGAATTGGTATTAACAGTGCGTGAAGTTACAAAAAATGAAATGAAATCTTTGAGTTTTACGTCCCACGCTTATGCCGATTAGGTTAAAGGAGACGGTAAGGATGAGTGATGATTGAAATGGTGGAATGAAGAAAGTGGGAGGAAACGGGAAAATCCCGAGGAAACCCACGCACACGGTGTTTGTCCACCACAAAGTTCACTTGGAGGGGGCTGGGATCGAACCCGGGACCCCAAGCACCAGAAGTGAACGCTCTACCACTGAGCCAACGCGGCCCCCGGCGTGAAGTTAGAATCATAGGTCATCGGAAATATTCATAAGAAAACAAAAATTGCTTACGAAGTTTATTTTACGGACTTTGCGTTTACAAGAGAAATGTATATAATAGATTTAAAGAAGAATTTTAGGAATGATAAAAAAAAAATGCATCAAAAGATTGCGATCTTGGGCAATAATTAGTTCTTGGATCAGGTACCACAAAATTTTTGGTCGTGCCCTAAATTGAGTTTTCGTATATTTACGGAATAAGCACACCATACTAAGTTAAGTGATATCTTGGGTTTGGCTACACTATATGAAGTTCTCCAAATATAAGGTGAACAAGAAAATTCTTGATTGAAATAAGGTATGTTGCAAAATTATACGAACGATGCAAATGTGACATAACTTTAGTAAATGCATGTCACGGATGGAATACATGATATGTAGAGATACACAAGGAGGATATGTATATAGACCATGGTTAGTTCTCTCATTTGCACGGCTAATGAAATTTAAAACAAAAAAAAAAAAAAAAAAAGAAAGAAAAAAAAAACAATCAAACCAACACGATATTAAATGTTGCAAAATGATACGAACTCAATATAAAAGCTACTTCTAATGGCCAATAAATGACGCGTTTCGTAACACCAACTTGAACACTCAATCAAACATGCTGTCTACCAGCGTTTGCAGCAGAGTCACATCAATTTGATTCCATGCAGCGATGATGGCATCCTGAAACTCACGAACTTTCTTGTACTGGGTACCGTTGGCGTACACTGAGCGACACAATATTCCCTATAGATTTTCCATCAGGTTTATGTCTTTGGAATCGGAAGGCCAATCAAGGACAATCACACCTTTCTCCCGAAACCAATCCTTGGTAGTCGCAGCAACATGGATAGTGGCATTGTCCTGTTGGAAGATCCATTCGGGATCAGCAATTCGCGCAGCAACTGGCAACAAATTGTCTGCAAGTGTTGTTTGGTACGTGGTTGATGTCCCACGAGATGTAGGAAACGAGGTTTGTTGTACTATAATAACCAAAGCCCCCCACCTACACCATTGCCGACTGTCTTCCTTGCTGTCGCTTAAAGAATATCTGTTCCTCCTTCCGCAGATCGTGCCAATCGTATCACCAGCCGTCTGGACCATCAAAATTAAATTTCTTTTCGTCACTGAAGATGACACGACGCCAGTTCTGCTTCCAGGTCACATGTGTCTTGGTCCAATTCACTCCCGTCGCTCCTTCTGCAGAGCAGTGAGTCGTGGCTCTCGTTTGCACTTCTTATATCGGAGATGATTGCAGCGTTTCACATCTCTTGATAAGCTAGATTTATGTACACGAATATTAGGGTCTCGTGCCAACTGTGTAAAGGACATTCCAGCACAACTTAGCTATCGAACAACCTGTAGTTCCTGTTGTTGCGTTAGTTTATGCGGCTTTCCTGATGATTTCTTTACTCCATACCGCATCCCAAGTTTAAGAAAGTTGTTCACGACACAAGCACTAAGCCCAATTCAACGTCCAATTTCATTAAAAGATACACCTTCTTCATATGTTACTATTTGCCCCTTTTCGCAGTCAGACAGTACTTTGCCACGGCCCATTATGCTTCTCTTACTCGCCACCTCACTCAGACGTCGTTGCTGTAGTACACTACCTTACACTTATATCACTCGTCTGTTATACATCTCGCCTTCTCGTCCAACGCCCTCTATGTTCGTAGCAGCGACCTAGGTATGTGTTGTTACGCTAAACATGTCTGCGTTCGTATCATTTTGCAACACTTCTCTTGGACTTTTTTTTTTTTTAATTTTCGTTTCGCCCTGTCGTTTCTACGTGTCTATTTCTACAATACCTGTTATCGCGTAACATAAATAACACACTGTGTCATTCACCCTCACTTCCATTTTCCGTTTCCTTTCCGATCACATAATATGACGATATTTTGTATCGTTCGTGTCATTTTGCAACGATACAACTTATATTGGATCTTCGATCAGGGGCCACAAAATTTTTGAATAGTCCCGAAATCGAGTTTTCTTATTTCTTTTTTACGGAATAGGCACACATACTGAGTTAAATGATAGCTTAGATTTGGCTGCACTATATGCACTTCTCCAGATATAAGGCGTAGAAGAAAACTTTTTGATTGACATATTGGATCTTATCATGCATTTTGGGATCAGGGGTCACAAAAGTTTTGAAAACCCGAAATCGAGTTTTCGTTTTTTTTTTTTTTTTTTTTAATGAATAAGTATATCACATTGTATTAAGTGATAGTTATGGTTTGGCTACACTACATGTACTTCTCCAGATATAAGGACTACAAGAAAATTTTTGTCTGAAATATATTGTATTTTTGATGCAAAAAACACTTCGAAGAAAAAATGAATTAAACTAAGACAATTTTTTCAATAGTACAGTAATACACTTGAAATTTTGTATATTCAATTAGGCAAATGCCAGCAATAAAGTATATGACTAATTTGAGTTGTTGAAATTTGTAACGCGTTTATATTTATCGTTCACAGTTATAAATATTTCTCACTTCCTATATGCATTACACAAATGTAACAAACACATAAAGACTCAACTTGAGATCAGATGTTATTTGGTTGGAGGCTGACCTCCGTGTACCTCGTGACTTTAGCTATTTTAATTTCAAGGAACTCACAAATTTAATTAAAGGGCCTTTCCGTTTGCAAAGATGTGAACAGACTTTGCGAGACATTTCTGAAATTCATCTCAAATGTAGAAGAGGCTATGTAGATTCTATATTCCAAAAACAAATTGTCCTAAAATGGATGAAACATAATCAAAAGAAACACGAAACATGAAATTTAAATTCAATGGAAAATCAATAAAAAAAATTAAGTTATCCACATATCTCTAAAACTATAATAAGGAGATGGCTAATTGAAAGCTTATTGCAAAAACATAATGAAGGGCTTAAAAGCGATGTATAGCACGTAAGATAAATATAAATAGAACATTGTCAAAAGTCAAGTTGTTTGAGTAAACTCAATAATAATGATAAAATATATTGTAATAATTTGTGTAGGTAGAGACAATAATGATCCAGGGTCCGATTTATTTTATAAAAATACAAAATAGTCTTTGTGTCCACTATTTGTATCTCCCTTGTGACCAATGGTGAAGGAAGTATCGTTTCATAGGGAAACCTTTTCGCTCATGACAGCCACCCGGGTGCCTTGTAGCGACTTCAGGTTAGGGTCCTAGGTGATCTCCTCGGCTCATGGCAGCCTCGTGAAGTATGGTTTGTATTGGGGAATCCCCTTCGCTTCAAAGCAGCCTCCAGAAATGTTAGGATAGCTAGAGCTCCTTCGTCCAGTGCGACCTCCAGAGCTGTTATGGGTTGGTGATCAGTGGTCTACTAATACCTCCAGCTCCTTTGTTTCCTCTTTTATAGGCCTTCTTCTGGTGGCTTGTCCTCTTTCGGTTCCCACCGTGTTGATCTTCGTGTCTTACTGTTCAGCGTATCGTCTGCTTGTTTGTAAATGTTAGCAAGTGTTGTCTGTAAACACGTGCTCATGTTGAGATGTGGGGATCCTTACAATATGATTCTTCTGCGAATTACCCATTGCGCTCTACGCCAAGGTTATGTACTTGAAATATGTCACATCTGGATTGGGAATCTTCAGACTCGATTTAGCACGCAACATGACTTTTGACATGATCACGTAACACAGTCTAGTCCTTATGGTAAACCGAATAGGTCATTTAGGTAATTGATATAATCAATATCATCTTCTGATGCCTTCTGCTAATATGGGAAACATTCAAAAGAAAGGAATGAAGCACAAAGGGTAAAAGGAGGTGTTTCAGTTGAAAACATGGCTTAACAACAAAATTTAATGCATTAATGCGCACAAGATCATACAATGATTACTGTAAGTAAATCGAACTATTAATCGAAAATGCAAGATCACACGATAGTACGATAAACAACATAGAAATAAGACAAATTGACAATGTTATTGATAGCGGTTTTTGTACGTCAATCAAGGGCTTACACAAGACGGGTGCATTTTTACGACTAATGGTTTGTTATGTAAATCATCCTCCGTGCATATTTTGAATACTCCTCCTCCTCCTCCTCCTACTACTACTACTACTAATACTAATACTAATAATAATAATAATAATAATAATAATAATAATAATAATAATAATAATAATAATAATAATAAATTAAATACTGAATCGATAATAATTTGTGGATCTTACTACAAACTGCTTTTCTTGTAATGGCAGAAAATATCAAATGGCTTATCTTGGTGTGGTTGAAAACCATCCACCTAATCCTATACAATTCGCCATGTAATGTATGTAAGATTAGCAGCAGTTGCAAGTACATATCCGGCCCATGTTACAAACATTAAAGAAATTTATTTCCAAAACAGTTGAAATTAGTTAATGTGTATAATCAGAGTCTTTCCTCTTGAAGCAGTTATCCGCAGTGTCAGTAGAAACTAAAGACGGGATAAAGCAGGAATGACAGATAAAAGTTACGAAAAACACAGTGTTATACAACCATTAATCAGCAGTTAGTGCTTTGCTAGACCATGGACTCCACGTCAAGCTTGTGTAAAGTAAACTTATTCAAGGATCCCTTTCCAAACATTTCAATATATAGTTACGATTTCCAGTATCTACTTTGAATCAATATAGATGCATACTATACACTTCCAAGAAGTGTTCTATTATTATTATTATTATTATTATTATTATTATTAAATTTTAAATAACAAAATATATTTCCTGAAAGAAACACTAACGATTCTTTCAGGTAAGAATGTATTTTTCTTGTTTCCATATCTCTGTTATGTGATTATTATGTATCTATTTTTCCTTTCTTTGGTCTGAAAGAGTTATTTGATCTTGACTATTATAATATTCACTATGAATGTTGAACAAGGCGGCGCTAGTGTCGCTAGTTTTGTATTTTTTGGGTGAGCTACAGAAGAGCGATTAACAATTAACTGCTCCATAAAAATTAACAATATATAAATAAATAAATAAAAATAAAGTTTTTAGTAAAACAATCCATTCTTAACCACTAATTTACTGTCTGTGTAATTCTGAGATGAAATACTTACATGTTTTCAAAATCAATATAAGATTATGAACACAAAGTTGTGAAAATTTATTTTATAAGCCTGCTGTTCAAACCTTGTTATCGTAATTTATCTTGAGATTGAAATTGGCAAGATTCTCTTTCGAGATGGGGGACGTGAAAGAAAGGAGGGGAAAAAGGTAAACAATAAAATAAAATAAAAACAATTTTGAAAAGATGCTTCCTTTTTTTTTAAAAAAGATAACAAATAAAATGAAACAAAACGTACTGAAAATGAAGAATAATTTTGTTTTCAAGAAAATTATTACTTCTTAAAAGAATATTTATGCATGACTACAAGGAAAAAGCATGGGGAACGTTCTTATATACAATTACTTCATTTACATGAGAATTTATGAATTTATAAACTGATTGTATGTGAGGGTGCTTCTTATGCTTTTCGTTTTAGTCATGAATAAATCTACTATTAGGGAATTCAATTAATGCATGACTAAAAGGAAAACATGAAAAGCACCTTCATGTAAAATCATTTTATAAATTATTAAATTCTCATGTAAATGAAGTAATTGTATATAAGAACGTTCTCCATGCTTTTCCTTGTAGTCATGCATAAATAAATAAAAAAATAAAGAATTCTCTCAAGAAGTAATTTTCTTGAAAACTGAGTTATTTTTTGTTTTCAGTACGTTATGTTTTATTTTATTTCTTAACATTTCTTTTTTTTTAAAAAAGAAGAATAATATTAAGACTTTTTAAAAATTTTATTTTACTTCTTCTCAACTTATGCTCTACGTATTCCCTTTTCCTGTTTCCATCTATTTATAGAATTACTCTTCATTCCCGACTTTCCCTAACACTTCATCATAAAGGGGCCGCGGTGGCTCAGTGGTAGAGTGTTTTCCTCAGGTGCATGGGGTCCTTGGTTCGATTCCAGCTCGCGCCAAGTGAACCATGTGGTGAACAAACACCGTGTGGGTGGGTTTGCCCGGGGTTCTCCCGTTTCCTCCCATTTTCTTCATTCCACCATTTCATTCATTTCTCATCGTCACCGTCTCCTTTAGCCTAACCGGCATAACCGTGAGAAGTAAAACTTAAAGATTTCATTTGATTTCATTTCACTTCATCATAGACATTTTATTCATTTTAGTTATGTTTTTCAAGTAATTTTTGTTTCAAGCCCATGTTTTCGAACACTTCTAGTTCCATTTTTCGTTGCTCTTACGCAACGTCGACGTTTCTGGGTCAAGTACAAAATGTTAAGGTAAGTATTTATTAGGTTCTTTCCGTAATTTTTAATTAGTGATCCACAAAGCATGCTTTTTCTTCTTCCTAAAGATGATTCTTGCAAAGTTTATCTGTACCTTCATTTGTTTTTGGTTTTTTGGTCTTCTCTAGTGATGCTCCTTAAGTACATTAAAATTCTGAACACTTCTTCCATGTGATTTCCAAATTTCGCAGCATATTTTTTTCGGTAGTCATAATTGGTAAAAATTTAGTCATTATTTTTGTTAACTTTATTTATCAACAGCGAAGGAATGTAGGATAAGACCTACAATTTAAAGTGATGTCTGAACTGTAGTGCATTCAATGTTCTCGCACCGTTAATTGAATCCGAGACTTTCCCTTTGCAAGCACCACTGCCAAAGTCAGATAATTTCAACCAAAAGTTTCGAGTTTGGTTTATTGAAATCCTAGAAATTATGACAACTTAAAAATTATAATTCTCCCACATCAAGAAGTCAAGTTCCAAAGCGTTGATCAACCTCTTGCAAAATTCTGTCATCCATTTCTTTTACACAAACGTGATTTCTTCACGTTTAGTTCGCATTTTGAGTGACGAGTCTTGGACTTTAGTGTGTATGTGATTTGTTCATTGTTTAATCTCATTAACAGCCTTTATAAAGTGAGATACAGCATTTCTTGTTTTAGTGGCATAAGTTTACTTTTCTTTCTATTAATTGTACAGAACGTCTACATGTGACATTATTTTACTGAAAAATGTTAAGCAATGGATACATTCATTACGTTCTAAATAACGCCACAGTTCAACAGCCACATGAAATGTTTGATCCTCCCGTAACAATCCTTTAACTTATCTTTGTTCTCAAAAACAACTTGGCAGTAGCTGATTAAAATTTCACCTCGTGACAGAAACAGTAGACATCTGCTTCTAATGCAAAAAGACATCGTGGTGATCGTGAAAAGAAGGGGAGAAACGCTCGGTTGTATTTAGCTGCAGGTTGCATAATCAAATGTGGTTGATATACATAACAAACAGCAGAAGCTCGGCCTCTCCCTGAATCGCTATAAAGATTGTTAAGTAACTGTTTTGTACTCTGTTAATAAATTCTAAATTCTAAAACAATGAACAAGGTGTGAACATGGATACTGATTTCTTATATTTAATTAAACTCCACTGGACACATCATTATTTAAGCTCCATGTATTATTATGTTCAGGCTACTATTTTATAAAGTTGATCTTTGAACAGTGGGATTCACTTCATTTAAGATTCATTACACAAGAGCATCTGCATTTATCTTCAAATCATTTCCGCTGATACACCTTAATCTCGTGACGAAAAACCGACCTAGTTGTTTCTGACTGCAAACGTCTGTTGTTTCGCCTATCAGTATTACCACAAAGTCTGCTTTTTTCATTACTTCTTTTATTGTTTCACGATTCACTTCTAACGTACTGTCTAAAAGATCATTTTATAGAAGTTTTATTTGCCCCTTTAAAAACTTTACTTGATTCAAAATATTCCTTAACGGTATTGTCTAAACTTCTCACAAAATTCATCAATTCCCGAAACACGACACGATTATCATCATCATCTGTCTCAGCGTACCCTCTGCAAGCCAGCTCGAAAGCATCAGAAAACTTAATGCAGTCGATAATTTTAGACAACACATATCGACACTAGACAACACGACTTTTCCACTTCGTGATATTTCAATTTCTGAATATCATATTCTTGGCTTAGTTATGATGCTACAATATATTTAAATTGCCTAAAAATTGAGATTATACGTGTTATGAAAATGTTCAGTGTTATTACTGTGCTGTTTAACGTAATTGTTAAGATGTAATAGATTGCCTACACCTGTTGTACTCCATGAATCACTATTGCCAAAGAGAAGCCAGAGATAATAGAAGAAAGGATTCCTGATCCTATAACCACAAATCCAAATATTGTTATAAACGTTCCTGTTAAAATTCCATTATATACACACATCTTTTTCTACCTACAGATTTTTGTGCAATATTTAAATTAGAAATAGGTCTTTCTAGTAATTTTACTTGAAATTTTCCTTCCAAAATTTTTCTATGGAACGGATTTTGTAACATATAATCAGCTGAATTTATTTCGCAGCCATACGATGTATCTTCACTGTATAACATATCTTCCTTGGACTAGTGGTGTGGAGGTACAATCAGGAGTACTACACTGAGTCACTTACGTGTGGGAAAGCCAGACGTAATGGAGGGTGCCTAAAATGGGTGACTGTATCCTCAAACTGCAAAGACAAAAGTTACTTCAATCAGTACCTTCCAGCAGCTCAGCTTTAGACTGCATATTAAAGTTTGCTGCTAATACGAGCATTGTTACAACTTAACTTACGTAACAGTACTGGATAAAGTAAATACGAATTTATAACACATGCCTAAGAAATAAATAAATAAATAAAATAGTACAAAAACACAAGTTGTAATAATTCTGTAAATTTGTAAGGAAGCTACCATCATGTATGTACCGCCTTAACTGGCCACCCATAACTATTACTGTGCTCATATATTTAAAAAGTATTTTCAAACATTTTTCATTTTCTACACGGTCTTCTTTCACTACGTCAATCATAGATTTAACAATTTTCTAGGAGTAAATCTCGTAGTCTAGGAGGTAATGAAAGAAACAGTACTCATGCATCAAATGACTGCTTGCTAATCACTAGACCAGGAATGACGACGGTTGATAAGGAACTCCAATGAACCTGAAACACACCATTTTATCATTGCAATCACAGATTTTTGTAATTCCTGAATATTACTTTAACTTTCAAGCTTTCGACTCTTATCTGGAATCATGGACATGGACGATAAAGACATGAAGAAGATATAGAAAAACCTCACGGGGAAAAGATATTAAATGCAACTGACTTACCAAGGGAAGAGCGATGCTGGCACATATTGTCAAGTTTAACGGAAATACGTTAAATGGTAGTGATTCAAATTTCAATACCAGGGTGTCTACTAAAATTCCAAAATGAAATTTCGTGCTTTTTCGTGACGTTTTCGTGACCAAACCATAAAATTTCACACTTGCTCAAGAGCGAATATGGGTGCGAATTAGACCGAATTCTCATGCATCCGATAGAAGCGTGCTTTGCTTGCGATTTGGTAGCGTGTAACGCCGACCATAGACATTTTCGGTGGTGAATTTTGATTTTTATACAACAAAATTTTCCAGTCTGTATTCATATTTGTACAGATAAAGAAAAAATCGTATTGCGAAAGATATATTTCCTGAGTTTTTCTTGAATTTCATGACCATTTTCTGTTTTCGTGACTTTCTTGACCGATAGACACCCTGAATATTCGTGGATGATGCGGTGGCTCAATGGTAAAGCGTTTACCTCTGGTGCTTCGGTCCTTGGTTCGATCCCAGCTCGCGCCCAGTGAACTGTGGTGGACAAACACCGTGTGTGGGGGTTTTGTCGGGGTTCTCCCGTTTCCTTCCACTTTCTCCATTCCACCATTTCGTTCATTTCTCATCAACTCCGTCTCCTTTAGCCCAGCCGATATAAACTTGGGACGTAAAACTCAAAGATTTCGTTTCATTTTCAAATTTAAATACCATTTTGTCGATTTGCGCGCTCGTTTGTTCTTTAGTGGAAGGTTGCCAGCTCATGTCGGTACTTTTGTTGTTATGCTAATGCTGTGCCAATTTTGTTATTATTACTTTCCATACATAACTTAATCAACCCTTGTCTAAATTTAATTTTGGTCTCCTTCAATTTTCAAATACGAATCTGTTTATTTAATCTTTGACCCCCGTTTCATCAGACTTGACACCAGCCTTTCCGCTTTGGAATTCCTAATATATTCCTTGGCCTTGAAATATTTTGTTTATTTATTTATTTACTTATTATTTATTAATTTATTTATTTTTGGTTTTGCCTTTGTAACTCCCATGACAACTGCATTTTATTTCATAAATACCGAACTTACCATTAGGATTGTGTAATAACTCTTAAATTCGATGATGTTCTTTTGTAAGGTGTAGGAGGGTTTCAGAGATGTACAAAAACCGTATTGTGTATGTACTTTATTCAACGTAGCTGTCAATGTAAGAAAGCTAGGTAATTCCAAAGATTTTATAATTCGTAGGAGTTTCACATCTATCGAAATATAAATCTCTTCTAACGTGGTTAGCAATTGGACTGGATATCCGTTCATACTACCTACCTTAAAAAAGAAAAAAAGTAAATCTATATCTACAAGTTTGTTTTTAAAGGGGTAAGTTGGATGGCACATAAAAAGAAATTCTTCCTAATGTTTGGTTTGGTAGTTTCAGAATGATAATCTTTATAACGTATGAACTGTGTTCCGGCTGTAGGCTTCAGGTTTGTGTGAAAGGGCAATTCCTATGTTGTTTCGGGAGCAAAAAAAGTATTGAGTGCTCTTTCAAACTAATTAAATGTAAACAAAACAAAACAAAACAAAACAAACAAAAAAAAAAAAACATTGCTTTTAGAGAGAGCTCTCTTATTAATGCAAGCGTTTTCGAAGCGGGAGATTCAAGTTCGATCCCCAGCGCGAGCTCATGTGGTTCAGACTCTTCAGACTCTACATTAAGCTGTAGGGCCACATCTCATATAGCCACGGGTGTTGAAAGCGACGTTAAATTTTAATAACGCAAGAATGTAATTGTTTTTAGTGAAGCTTCTTTGATTACCTAACATAAATATGCAGATGAATGAATTACAATATACTTAGCACAACCAAGTCTAAACGTCTAAAAATGTGAATACTTATAAAGTATGAAGTATATAACAATAATACTGAACATGTTTTGTTTCAGATCCAGAAATCTTTTCGAAGCCCCTCATTCTCTTCATGGGACCATGGAGCGGAGGGAAATCAACAATCATCAACTACCTCATGAATTTGGAATATACATCTCTTGCATTAAGAACTGGTAAGTGAAGGCAATAACTTCGTATTAAAAGAGTGAGTCGAAAGTTTTACAGCAATTCAGGAAACACTTACTTTTTTATATGGTGCGTGGAAGGGATAAGGAAAATTTATGTTACCGATGTCCATATTTTATTTTTACTTATTTATTTGTTACAGATTCATTCAGGGAGGATTCAAATTTTTCTTCCAATGTCCAAAAAATAATACGTAGTTAACTGAACGATGAGGATTAAAAATTGTCATTTTCTCAAAAATGGCTCTCAACACTTCATTTCATATTCAAAAGTAAATATTTTATTAATAACTTCTACCGGTTCTTCGCACGGGGAGAAGACTTTTCGTTGCGAACATAAAGGCTGAGTTTAGGTTTAAACGGCATCGGAAGTATCACTGTTCATCTCAGCGACCCCAAAAACTATGGATTTGACACTAATATCACTCATTTTCGATCATTTTTATATATCTTCCCCCGCCCCTCTCCTATGTTGCACCGCCAAAGTGATACAATAAAAAAAAAATCCTAATCCCGAACCTCATCTATGTTGAAAATTTGATTGAGATCTTCGGGTGGATCAAGAGTTATTAAGTCAGAAACATAGTCACTTTCATTATTATATATATATTGATTTTTATATATTCCCCTTCCCTTTACCCTAAGTCCTACCGTCAAAGTGAATATATAAAATAACAGGCCCGAACGTCATATACGTTGAAAATTTTTATGAGATCAGTCGTATGGTTCGAGAGATTAAGAGTCACTAACATAGTTACTTTGAATTTTATAATATAGATTTCTCCTAATAACTTCACAGTAAGTAGTTTATTTATTAAGGGAATTCTCTTCACACAATTCCAAAAACAACCATTTCATAAATGAATATCTGTAATGGCTGGAGCATGATATAATTTTAACTGTTGGTGCGTTGCCCGTCCTTTTTATTCCGAATTATGTGATTTAATCAGTGTTCGAAGTGGGAAAAAAGCAGAGTCGGTATGTTTTATTACGATTTTGACTCGGCATACCGGATATGTAAATATTACAATACAGTGAGGGTATATTGTCTAAAAGATTGCATTTCTATTTACATAATGACTGGAGACCATTGGAGAGCTTCTCTGTAGTTACGGGGAATGGGGCATGGAAAGACTTTGATCTCCAGCCAATAACTTCCTGAAAAAATATCCCCTTATGTTGTATTAAAGAGAATTATGCACGAAAATGTTCAAAAACCGAGTTTTTATCTTAACAACTTCCTGCGGGAAAACTCCCGGCCCCGATTCGACTGAGGAATATTCGAAATCCCCGGAACATCCGCCCCTACAACAGAAAACCCCTAAATCTGTCCATGCCCAAAACACGACATATATATGCATTAAGACTAAAAGACACATACATAAGAAAGAAAAATTCAATACGGGACATCAAAATATAAACTTGATGAACTTTGAAGACACCTCATTTTAAATGCAAAGATGGGAAAAAGATAACAAAAATGTTGGTGTTGTCAACTAAAAAAATTATTTCTAAATAAGAAATAAAATATTTTTAAGTGGAAAGCTATTCGTCAATTAGTGTGTATAAAAATGGATTTATTAAAGGTATTTATCATCTACTTTCCAGTGACGGTATGTCTTGATCACTGAAAAACCAGAGGCAGTATGCCTTCATTGCTGAAAAACCACAGGCGGTATGATATACCACCGCATACCGTCTTACTTCGACTACTGGGTGTAATTGCATAATAAATTGTCATGCCTCAAAATGTAAACTGCTATTTATGTAACATGTATGAATAGTACATCACAGACGCTGAAAGGACACCGTACAAAAAGCATTGCATTTCCTCGTCTGTCCGATTTGGATGATTTTTAGATATGTTGTAGCTGAGGACCTCCCGGGAAATTGTTTATATGGTGTCAACTCCCTATGACCAACCCTGTGGCCTCCACAGGTCTCCAGAAGTCACACAACGGGTTTTGTCGTAACTGTTGCAAACTTGACATAGAAAATAAAGTAGTGATGTAATGGAAGGTCACAAATTGAAACGTGTTGTGGGAGACGTCAGCCGGCAGATGAGTCCTACCGTTGCATTTCTGGCAGTAAACAAAGAACATAACTGCGTCACGAAATTGACAGACTTGCATTTCTGAAGATGAGATGCTGTAGACAATTAACATACCGTGTGTCAACTGAAGCATACTTTAATTGTTTCTTTAGAAGCTGGAAAGAAAAAAAAATACATTATATCCTTAAAAGTACTACTAAAGAATTATTTATTTATTTAATTACTGGATCTAGAGGTACAATACATTTTGTTTGTAACAGCCACCTGCAGAAACCTGAAAAATATCAAGAATCTGTTTGGTCGAACCAGTGCAAACTGGCTAAAGAACATCACTGCATATTAGGCGAAATAGTTTTGTGAGAAGTGTATACAATTTGCAGACGACATTGAAAGAAAACGTTTGTCCGTTGCCATAGAAACCGCCGTTTCCAGGGCAACAGATCCTGTCACAGTTAGCCAATCTTGAAAGAAAACCGTTTGTCCGTTGCCATAGAAACCGCCGTTTCCAGGGCAACAGGTCCTGTCACGGTTAGCCAAAATTGAAAGAAAACGTAAAAAAAAAAAAGTAGTAGTAGTAAACGAAGATAAGAATGCAATGTAATAGTTGGAGAGGCGTCGCTAAAATTAATTTTCTTCAACGAGGACGATTACGAAAGATCACTTACTGATTGAAATCCAGATTATTTTCCAATAGAGTAACTTCCAATAAACCTTTTGTTATTGTTAATTATTCCATATCAGACTCCCGAAGAAAACTCATCGAAACAACTTATTGACCGTGCCAATAGCGACTACTCTCAATCATGACTCCGTTTTCTTTGATTTAGAAATAGGAAAGAAAGAGAAGAAAGTAGAAGGGTAAAAGAAGGAGGTAGGTAAAGAAGAAAGAAAAGAAATAGGGTATTTTAATGAGAAACAGATTACTGGATAATTCCGGAAATATAGTAAAAGGTCGGGAAAGTCGTTGAAAGATGAATCATTCTAAATGTTATTAACAACTAATCAATTTTGGAATGCTTCGGAATAGACACATGTTCCCTCATACCACCCAGACCTAGCTCCAGGCACCACGATCATGGGGTTGCCCAGACCTAGACCTGGAAATGTGAAAAGTGAAATTTAATTCTTTGTAATGTTATTCCGACCGGTGACTGATAACTATCCAGCATCTGAACTCTGTCCTCTAGGATCGACCACACATATGAATTAGCCAAGGAAAAAAAAAATCAAACTTATAAACTCAATATAAATTTATGTGTCGTATCAATCGAAGTCTCAACTTCCTGGAAGAAAGATGTCGTATTTAGGCTTATCCTGCTATTTTTGCTTCACTCCTCGAGCCGATTTAAACCGTTAGTGACGGTCCTTCATGACCTAGGTTATTTACCTTAACACATATATTAAAACATGACACATATATTACAGATGTTAATATGACAAATGATATCACTAGAATTGCTTATATTAAATCTATCATGCATTCACTCGCTCACTCACTCAGGACAGTGTATATATGGTTAAAGGAAACCAACTAACTACAAGGGTACAAATAGTTTATTACATTCATAGTGAAAAAAGAAAGACAAACATATAATTATGAAGAAAATATTAAAAGCACAAGTTCTTGGTTATATATTAATAGAGTACATAGTATTATATTTTAGTAATTTTTTATATATTCAATCATATTGACAAATGAAAAAGAAAGAAAAAAAAATAATTACATGTATAATATCTTAGGCATGCTAAAGCAAAATGATGATTTGCGACATACGCAAAAAAAAAAAAACACTTATTTCACTTAAAAAAAAATTGGACAAAGAGGAAAGAAAAAAAAACCTTTTGGTGTATTAGAACTTATATGAGTCTCTACCTCACGTCGAGATATTAAAATATTAATAATTTTGAGCGTCCAAATCACAACTCACGCACTAGTCGTAGTGTCCAAAACGTTTCGCTCCATTTAACTTAATTTGTGTTTATACATATATATATATCTATATATATATATCTAGTGGTTTACGAAAAAAAAAACATTCATCGACTATATTTGGTTTATAACTCTTAACAGATTGTATCTGCAATCGCACACTGCTACGTTTATATCCATCTAGGGATTTCGAGAAAATCACTTTCACTAGAGGAAGTTTCTCCTCTTAGACGGTCTATTTCCAAATTTATTAATCGAATAATTTCAAGTTATTTATCCAACACTGGGACACTTCACGAGACCTTTCATTAGGATCACTTTCGTATATGTTTATACATGGTTCGGATTAAAAAAAAAATGATCTTCCACAGGTGTACGGAGTATGAAGGTTTAAATTGAGGATAAAAAAAAACTGGTCAAGTCACAGGATACATATGAAGGTGAGACGGATTCAAGGTACACTTTCCACAATGGTTTTAGGTTAATTGCTCAGGGATAATATTCGTTATGATGTGGGTTACGTTTAGACCTGCCGATATTTTTTCAATGCATGCCATTATATAATTACAGAGGTTATCACTTACATTGATTCAGAAGAAAAGGAAAATTACTTAAGTGCACGGCGGTATTCTTAACAAAATCTACATTCTTAAATTCGTCGGAAGACTTCTGGTAAACTATAGCAACCAATACACGTCTAGGGGGACAGACACGAGCGCTCTTACATATATTCATAATACATTTAATATCATACTTTTACTTTAACATCATATTCACATACTAATTACACATACATTTCGAAGTATTTATTTCTCTCTCTATATATATATATTTATAATAAATGCGCACACATTTAAATTAATCACCCCTACAATAAATTCTAAGAAGGTTGCAACATTGTCCAAGAAAACAAATGACTTCCAACATTACATTTGGAAACAAATTTAAATTTTATCTGATACCGCGTGTCTATAAATTTTTAACTTTTATATAATCAATTCGTGTTTAAATCATGAAGGGAAAAAAAAACTTTGTGAGGCAGGCACGTAACACAGAGCATTTCTAGATATAACTAGGTAAATCAAAATACAATTTCTGGGCCCAGGTTAACTACAAAGTAATCGAAAACCAAAACAGAAAGGAAAGTGACCAACGGATTAAAAAAAACTTAAGAGGGACGACGGTGAAAGAACGTAATCGAAGTGTCGTCAAATACTAAGTCTTTGTTCATTTCAGCGATAGGTCAAAATGTGATGGAGGACCCAATCATTATCTACTTTATCCATGAATCGTGTCTTGCAACGTCTCAGCTGGTAATTTCAGATCAGAGTTGTACGTTAAATAAATCGTAAGCAACAAGTTCAAAATCTTGGGGGGGGGGAAGGTTGAAAAAATTTAAAAAAACTTGAAGAAATGAAGACAGAGAGAGAGATAGAGAAGAAGGAAGACTAAGAATAGGGGCGCCAAAGACTTAAGTGAGAAATAACTAACGCTACAAAGTTAGAAGTCGAATTTCGCTCTCAACAAAATCCATAGCCAAAATATTCTTAACATGCCAAAAAGGGTGGTCTACTCGAATACGTAGACTCAAGGGGCGCCCTGCTGCCAAGGATGCAAGTTCTGTGTCCATCAGATCCCAATCCCACAAGAGTTTGCTTGTAAGATTGAAATCCGATCCCCGTATCCGGCCCAGACCAGCAGGATAAAAGGAGAGGGGAAAAGGGACCAGGTAACTGCGTCCCCAGTTTTGAAATCTCTAAGTAAAAAAAAATATTCGACCCCTTAGAAAAACTAAGAAGGTTCGAGGACAGTAATGAAACTAGAATAGAAGTATTATCTAAGATATCCCTAACTAATGATTTGCCGAAATAAAAAAAATTAAATAAACTGAATTTTGGATCGGTGATTTCTATTGCCAAACTTCACCGATAGCTACCCTGCGCAGACACGCCACAGTCTGGGATGTCGTTAATTTCCCTCGTCTAATTAAACTAAGAAAAGAAATGAAAATACTTAAAGGGACTAGGGGTCGACATCCGGGTACGCGAAAATAAATTTCAATAACTAATTGTTTTGATTCTGTACCCTATCAGAGCTGTCGCCTCCATGAACATTGTAAGCTAGCCTGAGTAGGTAACGTGAAGGAAAAAAAAATCTCACGGAGCAGGGTATTCTATTTTAAAAACCGACCAGAAAATATAATTCACTACAGCCCTGTTGTATAACTGCTACTGTCTTTTCATAATTTATTATTCAATATGTCTAGTCTGCGATTATATGATGCTACCCCTTCTATCAGATGGTATTACTATGGTTGATTATTATTATAACACATTAAACTACAAAGTATTACCATAGTCCGACTATATATCGCCCTCCGGTCCGCGTGATATTATGGTGCAGGGGTCAGAACCTGAGATGTTTGTAGCTACACGTATCTATTCAATATCTATATATCAACACACGGCGAAGTATTCACTGGGCTACTATACATTTAACTATATGGGTGTCCTATCTTCTATATTCATTTACTACAATATTCATATACTTATTAATATTCATATTCACATTAATATTCATTTGCCACGACGCTATATTCTACAAACACCCTGTTTCCTCTATCTACGCCCAGCCTATTTACACATTTCATCATAATACTTTAAAATCTATAATCACTACAAACATTTCCCATTCTGATCACCGCACGACAACCTCACTCGAACCCAAGACTCTTTCATCCCAAACACACAATACTATGTAATACTCGGTAGCTTTATTAAGAAGAAAGAAAAAAAAGAAATCCTACGTATGTTCACTGAAAATAGAATTATCCGCGATAATATTTAATGTTTACGAAATTTCTGCAGCAACAATGAGCTTCTGCAGCCACGAAGAAAAAATGGACATTTATTATAATTTCAAAGCGAAGAACTAGCATCATATCGCCCGACTTCTGTTAAAAATTTACGTATTGTTTATTTACTTAAATATCTCGATCCATGCAGAATGTTGAAACTTTCAGAATATATTAAGTTTGGATCACTTGACCTAACTGTACATTCATATGGGCTGTGAATTATACCTTCTAGGTTTTATTTCGGAAAGAAAGGTCAATTTCATGAAAACTAAATCACTAAGCACCTCGACGGAAGAATGGCGGTTAGTACTGACTTTTGACACTAGGGCTAGCGACGATATAATCAACCCTTGAACAACGGAATGTGACCTTGTACACGGAATTATTATACTATATTACGTTCACTTAATGACGGAGTAATAAAAATTTATCGCATAGTAAATACTACACTGTCCGTATTTAATTATCTCACACACTCTTTCATCACTTAACTACCACTACCACTGATACTACATTACAAATATACACATACTACTCAAACTACAAGACACATCATGCCAATACACACCAATTATCACTATCATTAATACATGTTGTACTGATAAATACACACAGAAAACATTCATATTTTACCATTTTAAATCGGCTCGAAAGGAAAAGGAAAGAAAGGGACAGGGCCAACTGGCCCTTGTTTCACTGAATCACATTCTTAAGTGTTTAATCAACGCCCCCGAGGGGACGTATCGAAGTATTAGCTAACAATAGGACCCCTGCCCTGAAGGGGCAGGAACCCGGAACAAACTACATGTTCAACTCATCCCGCTGGAAGCCGTACTCCCAATTTGGGAGTCAGATAGGAGCCCTTACTGATAATTCACACGTGCATTGTGATCACTATCCTAACTACAAAGAAATTAAATACCGCCATGTTATTACTAAATAAGTACAAAAGAAATCACATTTACTACATACACGAACACAAACGGCAGTGGGGCAGGCCTAACGTAACTCTAAAAGGAGTAATTTTCAGGATGAGAATATTTTAAGGGAGAAACACTACTCTTCCGAAACTGTTTATAGATTTTTTCTTTCTAAGAACAACTAGCAAACTGATGCACTTCACAGAACCTGTCCACCACTAATTATATCAGCAAAACATGGCGTTACCGAGTTGACTTCCTATTTCTGCTCTACAGTCCGGTTTTTTACTATAAAAATTGGCAAATTATGGCTCCATAGCTTCCAGTGATTTTTTATACGTTAATAACGTCACAATATTACCTTTATTTTAGTTTCTCTCAGTCCTTTCGACTTTTAAGTTAGACGAACAAAAACCAGTGTCTTCAGTAGCACTTTCCGGCGTGGAAGGGAATAATTGCGCCCTAATATCATAGCGTGGGTTTATCAGCCAATCAAAACTAAGCATTTTGGCGGTGGGGCTTTGAAACGAATAAAATTTGGTAAAATCTGGATTAAACTAGATTTTAGAAGGACCTAGGTATCTAAAAGAGAGGTGAAGGGTGGTCCTGAAAATTCTGTCGAATTTTAGATTGGTTATTTGATCTGGAAAGTTCCGTCCAATAGTGGATCTATATTTTCGGATAGCACTGACACCGTAAGAATTGTAATAATCCATATACACATCCATATACAAGACTTATAACTAATTTAAAATATAAATAAAGATATTGATTCCCAAAACTATCATTCCCAATGAATTTTTTACAGTTTTTCCATGTTAATTTGAAATAGAATAATGAACAATATTACGAATTATATGAACAGCCAGAAATTTTTTGTTAAACATCAAGTACAGTCGGTGCAAAAAATTTCGGGCACCCTCCTATTAAAAACATAATATCATTAGACTGTAATGGCATATTACAACATGTCACTTGTTGCAAAATCTGGAAAGAAAACCAATAAAATCTTGGAAAACTTGAGGAAGAGCTGTAAAAAACATGTGATGAAAATAAATGTTAGAGAGATAAAAGTCATGGTGATTGGGACGAAGCGGTCGGTCTCAAATGAAGAGGTAGGAGAGGAGAAAATAGAACAGGTGGCTAGTTTTCGAATCTGCGTAGATTATTAATTATAATATGAAGTGTGAAAGTGAAATAAAAGCAAGGTTTTGAATGGTGAAATAAGCTTTTAAGAAGAAGAAATGTCTATTTTGTGGGACCCAGAAAAAAAAGTTGAGAAAACACTCACCAAATACTTCGTGTGGATCATTGTACTGTACGGGGCAGAAACATGAACATTACGCAAAAATGATGAAAGACAACTGGAAGCTTTCGAAAAACTGGAGAGGATTAGCTGGTTCAAGTGGAAAATAAATGAAAGGGTGTTAGAATTGGCGGGGGAGAAAACACTTTAGTAAAGAAAGTAAGGGAAACTGGTTGGGATATTGGCTAAGAAGAAATTGTATCATGAGGGATGTGCTAGAAGGTATGGTGGCAGGAAAAAGAGGGAAGGAGCGAAAGAAACTACAATTGATGGGCTATATCGAAACAGAATAATCGTACGTGGGAACGAAGAGATTAGCTAAAGACCGTGGAACATGGAAGCTTCTGAGTTGCGGCAAGTGACCTGCCAATATTGGCAGAATACCTATGATGATGATGATGATGATGATAAAATTCTGAGCGTAAATATTTTGTATTATGTTTATTATGCATAATGAAAGAAATTAATGATTTAATAAATTCATTTAAGAAATATTTAATTCTTTACGAAATATGAATTATAATATTAGACGTTCCGGGCAGTAACAATGTCGAGTTAATGTTGTGTCAATTTTTACTACCTAAATACTTTGTATGCAGTACTCTCATACTTGTTCCCTTACAATAGAACATTATTTTCAAGGACACGAACTATGTATACTGTAAGTTAGATATATCTCGATTTTGAAATATCTATTTTCGTATTCCACTTCTATTTTTGCTGGTTTTTCTTCTTCACTCCACTGCATTAGTGGTAGACACAAACACTTAAGAATCTAGTTGAAGTAGGAAGTACAATTTGGTGCTTACTATCTTTTCAGTCTAGTTAAGAAAAAAATAAACTTTCTTATCTCTTTTTCTGATGTCTGAAATAAACGTTACAACACAGGATTTACGAGTTGCACGTTTCCTTTTGTTTTCAGGTGCTGAACCTTCTCCAGCCTATTTCAACATAATCATGTGGGGCGAACGAGAGGAAGTGTTGGACGGGACTCAGCTGGCAGCAGATTGGACCTTCTCTGGATTACAGAAGTTCGGCCAAGGA
Organism: Thermobia domestica; assembly: GCF_964235325.1. NCBI lineage: Eukaryota > Metazoa > Arthropoda > Insecta > Zygentoma > Lepismatidae > Thermobia > Thermobia domestica. The sequence goes on along the minus strand of NC_137467.1, from coordinate 188,608,667 downwards.
CTTCTCGACCGGCTGAGAGGGCTTCGGTTACCTAATAGGCTGTTGGAGAAGGTATTTCATCTGTTTTGTCACGAGAACAAATGTTTAACCACAATTATGATACGACCATGACGAAAATAAGTATTTGTAACAACAAAATGTCATAAGTTGTTTCCAATATGTTTCTGATACGAATAATTTAGAAGTTTTGGTATCACGAAACTTTCATTACGTATTCTTGCCTCTGTGATACGGAACATAAAAATTAGAAATATTGTCAGCTCTTATATGAAGGAAAAAGGGGATAGAAATAGATATTGATTTCGATTTCTCATATTATTCCCTCGCTTTACCTTCTGAAGTTTCTGTTTACATGTCGTTAGGGAACATAGAAAACCTCAACCTACCATCCTCTGCTGGCTTTTTGTCCACTTCTACTTTTTTAAAAGTAAATAAATAAGGACCCACAAATTGAAGGAGAAATGAGAAAAAGAAGCAATAATACCGTGTACAACCTGCATTTTCTGATGCCAGAGGAATGAGTACATTTAGCATGGTATAGTATCATCTGTGAGGAGCATCTCCATTGTTCAGTCATATAACAACATGTTGGATCTAGGCAGGGTTATCAACCTGATCAGAAAATATTATCATACTTAGCATTTTAAATGGCCGAGGTGGATCAGCGGTTGAGGGTTCACTTCTGCTGCGTGTGGTCCTTGGTTCGATCGCAGCTCGCGCCAAGTGAGCTTTGTGGTGGACAAATACCGTGTGCATGGTTTTTCTCACTGTTCTCCCGTTTCTTCCAACTTTTTCCATTCCACCATTTAATTCAATTGTCATTATCTCCTTTAGCCTAGGCTTCATAATCATGGGACGTAAAACTTAAAGATTTTATTTCATTTCACTTTAAAACAATTATGTTTGTTGTAAAATTAGCATAACTTTCCCCTCGTATCACTATCAAGTATTACTGTTTAGTACCTGATTCGATTCCCAGTAGTTTGGATACCACTTTAGAGAGTAGGCCTGTCTCATATAGCCTAGAAAATGAAAAGAAATGATAATCTTAGATGAACTAACGAACCAAGTATCTAGCAACAATAGATAAAAATAGACAGTTTTCATATCGATTAAAATAAGAAAAATTAATTATTCCTTTGTTTTCAAAGTACGGTACCATAAACATAGAACAATATTACGTAACTTGAGAAAGTATTTAAATTATTGTTGTATTGATTTTAGTATACCCGCATTATTTACCTTCTTTTGAAATATTGTCTTATTAATGCTTGGAAGAAATTTGTCACATGTGTTGAATATTCCATTTTCTCCGATTTTTTAAGTAACGAATAGATTTACTTCAGAATTTCAATTCTCTCCAGATTTAATTTTGTATTTTATCAGGATTTGCTAAATTATTGTAATTTTTCCCTTGCAAGACTTATCAAACATCATTCAATAAAGAGACGTACTGGCATCATCTGATTCAATAGTTGTCGTACATGTTGGAAAAACTTTGTCTGGGACAAGAAAGCGAAAATGTTTATTTTACAGCCTCTCGCCTCCTAAACGACAATGTCGTGCGTTGATGCCTCCCCCCTTCTTCCGCGCACGAATATGATATAAATTTGTGAGTAGACCCTATACAAGTACATAAGGTAACTGTCAGTACCGTGCTCGGGGGGGAGGGGGAATAGCGGGGCGAGGACTCCAGGCGCCGAAGTAAGGGGGTGCAAAATTCCGGAGGTAAAAATAATATATATATATATATATATATATATATATATATATATATATATATATAGAGAGAGAGAGAGAGAGAAAGAGAGAGAGAATGAAAGGAAAAAGTAATAAAAAAATGCTCAAAATCAAGGGAAAACAGTTTATTTTTGAACATTTTGTGGTGGCGCTTCGCGGCTGGTCTGTCGACCTCACTCATATGTACAAGAAGGAAGAGGTGCCGTCGTATACTATCGCCCCGGGCGCTGATTTTATACGGCACAGCACTGGTAACTGCCTCATGCAGGCACGTAGCCAGGAGGGGTCCGGACCCTTCCCCTTCGAGACTAGAAATGAAAAAAAAATTAAGGAAGTATGAAACAAAATGAAATGAGAAAAAGAAGGATCAACGTTAAAAATTAAAAGCTACAGCAAGCTTTTGGTTACTCTTTCTTTTGTGAAGATTTGTATTATTTGCAATACATGATGACGACTTGAGCGAGATAATCTGGAAGAGTCAGGGAATTTGAAAGTTCTAGAAGAGTTACGGAATTCTCAAAATTTCTGCTACTAATCAGGGAGACTTCAAGCTTCCGAAAGCATAGTGCCGATGTGTAACAGCATGGACATTTTTTATCATAATTTTTCGTCATCACATCCTTGCAGTATCAAACATGTTATTTCAAAAGCAATTTTCTACTGCTCCTTTAACCTGTCATTTGGAACAGACAGTAGTTGACGGAATAATAAATACAAAAATTTATGTGGAAAAAAATGTTAACAGTTGATTTAACAGGGAAAGGAACGCAGATATTGTGAAATATTTTACAAGACATTATTGAGTATGTACTTTTCATAATAGTTGAGGTCATAATGAAAGGAAAATTGTTATATTTGAATAAAGAGAGGAAGGACGTAAACATTGTAAAATCTTTTTCAATACTTTTTTTTATTATTATTTTGCTCGAGATTTCTTCATAGTTTGTTATTAAAATACTTACCAACATATCCTCATTTTATTGTCCTAACTAACCAATATTTGTTAATAGTAAAGTAGTTTAGATTGATCGCGTTTTTGGGCCTTCAGAATTTCATGTGTCGGCCCCGTTACGAAATCCTGGCTAAACGAACCAATATATATGTTACAGTAAAATAGTTTAGAATGATTTAGCCCTTGGTGTAACATGCTAAAATGTAAACTTTATTAAGCAAATATATTTGTGAAAATTAATAGTATAGAAGTAAAATCGTTATTAAGCCATGATTTTCGTACGTTCTATATTTATGAGAGCAAACTTCACTATGTAGGCAGTCTTTTATGATTTAATATGATTCTCTTCCGACATTTAACCTTCCAATCGTACTACTTGAAAGATGTTCTACGGCCTCATTAAAGCAAATGTATATTGCAATTTACTCTGCTCATAGCGGGTTTTACTTACATCTATTTATCATTTGCGTAGATAGCATTCAAGCAAGATGGGTAGGATCAATCACGTCTATAATGAACAGCCGAAAAACTGCTCCGACCACTTATCATTTTTATACTTATTCTTATGCAAAATAATATACAGGGTGTTTCAAAACAACACCGACAACGTTTGGGACGTGATTCCTGACACCAAGATAAGACAAAAACTATAGACAAACCTGGGTGCACAAATGCTTCCTTTCGAAGTTATAGGCTGCCAAAAACATGAAAAAATAAACTTTAAAGGTCCATAGCTCCAAAACTATGGGACCTACCGCAGTCGAGTCAAGATTTCACTTAGGAGCTACTATGTGCCTTATCCAAAAATGCATGTTTCAGAATCCTGTGGTACTCACGCAACAATTTTTATAGAGGAGTTTGGTCACGGGCATTTAATTTGAAGAACTCACCAACTACGTCTATAAAAACTGTTGCGGAAGTACTGAAGGATTGTGAAGCATGTATGTTTGGGTAGCGCACATATTAGTTTCTAGGTGAAATCAATAACAACGGAATATTTCGTCTTCTGTCTCACAAAGGGATTGACCAGAAACTTCGAAAATAGTAAATAATAAATACATAATTTTATCGAAAATCAGAGTTTTTATTATTTTGCTTTTTCTTCCTTTCTAGAGGAAGAGTTGCCAATCTTTGTTCCTTCTTGAAGTCAATTAATTGTATTTAGGGACCATAAATATTTGGGCCTTTTTGTCTCTTGCTCGCTGGCACGTCCTCACGACTCCCTTTTTTCATTCCATCTTCGCAAGGTAATATAAACCATAAAGGTTCTAAAACCGACTAGATTTTTTTTTTCTGAAAAGATTTACCTCCCACAACGAAGTAATCCCGACAAGTTTTTATGTCGCTTAAGTTCGAGTAAACTAAAAACCAGTAGAAAAATTCTGATGGGACTCCACCTCTGTACTTTCTCCAGAGAAAATCCTTTACTTAGTTCCCATTTTAATGCATCAAATTAATTGTTTCTATTCATTACTAGGAAGAGGATTAAGTGAAAACATCCTTTAGACTTTTTTTTCGCAAAGTTCATTCATTAATTTAGTAGAGGTTTGTAAAACATTTTGGTGGCATGACTAATACTCTGAAGAACATTATGTGAACAATGTACTGTATGTGTGTTGTTATTGAAATTCAATATTTGTGGAACTCTTGATGCCTTTTGAAAATAAACAATAACAGACTATTTTCGTCCGTTTACAGAAAGAGAAAAAAGCAACAAACAAATCACTAAGAAATATTGATTATCATTACGTTTATTGTATTATAAAACTAAGACGTAAAAATGAGACATTTTAAAATCATCTTTTTATATGCACGTAAGAATTTTTAGTTACAAGACTGCAATGATATACTACTCGACGTTATTATTATTATTATTATTATTATTATTATTATTATTATTATTATTATTATTATTATTATTATTATTATTATTATTATTATTATTAATACCTTGAAATATATGCAACCTTTTAATCATTATGATACTGAGGTCCAGCGTACTGGCACCTTTATTTTTAGAAATAAAACGCTGGAGTATATATAGAATCAGTATTTTTCGATTTTTTTTCTAATCTACAGGTGAACATTGTGGAGATTCCAGGAATTCTTGAGATTAGAAAACAAGTTGAAAGGCTATTCCCTTTCAATGATGCCTGCCAATGGTTTATTGACAGAGCGGATATCATATTCCTTGTGTACGACCCAGCTAAACTGGACGTAGGGCCAGAAACTGAAGCTATTCTCGATCAGCTCAAAGGCAGAGAAAGCCAGGTAACAAGTGCAATTTTTCGTTTTAGATGTCGAGGGGTCTTGCTACAGTTAAACTTTATGAATTTAGTTTAGTAATACTAAGTGTGTTAGGTTCATTATATTATCGAGCAAATTATTTCGCAAATTAGAATTGAATTTACAACAGATATACTGAATCACTTGTAAAATTTGATTGAGACTTTTGACAGGGGTACAAACTCATTCTACAAATTTGAATGGGATTGAAGACAGATGCACTAGGTTATTATACAAATTATAACTTAAACTTAATTCATGACAAATATTCTTGCCGATTCTGAAAGTTTGAATGCGAATTATGATAGGTGTAGTAGATCATTCAGGAATTTGAATGGGATATATCGTAGGTGTGGCGGATCATTCTGAGAATTTGAACTGGAATTGTAACATATGTGCTAGGAAATTCAGGAAATTATTATATTTACAACAGATGAACTGGTTAATTCTGGAAATTTGAATTACATTTTTGACAGATGAACTGAGTAATTCAGAAAAAAAAAATGAATTAGATTTTTGAAAGATAAACTAGTAATTCAGGAAAAATGAATTAGATTTATGACGAATGAACTGGAGAATTCTGAAACTTTGAATTTTGTTGGTGATAGATGTACTAGTTCATTCTGAAAATTTGATTGAAACTTATGATAAATGTTCTAGCTCAATCTGCATGAATGGAGTTCATGACAGAGGTACTAGCTCATTCTGCAAACTTGAATTGACAGATGTATTTGGTCATTCTGAGAATTAGAGCGAGATTTTTTACAGATGAACTGAGTAATTCGAATGATTTGAATGAGATTAATGACAGATGTTCGGTAATTCTGGTAATTTAAATGTAATTTATGATAGAGGTAATAAGTCATTCTGAGACCTTGAAGAGACTCATTGGTGACACAATAGGTAGTTTCGGAAATTTGAATGAAACTGATCACAGATAAACTTGGCCATTCTAAGAATTTGAAAGGGATTCATTACAGATACACTGGATAATTCTTAAAATTTGAGTACGATTTTTGACAGGTAAACTCAGCAATTCAGGCAATTCAGGAAAAAATTATATGAATAATGCTGAAATTTGAATGAGATTCATAACAGATACACTGGGTAGTTCAGGAAAATTAACTGAAATTTTAGATAGATGAACTGAGAAATTCTAGAAAATTGAGTAAGATTTTTGACAGATAAACTGGATAATTCTGAAAATTTCAGTGGGATTAATGTCAGATATACTGGTCAATTCTGGGAATTTGAAAGGAATTCATTACAGATGCGCTGAAATTTTGGAAATTTGAATGAAATTTTTGACAGATGAACTGGGCAGTGGCGTAACTACAATGAAGTAAATGGAGTAGTTGCTCCAGGGCGCACAGTAAAAGGGCGCAAGGACGAAATAAAAAATATCGAAAACTGTTCCTTATACAAAAAAACGTTTGAATTACTATTAGCAACAGCCGATAGCGGGGACGGATCCAGGAATTTTTGATGAGGTCTGAAAAGTAAATTTGAGACATTTTTCGGTATTTGGTTCGCTAACTAAAAATGTGGATTGCAGTGCTTCATAATACGTATTTATTTCTGCCCTTCTGGAAGCGACATTGAGAAAAGCCATGTTGTTCAAGACGAGAGAACCCAGGGCTACCATAAAAAAACCTCAGTTTTTATTACTATATTTTTATTACTGTACTGTATTATTTTATTATTATCGTTATTTTTTTTATTAAATTGGATTAAGTACAATAAACCATTTTTAATTTAATTTCCTATGAACATAAGTCATATTAAATATGTAGTGATAACTTAGAAAAGATATAAGTAAAAACTTTAGGTTTCTTAATAAAAATAACTGTATGCTGTTGATATATATATTTATCTATCTATCTGTTTATATCTATATCTATATATATAACGCAGCAGCTGAAATGCGTGGGGTACGGGCGGGTATGAGTAAATCGATGTTCGATCGATCCAGGGCGCAGTAAAACTAGTTACGCAATTGGAATGGGGTATTTCAGGAAAACACAAATGAACTGGATTAAAATTTTGTAGGCGCATTAGAAGATGATTCAAATTAACAAAAAACTGGTTACTTACCAATATGTTCTCCGTAATAAAACTAATATTCTTCAAACGTACCGGAACAACAAACTAGTTCCATTCTCAGTGGCAACGTAACAAGGATAAAAACGGATGAGAGAAATATGGTATGGAAATAGATGGCGTGAGAGATGGGCACTAAAAACAACGAGCAGAAAACAATGGGCGGAAGAAAGGGCGAGATAAGTTGAAAGAAACGCGGCGTCTATGCTACATCACTACTGCCAGATCCAAAATATACGAGAAAGGTAGGTAGTCAGACTTTATCAATGTTGCCAGAGTCCAGATTTAAAGCTGATTTATATTTATGACTAAAGAATGATTTTTTAATCTCCTGTTGTTTTTCTTGTTTTTCCTGAACTATAACGTTAAGCTGTTTTATATTGTGTGTATGTTGTTTTAGGCGAAGTGACAATCCAGACATACTCTCTTCTTGTGATCTGTTCTTTTTTTTTTTTTTTTATTGTTTAATGTGTTCTTTAATTCTGGTGTTCATATTGCATTTTGATTGTTCTATATATGAAGCGTCACATTCACACTGAGCACGATAAATACCTGACCTATTTAGTGTATCAACAAAACAACTTTTAAAACCGGCGAAGTGTTTCTTAAACTTTTAGAGGATATACTGGAAACAGACATGTTACGGTTTGGAAGAATACGTTGAATTTTAATCAATAATTGTGAAGAGTAAGAAATTCCTATCCATGTTTTTGCTTCTTTAGGAATAATTATTTCAGGGGCTTACGCCGCTCTACATGTTTGATTAAACCATTTTTGTAACATACGAACAGAACGAACGAACATAAATTAATAAAGAATTTCTCTGCGAAAGAAATTCTTCCAAATATTGGTGGATGGGCTAACTGTTGCTGTATGTAAGTAGTGTCTTGTAAGGGTTTTCCACATCCATTTGTTATAAATTTATTGTGTGATCGGGTAATCAGTAAACTTAAAAAAGGAAGACAATTATCATATTCACGCTCGAGAGTGAACCTCACCCTATGATGTTGATTATTGAACTGTTTCAATATTTGTAAAAGAGTATTTTCTTCACGTACAATTAGTAAAATGTCATCGATGTGACGATAATACCTAATATACTTAAATGTATTCTGTCGTAAAATAGATGTTTCTATCTGATTTAGAACAATTGGAACATATCAGAGATAATATATTTCCCAGAAGGTCTAGCGTACCTTAAAAAAAGATTTAATCCAACACGTAGATTTGTATAAGCCCCTGAAACAGTTATTCGCAAAGAGATGCAAAAACTTGGATAGAAATTCCTTACATTCCACAATCGACAAAAATTCAATATTCTAGTAAAGCACTATATAGCTGCTTCAAGTATATCCTCAAAAAGTTTAGAAAATTAACTTACCGGCTCTAAAAGTTAGTTTGTTGATCCACTAAATAAATCAGGTATTTATGGTTCTTAGTGTTAATTTGACGCTTCATATATAGGACAAACCAAACGCAAAACTAACACCTGAATTAAAGAACATACTAAACAAAAAAAAAAAAAAAAAAAAAAAAAAAAAAAAAAAAAAAAAAAAAAAAACCTCACAAGAGGGGATGTCGGGATTGTCACTTCACCTAAAAATCATACCTACAATATAAAACAGGTTGATGTGATGGGTTTAGGGATAACTTAAAATAGAAGAAAGAAAAAAAAAAGAGAGAGAGAGAGATTAAAGAACAATTTTTTATTCATAAATATAAACCGACTTTAAATCTGGATTCTGGCAACTTCAATAAGATCTGGCTACCTACTTTTGATGTATATTTTGGATGTGGTAATAGTGACGTAGCATAGACACCACGTTTCTTTCAACTTAGCTCGTACTTTCTTTCGCCCATTGTATTCTGCTCGTGGTTTTAAGTGTCCATCTCTCATGTTATATTAATTTGGTGATGTGTATTCGTTTTCCATACCATAGTTCTTTTACCCGTTTTCATCCTTGTTACCTTCCCCCAGACGACGGAACTAGCTTCATGCCCCGATATGTTTGGAAAATATTAGTTTTCCCACGGGAGGATATATTGGTTAAACAACCAATTTTTTGTTATTATTAAATTAAAATCAACTGAATATTTCTGAAAATTTGAATGGGATCGATGAAAGACGTGTTGGGTCATTTCAAGAATTTTAGTGAGGTTTATGACAGATGCACTGGATAATTCTGGAAATTTGAATGAGCCTTTGGCAGATTAACTGGGTAATTCAGGAAAATTGGCTGTGTTTGATGACAGATGAGATAAGTAAGTCTGGACATTTAATTGGGATTTTTGACAGATACACTGAGTCATTCCGTGAATTTGAATGGGATTTATGATGGATGCAGTGACTTTATATTCCGAGCACTACACAAACTTCCAGTTCTGAGGATACATATTCCGTAAAGTAGAATTTGATAACACAAAATATACACGCTATTTGAAAATGTATACTCAAATGCACTCATTATAATAGGATTATAAATCACTTTTGTTTAGCGACAGCTAGGCTGAATGAGGGAAGAAATGTAATCTACTACTATCGTTTTGGATCAGAACATAATATGCACAATAACTGCAAAATCTTGCTTAGTGTACGATTACTAATACAAATGATTATTGTGTAACTTGTAACTTTATTTCAAATTCATTTTTAAATCTTACAATATCATTTCGTACTTTCATCAAAATTCTACAAATTTATTTGTACAAGGTTATTTTAAAAAGAAAACAAACGGAAAACTTTGAGAATTAAGTAAATTCATGAAATAAATTTAAAAATAGAAATATTTATCTCATTTAATATTAAAAATAATGCAATTTTACAATGGATACAGTAAAGTTTTAGTAACCAGTGGCCACTGGCTAACTTGTCACTGGTTTTGCCAGTGGCCACCGGTTACTATTTTGTACCAAAATAATCACCATCCTCTTAGGTATTGATAAACATCAATATCATGTCTCTATGGGTTACGGTTCCCGAGACATGGCTCCTTAAATCTCTCGAAATCGGAAATATTTTGGCCAATATCTCAGGAACGATAAGTCATAGAGAGATGATATTGGTGTTCATCAATACCTAAGAGGATGGTGATCATTTTGATACCAAATAGTAATCGGTGGCAACTAGCTAAACCAGTTGCTAGTTAGCCAGTGCCCAGGTTACTAAAATTGTACTACATACATTCTAAAACAGCATTATTTTTACTATTAAATAATTCTTTTTAAAAAAGGTTTCAAAACTTCTCGTTTTTTAATCATTCTGTAACAAATAGTATATCATTTTTAATCATTCTATACCGTCTTCAGTCTTAGATCTAAACTATGATAAGGAAAGCAAACTGAAACTAAAGTACTTGATTTACTTTTTAGTTACTGGTGCATGTATTCTTACGCAAAAATGTGCATCACTACAAGTATAATTTTAATATAAAATAATTATATAGAACTAAGATGTTATAATGAGGGGCAATAACGGGATTATAAATACGTAAAAATACTGGTCTTTATTACTGCAAAAATTCAAGAACTAATATAATGATGAAATCACCAATCTGGAAGACAACAGCTTTGTATAATAGAATCTGTACAAATAACAATGAATTTGATATATGTGATATGTTGCCTAAGAAATTTAGAAATGCCATTATCATTAGTTATCAAGAGTTATGAACTCAAGTTATGTTATTAAGAGTTACAAACATGTAATTGCGTAATTTACAACACTGTAATTGGCCAATAACCTGTTGTATTGATAATAAATAAATAAATAAATAAATAAATAAATAAAATTAATTATACTACAATCAAGTGCCTAATAGCTGGAAAAAGTTGTGAAAAATTTATCAGGTTAAAATGAAAAATTAGGGTAATCAAACATATTTTATTAAATTAAAGGTTAATGTCAGGAAAATAACGGTGAAAATTCAATTTATTTTCGAAATTATCTAATTAAAATTAAAATTTAAAAAAATGACAACTTTTACTACTATTGAATGAGAATTGTCTTGAGTTGTTAAAATTCGTGTAAACTTTCAAAGATAAAATAAATTCATAGGAAAATTAATAGATTTTTTTTCAAAAAGTTTGTTTTCAAAAGAAATTTTAATTAATAAGTAACTAACTCTACGGCCTATGCAACTCGGAGGTTTAATGCCGTATTCACAAAAGCTCTCCACTGACTTCTATCCTTAGCCAACTGGATCCAGTTTCTACTTTGTATTCCTATTTCTGCTAGATCCATCCCACCTGCGCCTAGGCCTTCCTAATGGTTGTTTTCCGATTGAATTTCCAGTTAACACTTTGAAAGCGTTCCTACCTTCTTCCATTCTGGCTACATGACCTGCCCACCTAAGCCTCCTAGACTTGATGACCCTAACAATGTTGGGTAAACCGTATAAATTATGTAGTTCCTCGTTATGAAGTTTCTGTCATTCCCCATTCCCACTTTTCTTTGGTCTGAATATTCATCTCACTTAATAACAATAAAATTAAAATTAAAACAACAATAAAATTAAAATTAAAATTGAGAAAACATATAAATGAAAATTACATATTATAAATACATTTTTGTTTATCTTGTTAGTTCTATGAAAAGCACAATTTATTTAAAAAGAAATCTTATTCTATAATATTTTTTAACATCATTTATGAGAAAAGAACGATTATTTTTTCTTATCGTTAGCAGATCTTTTAATAGTTATCAATTAAAAACATAACTTCTATAAATTCAAATTGATTAAAAAAGGAATTGAAATAACTTTTTTAAAAGTGTGCCAGTACATTGGTTAGGCTTCAGTATAATATTTTGACTACCACTGTTCTCTTCTAGAAATATGAATACATCAAGTGGTCTCCGTTTGCTGATTTCTAGTATTTCAGAAATTTTATCTAGTTCGAAATTCTCTCATTATTGGAATCCTTGCTGCGCTGCGCAAACATTGCATTACAACGATCAATGTTTTTAACTTCAGGAATTGGAAAAAGAAATTTTAAGATTTGCTCCAATAATCCGTGCTGCAAAATCTGGTCTTTGTTTCCTCGTAGCAATGCAATCGAATTTAATGACTTTGTAATAGATTGTTTTCATGTTCTCGTTTTCGGGTAGTTTAATAGTTTCTTTTAATTATAGAAGTGCAAAACTATGTTACTTAAGATATATGTGAGAGTGGTAGAATTCAAGGTTCTTCACACTTTGTTATTAATATTGCTAATAATAATTTTACTTACACGACTGGAAGTTACAAAAGGTTGCAGCACTAAAGTTAGCCATCACTGTTTCATGTGCTGTGTCGTCAGGGAGTATGTTCAGGTTTCTTGATTTTAACCAGCTTAATTCGATGTAGAAAGTAAACCATATTCAACATAGAAAAGTTATTGTGTATGCTTACAAGTTCACAGCTCTGTAAAACATTTTACCTACCTTTCCGGTAACTGTTAGCTCAGGGAATTCATATTTCTCAAAAATGGTTTACAACTTGATACAAACTGTTCTCAGTTAATATACAAGTATTTTGAGTTACCTGCTGATTCGTTTTTTGTATTTTAGGTACGAATTATATTGAATAAGGCTGACCAAGTGAAACCGGAAGAGCTTATGCGGGTCCAAGGCACTCTTATTTGGAACATCAGTCCGTTAATGTCAAGCAGTGAGCCACCGGTGATGTACTCGACCAGCCTGTGGTCTGTGCCGTACGAAATAGGAGCTCCCATCAGGCTACTCAACGCACAAGAACAAGCTTTCCTCAAGGACATCAGGCAAGCTATCGACAAACGAGTGGAGCATAAGATAGCAAGTGCCAGGCGATTTGCGGTAGGTATTTCTACTAAGAATATAGAAATATAGGTATTAATATAGGAATTTCTAGAATATAGGTATTAATATAATTTTAGCTGTAACAGATGAAACGCTTACATTAGACTAGAGTGTGTGATATGTCGATATAGGCTTATATCGATAATCGATATTGCAAAAATATCGATGTCGATATATCGATATTTAATATCGTTTATACGATATCGATATTGTCGATATCTGACATAGGTGTTCGACACTGTTTCGAAAAATATTGCGGCTGTTTTGCTTTATATATATGAAACGCCTTTTGGCTCGCAATAGCAGCTGCATTTGCATTTCTTAACCGAATGAAACCAAACTGCACGATACTAGTATGAGGCAGAAGAACGCCCAGTTCCATGAGTCAAATTAATGTAGGGATTAGAAACTATGCCCCCAACATTTCATGTTAATGTTTAACTTTCGCTGTTGACTGTATTTCTTAACCGAATGAAACCAAATATTATGACGTTTTCGTTTCCACAATTTGGAGTTTTATAAGTTATCGTAAGCGGTAATATGCAATATGTATTGCACCGGATCCACCTTACACCTAGAATTCCCTACGCCGAGTTTCCCGTATAGCGAATTTTCTGTGTACCGGTACCTAATTTTCCTACAGTAAGTTTTCTTACACCGAATCTTCCTACACTGAAATTTCCTACACCGAATCTTCCTAGACTCTTCTGCGATATCCCCCATTGAAACATTTTGAGACTAGATTGTCTATAGCAACATGAATATTCAAGACCAATCAATATGTTGGATATCAATATTTGATGTTGTCGATATCGATATTTGATGTTGGTACTCGATATCGATATTGTCGATATTAATATTTGATATTGTCGATATCTATATATCGATTCCATATCGATATCAGAAAATATCGAATGTTGATATCAAAATTTCGATATCGCACAGCCCTGCATTAAACTAATGCAAATACTAATCGATATAATCGAAACAGCTAAACAGGCGCAATTTAAAAGTTTAAATACATTGGACTCCGTTTTTTACTCTGAACAGCTTTGATGCGACGTTCATTGGAAACACACAGATCGTGAATGGTACCAAATGCAATATTACACCATTCTGCATGCAGTGCATCACTCAGCTCATGACAAAGGACGGAGGCAGAAATCTATATCAGATTCGTCTCTTCGAAACACATCGAAGGCTTTCAATGATGTTCAGGGCTGAGGATTGGGCGAATCGGAAGATTTGCCTTTATCTCGATGTTCTTCTAAGCTTGCCGTAACAGCTCCAGCTGTGAGAATGGGCACATTACCATCCTGAAATATGACATCAGTGATGGGATACATGTGGACAATAGCATGCACATAATCACACACAGTGAAACGACTGGTAAACATCAGCACAACACCCTCCAAGAACCAGGAAATTGAAACTCAAGGAGAACCATCATAGGGCTGCTTCGATATTTCTCCATACTTTTTTGGGCATCCACTCTAGAGAAACACAGATCATGGTTTGAAATGAGATGAACGAAAAATTAATCAATAATGTCACGTGTTTCAGTCATAAGCGGTCCATGTTGCATATTAGTGGTGCCATTGATGTTGTGCTAATGCGTTATTGTCCCTTATTATTACTTTACCCCATATATGTCCGTGTCATTGGTGGATTGTGATTAACACAGGCTGTAGAAGGTGCTACTTGCGTTCTTTCGTAACTTGGACCGAAGTCGCACAACGGTTCTTCCCGATTACAAACTCACGTTTATTAACACGCACATACATTAAAGTGATATCAAATGAAAGAGAACCTCAAAAGGTTTTGCTTCATTACATACCTATCATTTTTCAGATGTTCAATATGAGCCCCTTTGTTAACAAGATATATATTAAGCCTGTAGTCAAATGGTCCCGGGTTCGATTCCCGGTGATGGCACTGGGCCAAAAAGTGTAATACGAATTTCCATTCGAATCATCCTGAACGAGGTTTTCCTGAATTTTCCTCATTCACAACAGACAAATGCCGGGATGGTACCTAATATACAGGTCCCATCGCTTTTATCCCCCCAATCCTTTCTTCTTTTCTTTTCCCCGGATAGTGTAATCGCCGGGGGGACATCATCCCTCATACCGTACGTGACGAGCTAAATGGCCATAGATGCCGAAAGCCCAGAAATCTAAACCCTAAATCCTGCCAAACGCGTAAAATTTCGCGATCGATGGATAACACGGCGTCTGTAATGCGTATTCGAAAATCATTTATAGTAGCTGGTAGGGGGGGGGGGTGACTTGTAGCCTTTTTATTTCACAAAACTCCACAGGAAGAAGTCACACTGGGTGAGGTGAGGGAAATGTGGAGACGAAGAAAGCAGCTTTTCATTCCTGCGACATACACACGAAATCCATTTGTGTAGTAGTCTGCTCAGTCGTTTACGGACAATTCTTCACTCAGTAGACTGCACAATTTGCAATTCTCTGCTTACTTCCACCGTGGATTTCTGTGAACTTCTCATGGAATTGGCCTGAACACGTCTCACTGTTTCTGCACTTGCTGATGGACGTCAAGGCGATTTCTTCTTGAAGATATATCCTCTTGCTTTAAACTTGAAATATCATTTACAAATACTGTACCCGATAGCAGTGGTGCCCCCCCCCCCTCATGTCCATGACGCACGCCCCTCAATTGTCTATCCGTAAGTGTTCTTCCATGAAAAAAATCTTTTCGATTAATTTTTACACAACCTCAAACATATTTATATAGATTTTTACCCTCCCCCAAATATTTCAATTACGCAATTTGCGTCATAGCTTCCCTTTGTGGGCGCCCTTGCCCGTTAGCGGGTTCTTCTCCAAACTTAGTTCTACAGCTTTTTTTGGACACTAATAACAGACTATTTACTATGAAAATTTAGCATACAAAAAGATTTCCTGTGCTCATTTGCTGCCATCTTTTATTACTGTTACCCTATCTGCGAGCTGTGCAATCAATATATCTTTTTTCCAGATAAAACACTTTGAGCTTTTCTTCCATTTGATATCACTTTCATGAACGAACGTGTTTAGAAACGTGAGTTATTAAAATTTGTAATTTGGAAGATCATTTTGAAAAGCCCAAATTTATCAGGTGATATGAACCAATCTGCTGCTATTAATTTATATTGCTTTCTTCATATTTGTAAGATGACACGGTAGTTAAGAGGTAAAGTGCTTAACACTGATGTAAGAGGTCCATTGTTCTATCCCAGGTTATATGGTTTTATGCTGGACAGCAGGAAACCGGAACCGATAGAAAGCTATTACCATTTTTAAATTTGAATATTAAACACAATTCAAAGGAAAATGATAGCGAGAAAAATTATTTCATGTACCATGAGCAGAGCAGGTTAATGTGATAAGTTCAGCAAAAACAAAGAAACAACGAAAGACTAAAAAATCATTCTTTGTTCACAAATATAATTCTGCTTTAAATCTGGATTTTGGCAACATTGATAGAACCTGGTTAGCTACCTTTGATGCATATTTTGGATCTGGCAATAGTGACGTAACATACACATAGTGCTTCCTATAACTCAGCTCATTATTTCGCACTGTGCTCTCTTCGTGGTACTTTGGCATGCTTCATGTTACAGTATATTCATCTATTCTATGATAGACCTATGCATTCCTTTTTCCTCTCATCCATTTTTATCTTTTTTTACCTTACCACTGAAGGTGGAACTTGTTTGTTGTTCCGATACATGTAGTGAGTGCTTAGTTTTCTCACGGGAGGATTAATTTGCAAGTAACCAATTTTCTGCTAATTTGAATCATCCTCTCATGCACCTGCATAATAATTTTAATATTTCATGTACATTCAGCGTTGCAAGAAGAAGTTCTGTTCCCTGCCTCTATTGAAACCGAATGTAATAGATGTGTCAATTTCGATTTTACTATTGGATTCATATAGCTTAAGAGTCTATAGTAGCTTGTCAGTATAAAGAAAGAAAAAAAAAAAAGCAAGTCACTTGTTTCTTAGTAAATCAGGAACATGGCATTTCCGCTCAGGGACTCGGTCACTGGTCCGCATTACCCAAATGGTCCCACTTTTTATTTTTGACCCTTAATTTTACCTTGAAGCGATCGGATGCAGAAATCAAAAGTGATAGCGCTGGGCACAACTAATCGAAATCTACATTTTAAACCCAGAAAGTTGAAAAATATTTGGTTATGGTAACTCTCTTTTAACCAACACTTCTTGCGTTTTCAATAACTTTGATTTTTAGTGCCTTCAAAAGTAGTAGTTTACAACAACGTTGTATTACTCGGTGCAGTTCTTTTTTAGGAGACCATAATTATTATAGCAAATGCAAGTTTTCTGGAGAAATTTTGAGAGGTAGTAGGCTATTTACGGTGAATACTTCAGCTGCTAGTTTTTCAATATCAATCATCACACTTGCATTTAATTTAACACTGTCATACGAAGATATTCTCTGAACATCTGTTGTAGATCAACAATCTACCATAATCAATAGGCCAGTTTCTAATAGTAACTTATTTTCTTCTCTTTCAAGGTGCGTGTACGCAATCATGCCAAGATGGTCGACTGCTACTTGACGACGTATTATAACCACAAAACCTTTTTCGGCAACAGAAAGAAAATCAGTGACGACATTATCGAGCATCCACAGAATTACCACATCTATGAAGGCCTCAGCACTCTGACCAACATATCTCGTTACGACCTTCCAGACCCTGAAGTCTACCGTGATTTCTTCAGACTGAATCCCTTATACGATTTCCAACAACTTTCTGCCACGTGCACTTATTTCCGCGGATGTCCTATCAACCAGCTGGACATTGCAATTGCTTACGATCTTCCAGAGTTAGTTGGAAGGTACAAAAAGTCCGTTGAGGATGCTTTGGCCGCCGCGCAAGCTTCGAAAGAAAGCTGAGGTATATAAGAAACAATATGCTCGATCTTAGTATCTACGTTTGTTTGGCAAAATGAGGTAAGGTTTTGCCAAGTAACCAGCAGACAAAGGATTACATTAAATGGATCAAAATTTTAAATTAAGAAACAAACAACAAGCCTCACTTTTATGATTGTCTGTGTTTTGTATATGTGATATCAAAGTTCATTTTTTTTCTAAATATGACAACTTCGAAACTTAGCATTTGGATTGTCTCAAGATTCGCAACTATGAACTATGTACTTCTATGTCTGCTGACGTGTTCGTACGGTAGTCAAATGCCACGTACAAACGACCAAATATGCTGGAAGGGCGGGCATGACGCCCTCCTACAAGAAAGACTACGTTATGCATTAAAAATGGCCAGTGTGTATGTGTGTGTCAGAGACACTATACAATACAACGCAGCAATGATATTGATGATGTGTACATGTGTGAAAGCAGGGGCTTTTGACCCCTTGTAAAATGTGTTCTTCAGCAGTTAGCAGGTCAACGAAAAAAAGGAACAAAAAATCTATTACGTTTATCTGTCTTTCAGTAAATACATTGTAGTGATAGAACGCTCAATTTAAGTAGAGAATATACTTCGATTCAGAAATGAAAATAAAACAGTATTTGGCATGAAAATATTTTCAGAAATTTCAAGATAAAAAAAAATTTTATAATGAAGAAGGAAAATACTCGAGTACACTTGTAAATTGAAACAAAATCAATAAATTCTATATACTGTTTCTTCACAAGAATTCATTTAATGGCTACATTTTTTTTACGTGCAGTCTCATTATACGGATCCATAGTATAAGTAGTAGTAGTAGGAAAGGGCTAGAAGCCCTGCAGGGGTTTGTTGGGTTCTTTTCTCGACATAAAATGTTCAAATTTTGTCTTCCCCATTTTTTTTTTCGTACGGTTTACAATCTGTGGATTCGTATAGTAAAACTGCACCTATATTTTATTTTTATCTTTGTGTTCCCCTTCTGCCCTTTATACATGGTCAAAGTTTTCCATCAAATGTTGTATCAAACTTATCTTTCATAGTCAATTGGTCAAATAAGTTGGTTAAAACTTTTACACGCACTATAAATAATAACATTCAAAACTTAATTTTGTTATTCATTTGTTCACATTTCTGCATTCAATTGCCACATTTGTCTTGTAACCACACAGTAATTTTCGTTTGTTTTCTTAGATGCAATGTTGGATAGGAATAGAACATGTTTTATTTTAGAACAGTTGTATCAAATATTGTAACCAATCCAAAAATTGCATACAACTTCGTATCGCACGCGTTCAAATTCCACTTTGCTGAAACATTTGATACAATATTTGATGGAATATGTGATGATGCAAGATGTATAAACAGCTTTAGACTCGAATATGCATGATTGACGTCTAATTCATGCTGATATTCGAAGCAATGAAGAAATCCTCATGTTATTAAACTGCCTCATTGTCGCAACCGTATGCTGTGAGTTTCAACATTTTGACTTCAATTAAACCTGTTAATTGATCTACGATATTTCAACTTCGTTTAATGTAATATATAGAAATGATACATGAATTTTCATAGAGACGTGGGTATCCTAGTTTCTTGGAATAAGATTGCAAAGAAGTTTCACATAAACAAATCTGTTTTGCTTTTCATAAGTCTCTATGTTGTCCTCGTCTAGGCAATAGTAAAAGGCAATTTGCATATGCATATATCAGGTCACCCCATCAGTAGTATACTAGTAAATTTGCACCGTGAAGGAAAGAACGATAACTTACCTAGAACACGACCGTTAATCAGGAAAATAGTCTCCATCAGACTCCAAAAGACTCTTGTCACTTGTCAATCAGTTCTTGAATTCCCTGGTGAAGGAAGTGACCGGTTTTGGAGGCGAAGAATTGGGTCATTGTTCATCTCACGTCATCTTAATTTTGCAGTGTTTCCCTATAAAGGTGGTTTTGCAGGCTGCGAAAAAGACAGTAGTCCATTGGTGCAAGATCTGGTGAAAACGCCAGGTAATGTTATGTTAGAGGACCGACTTTCCACCCCCTTGTGCAATTCTGTCCAGCAGTGGTTTACGTCTCTGACGGGTGAACAGGGAACTGCAAGTGTCCATTTGCTGCTGTTTCTGTTGCGGTATTAACGCATAGGATGCCCATTTACCGAGGTGTAGCACGTGCCCAGATCACGATGAACGGTCGAATGGCCATGCAGTTCGCTAGCCAATTCTTCAGCAGTTTGCACTGAATATGTCTCCACCGTTGCCTGCAGGGCATTGTTGTCCATCTGCACAGGTCTCTCTTGTGCTTTATCGAAGAGGCTGGTGTACCCAAACCGAAACCTCTCGCACTTCTGTACACGCACACCACCCTAATCACTTACAACATTGGTGTTTCGTCTTGCTGCGCTGACTGAATATCGCTGGTGAAATTAATGAAACATAATTTGCCGTATGTGGCCCTCAGACACTACCATGACGATACACAAGCCACAATTTCAAAACGTGGAATAGACCGTTTTCTTTCTATACACTGTTGCACAACGAAGTACCCTGTATGACACAGCTCTGCTACTACTTCAGTCTACTTCACTACTTCATTATTTGCTTGTCAGATGGCGGCATTACACTGGTTATATATATATATAAATACATTATTTATAGGATGAACTGATACTACCTACCTACCTACCTACCTATATATATATATATATATATAGTTTACCTACCTATTATACATATATAGTTTTCGAGAAAGAAAATAGGCCTAGTTTACAGGCAATTTCTAGAATTGAATATAAACGATACCCTTCGAAATAAAAAGAATAAATATTCAACTATTCAAGAAACTTACATTTTCGCGCAGTAGGAAGGAAGTGTTTTAAAAAGTAATTTCTACCAATTCAATAAACAATATTTTTTAATATTCCAACTGTGTTTATTTCGTTTGACTGATGCTTCAAACGCACTAACTGCCCCATGCCGTAAACGTCGCCAACATCTAGTGGCCCATTTGCTGGTAAATGTCGATCGTCGCTATAGTGACACGACGAAGGATTGCCGCTAGTGTGACAGGGTTTCGTCGAGTCGAAAGAGATATCTAGAGTCGGGGTGTTGAAGTTACCATTGCGTAGCACCGAAGATTTCATTTTGGCCTACGCTCCTTCGATTAGTCACGAAGAATCGCGAAGGGGCAAACACGAACTATCGCCAGTCATGTGCATGCGGTTATTATTATATATTTTTTCCCCCTGACGAATTGTTCCTAAAGTGAGCTCGGGGGCCAAGAGTAACCCCTGTTTACATCATGAAGTGAAAAATCTTGAGATGAGTGCCTATAATTGTATGAATTTAGATAACAACTATCACTGATCATTAGAAAGTGAATATGGGAGAACAATGAAATAAATAGACGCGCATCATTTTGTTATAAAATTTCATGGCGAGCGGATTTTATCTGATCCCAAACAGCTATCGTCCAATATACACGGTTACAGGAGCACTCTGATTAGCCAAATTAAAAAGATCTCAACGATTTATGTCTTTACAAGCGACTGTTTCTTCATCGTCTCTGTGGCCAAGCCGGAGGAGCACGTACCTCGTAATCATAAGGTTGATAGTTCGCGCCCACGGCGAGGTACTTCTTTTTTACTTGTATAAAAGTGTTTTTAAACTCACCTTAATGTAAACAAATTGCACATATAGGCGATTTAATATATTTTGGGGAAGTAATTTTATCGTTCACTAGAGTTTCGTCGCGTTTCTGAAGCTGATGGGCCGCTGGTGGTATAATTTTTAAAACGGAAGTGGGGCCACCGCGGATCGTCGCTGCCGTGCCGCCAATTTTTGGCGAGATATCTCTAGCTGCCCATTGGTGGTTCAAGCTTGCGGCATGGAGTGTGTTTGCTGTAGGGCTACTAATTTGTAGTGCAAGCAAAATAAACACGGGTGGAATATCAGAAATATTATTTATTGAATTATGGACAATTCCGTGAGAATTATATAATGAAATTTAAATTTTACAGCTTAAAGTCTCACGAATATGCTCATTAGGCTAAGGGAGAGGGATGAATAAGGCAAGTGAATGATGATGGAGGAATTGGTGGGAGGAAACGATAGTACCCTAAGAAAATTCACAGATACGATATTGTCCAGCGCAAACGTAGTACTTGATGGACTTCAATCACAAGAGGTTGAAAATTATATAGAATATATAGTTGCTAGTATGTATTTTGTAACAGACTAATTAGAGGTGAACCGTTGATAACTTTTATTTATGATGTCCGAACAGATTATATATTTTGATTTTATTGTACTGTATACACAGAGAGAAAAGAACGTATGTGGCTTACGTAGAAACGTAGGTTACATGCACAAATCCTGTAGTTTTTCAACTTAAAGTATGACTACGCTCGTATATGTAACATCCTGAAGAGACGTATAACTGAAAACTTATGTTCTTATAATACTGTACGTATAGTGTTCCACCTATACGTACTTTCCGTATGACTGTGGGCAGTAAGGTTCTCATATACACATAGACGTATATAACATATAGCTGACGTATGTAACATACGTATGTGCATGTAATATACATAAGACTGTTAAATATCAGACACCCTGCAGCTACATGATGTAACATCTAAGCAGGAAATAGCCAGTACGCATGTAGCGTTTGGATTTAATGTATGCTCCGCACAAATTTCCGTAGTAAACACATGAATTTCGTATATTTGTACAATATACCACTGTTCGGATAACGGATTTATCTCAGTGTATGTAAAAGAATAAAGTACATTGTTAGGTAGCAGCTTATAATATACTAATTTAATTCATTGGAAGGAAGAAAATGAAAGAAAGAATTATTCAATTTTCTAATTAATGGCCAAGATAGTACGCGACAAAACATAACCAATTCTTTCCTCGAAGGTCAGGATCTAAGGGTTTACTTGTCCTTACCTTAAATCCTTCATTGTAACTAGGTTTCGGCGTTGTCGCTCCAACTCAGGTAGAACTGTATAAAGCTCTCAGTATGGCTAACCCCATTACGGTTATCATAGTAGCTTCGTACAGCGTTTGTTCCGTCTGGCATCTGCAGCTTTTAGAGCGTGATTGAAGAACGTATATTTCGATAACTAGGCTTTGCAATCAGCCCACATCATGTGACAATATATGAAAGCTATTTTATCCTACTTTGTTCAGCTTAAAACACAAATTACTTTCATGTTTATTATGTCGGAAATATGTAAATGTTATCGAATAGAGCAAATTTTCTTTACTCCCGACCCAAGCGTTTGCATTATGTTTTTTTTTTTTTCATAAATGACGTAAAGGCAATGCTCTAAATAGAAGAGGGGGAGTATGCGGGGTATACTTCCTTAGATCGTCCACTTTGAGCACTGCATAAAGGAATAGCAACACCGTTTAAAAACCGACCTCTTCCTATCTCGAATATTTTCAGAGCGTAGCTGATGCTTGTTGCATTGCGAAATTGGGTAGGCACAGTCCCTCATGGACCGTAGCTCCAGGGAGTCAGTTTTGTACTTCTCCATATTTCCTAGCTAATTTTCTCACTATTTCAATAAGCATTTATTATTTTATTACCAACGTCCTAGCCACACTGGAATATCACACTCCATAAGATCAACGAAGTCAAGCAGTCCTGGGTCTTGTCAGAGGAAAGATAGATGTGACCATTCGTACCCACCAGACGGTGTTGGCATTGCGGGGTCCAGCTAGCGTAGTGAGGACAATTGGAAGCTACTTAAAAGAAAAAAAAAGCAGTGAACTGCAGTCCAGGAAGCAAACATTAATGGCGAGGGTAGCGGATCTGCTGACAACACATCACCCCACAGGAATGAGTGCCGTAAGTCCAGGCCTTCTAAGGACTGTTGCGCCAGGAATTTAGTTACATTAGGCCTAATATTATTGCTAATAATAATAATATTAGTAATAGGCTTAATAAAGATACTGCCTGTTTGTCTGCTCTGCTCGTAAGTACATTATTTCTAACTTTATAATATAGTTAGACAGGCCAATAATTGATCAGTTTCTTTCTAATGTGCTTCGTCACGTTACTGGACGATAACAACTGGACAAACTACAGATTAGGATACTATACACATGAAATTAATAATGATAGCTTTATTTCTCAGATATTAACCTGTATACATTAATAAAATATGAGGATGTAGGTACTTAATAGAATGCTTTTTAATCATTTCATTTTTAAAGAAAAAAGTTTTAAATTGTCATTATAGACAGATGGCCTCTAGAATAATAATAATAATAATAATAATAATAATAATAATAATAATAATAATAATAATAATAATAATACATCGTAATAATAATAATAATAATAATAATAAAAACAATAAAAATAATAAAAATGTTTTCCCAGGACATTGAACAAAGTTCTTGTGTCTTGCAAAATGTATTTGATGAAGACAAGGATCATGTTGTCATCTGGAAGATCAATCGCCCTCAGAAAATGAGGATAACGAAAACGAGGACATGTTTTAAACTCTTGAAGTGTCAAGTTCCAATTGTTTATTTTATCTATTTATGGGAGAGTTTTCAAAATAATATTCAATCAGGTCTGATATGGTGCTTTATGTGAGATTGATTCTAAGTTGCATGAAGAGCATAAACAACAATAAAATAATAATAATAATAATAATAATAATAATAATAATAATAATAATAATAATAATAATAATAATAATAATAATAATAATAATAATAATGCTATTTATAAAAGGCTAACATTAGTGCATCACGCTAACTCCTAATAGTAAATCACGTTCATGCTCATTGCAATAATATAATGCAATAATGTAAATTTGAGCATTTATATTTATGCATCCGGAAATTCGTTGGTCGGCTAACTTAAAAAAAAAAAATAAATAAATAAAAGTGAATGCAAACAATTAGAGCTCTTAAGTATGATTTTAACCTTAATTAGTGCTTGAACTTTTCAGGTAAACAGTATCCGCCCGATATCCATTGCGTTTGCTTTACTCGATCCTTAGACCTGATAAACCCGTTTGACCCGTGTTTCGCCTGTTTGGACCGTTTCACCCGATAGACTCGTTATGAGTTCGTAGAACAATTTGTGTTACGATAATAAAGTGAAACAACACACTATTTACAATCATGACAGACTAAGCTTGTTTTCATAAAAAGGGGATTATCAGGCTAAACCTATTCATACGGTTGAAGCGGGCAAACCCGATTCATACGGGTAAAAATACAATATCGGTCCAGGATCGATTCTATTTTTCGAGCATTACCGAAAATGCACTATAGCCCGAAACGTCTCAGACGTAAAAACTATCATATTATTATTATTATTATTATTATTATTATTATTATTATTAAAAAGAGAGAAAATTACTTGTTGAATGACCTGCATGTATTTTATTTCTATTTTAAATGGTTATTCTTCTTTTATTTATCTGCTTATTGGTTTGCAACACTCAGAAAGAATAGTTATAGACTTCATTGTTTACCCTGGCGACAGGGACAGCGGCTAAGCTTTTGTAATACCGGCAACATCCAACTGGTTGACAAACCGCACGTGGCCGCTAAGGGTGCAACAGACTTGCGCACATTTGAGATCCAAGATTGCGCACACTTTTCAGTTATACAGATCAAGATCCAAAAATCCAGGTTTGCGCACAGTTTTTTTACAACATTGCCAAACTTATATGTTTACAGGGTGTCCCAAAAGTAGGTATACAGTACCGTACTGGTCAGGCTCATTGCATTTTATATCATTTCTTATTGCTATCTTTCAGATTGGCTTAGTTTCTTTATTATTTGTTTGTAATGTGTTTTTACTTACATCTTAAGCTAGGAAGAGCCGAAGAAAATAAACCCATAAACTAGAATGTTATACTTGATTAATGCAGGGGTGTATACCTACTTTTGGGCTACCCTGTATTATTATGAAAATGAAAAACTAACTTTGTGATAACCAGATCAAAACAGCATAGTCAATGTGCCAAAAATTTACTTTACTTTCTCTGGCAAGTATGAACCACTATTTGAGACTCAGCATTCACGAAAACGGACTTTTCTCCTTTCGCCGTAATAACATCATGGATCTCTGCCATCTGCTTAATAGCTTGGAAAGTGCATATTGGTCGAGTAGGGGCTAATTTATTTCGACAATTATACAGTGCTTCTCTGCAACTCCTCATATCTTTACTAGGAATGGGCACGAGCGAGTTCGAGCGAGTTTTCTTTGAAACTCGACTCGACTCGAAAGTGACATATTTGAACTCGAATTCGAGTCGAGTCGAGTCAAAACGAGCCAATTGGTCCTAAATCCTGTGTGTAGTTCCAAGTACTCTCTTCAAATATCCTACATAGATAATATAATTATCAATGATACCACTACTGCATTTATTATTATTATTATTATTATTATTATTATTATTATTATTATTATTATTATTATTATTATTATTATTATTATTATATGAACACCATTTATAAACTTTGAAAGATATGCGGTTTGTATCTGAATAGTAAAAGCTAATTGACTGTCGATCTCGTTCGTCGTGAAGTCTTCAGAAGGCAAGGATATCGGTCACGAGGTTCTGGGTTTGAGTTTCGGAGGAGCAAGTATTCGAGCTCCAGCCAAAAATTGTTAAAAGTTATAGGGCATCTGCCAAACATGTTCAAAACTGTTCGGCTCGGGTTTAGGGCCATCAACGGTTCGAGCGGCTCGGTTCACAGCTCATTCACTGTCGAGCCGAACCGAGAAGTGAGACGAGCCAACAGCTCACTCAACCGAGCCGAACCGAACCGAGCTGACTACTCACCCCAACCGAGCCGGTTCGAGCTATTGGTTGATTGATTTTGCATTTAACGCCCCTTTCAGCTCCCGCCGGGAATCGAACCCGGGTCTCAAACGCCAAAGGCGCGTATGCTAACCGCTTAGCCACGAAGGAGCTCGTCGGGCAATTGGCTCAGTTGAGCTGAGTCGAACCAAGTTGATGGACTCGCTTCAACAGAGCTGGCTGGAGCTGATGGCTCACGTAAGCCGAGTTGGTGGCTCATCCTAGCAAAGCCGGTTCAATTGATGTGAGCAGGTGGCTCTTCATTTCAACCGAGCTGGCTCGAGCTGTTCGCTGAGTTGAACCGAACAGAGCCGGTTAACATCACTATTCGGGTTAGGCTTATGCTTGGGCTCAAAACTTAGACCGTGCAGGTCTCAGCCTTGACGGTAACAACTACAGTATATATACAAGGTGTTTCAGATAAAACGTCCAGTGCTTATGAATCAGAAGCGGCTGGGAATAAAAAGATGAAACAAAAACTGAGATAGGAAAATGTCATAGGTCACATCACATGGTGTTGTTAGGGTGACCCCAGGGGCCCTCCTTGAAAGGGACCAGGGGCCAACTTCAAATTTTCAAATAGGAACGTGTATTTAATCATACCTCATTCGGTAGTCCTTAAAAAACGAAACAATTTTTGTAGGAAACAATTTTTGATTTCGGCCACTGTTTTCAAAATTACTGCAAAAGTAGGTTCTGTGGGTCCATGTGATGCTCCCTATGACACTTTCCTATCTCAGTTTTTGTTTAATCTTTTTGTTTTCAGCCGTTTTTTATTTATAAGAACAGGACGTTTTGTCTGATACAGGAACCACTTTTTGCGGCCATTTTGAAAACGGTGGCCCAAATCGAAAATTGTTTCCTACAAAAGTTGTTTGGTTTGCAAGGACTATCGAATGAGGTATGATTCAATACATGTTCCCATTTGAAAATTTGAAGTTGGCCCCTGGGCCCCCTTGGACGAACATTGGAAGTTACTATTGGACTCTGTTATATTTTGAAAACTGGGGAAAGCCGAAAAATATTACAATTGAATCATTTAGAATAATTTTGATTCCTGATATCCTGAACTTTGTCTTTACAAACAAAAGTAGGTGGTGGTGTTTCCCTTCCAAGTACGAATAACTAGTACTTCAGATTTAGCATCCAGAAATCTTATTTTCTTTTCTTCATTAGATGTTGTGCACAATTTCGTTTTTATCACCTGGCAACGTCGATTCCCAATCCTGTGCGCAATCCTGGCTAAAGATACTGTCAATCAACCTCTTATCTGGCATTTGCTGATAAAGAAGATAAGTGTGCGCAAGTCTGTGACTCCCGCCGCTAAAACCCATATGACAGTTTTACTGCTGATAAGACAAGTTGGTTTAGCTTTGAAAACCACTATATTTCGTGATTATAACAACAAGAACGTTTGCTCAAAACTTGAATCCAGAACTATGATCCTACTACAACACTATTAAGCTCATATGGAGCACAAGTTAAGCTTGTGATATTGAACATAGGAACTTACTAGTTGTCGTGTGAAACAACTAATAACAATGTTGAAGAGGAACAGTCGAGTTTAGGAGAAGTAAATTTACATGGTATAAGACTAAGATCTTTAGACTACCAGAATAGCTGGCCCCAACTAACTGAGGAAATAAGATTTAGAACAGTGGTGGATCTAGAAGGTAAAAAATGGGGGGGGGGGGCGGCCAGTACCCAGACTATGATAGGTATATATAAGCTTTCAAAAATATATAAATAATAGCTAAAATTATTTTGTCACTGAAAAAACCGGCCCTTGCCTAGATCCGCCACTGATTTAGAAGAAGACGAGGAGAAGTAAAGATTAATGGAAAATGCAAGGAAGGGTATGTCACGTTAATTGGAGTTAGGATATGATAATTGGATTTCTCAAGAAATTCCAGTTGGAATTGAAGAAACTAATATGTGGGTTAAGAAATAGCAATTATAAAAGAGGAAAAAAATGACAGAGGAAAATGGAATTTACAAGTGAGTTTAATAAGGATGTTTTCCTTTACATATGTCATTATACATCTATTTAAAATACACGGCTAGCATAAACGATTCATTCGTTTTGAAAATACTATATTTTCAAAAGTATTATACGTACACGCACGAAAGATGTATGAAAAGAATCACAAACTCACCAAGATTATGCACCCTCTACAAATGTTCAATATGAGCCCATTTGGTGACACGACACACTTCCAGACGACATGTTTCTTCTTGCTTTTCCTCCATTTTCGACAGATACTATCCTCGTACTGCTACACTCCCACGCTCGATTAGGAAAGATAATGCACTCGTGTTGCCACCTGGAATATACAATACAAACTTGGTGAATTTATGGTTCTTTCAATATACCTTTCATGAGTTTACGTCTAATGGTTTTGAAAATATAGCTTTTTCAAAACGAATGAATCACTTATGCTAACCCTGTAGTAACGAAGGCTCTGCATATGGTATAATGGAAAGTGGGAGAAGGAATAGGCGTATCCATCCTATTTGCAAGTACAGAGTACACATATAAAGTAATTAATGTTTACAAAATCAGCCAACCAGTGCCGGATTTACGTATAAGCTAAACTATAGCTTAGGAACCCCCCTCTTGGGGCCCCCAAAAATGAAAGGGAAAAAATTGAATGTTCATTTCCAAAATATAAGAAGACCAACAAATAAAATAAAATCTACACATAGCAAAAATGCTTCGTGTTGTGTAGGTTCCTATAATGTAAGTAATGAGCTCCATCTGCTAGCCTGCTTCGTAAAATACTACTAGTTTCTTCATTTCTGTATATAGGATGCCTGTTCATCTGGACACATAAAGGGTCCCATTACCTTCAATAGCTTAGGCCCCTATCAAACCTAAATCCGCCTCTGCAGCCAGCTCTCAAAAGTTTTACGGCATTCTGGCAACGCTGGAATTACCTTTGTCTAAGCTTTTTCTTAATGCCAACTTAAACTGGTTTGATGTAAGTTAGTTTGAATCTGAGTAAGCGTGTGACAAATGCATGTAGTGTAAAGCTGTCGTTCGAAACAAGTGTTTCAAAGTAGAACAACATTCTAACATGTTCTAACATTCTAAATTGATATCAAATTAAATAAATCTTGTACGAAAACCCTGTAGATGGTGAGGACTTTCCATGTTGATGCAGCATTATCAAGAACCCAGGTGTATCAATGGTACAACCCTTCAAATATGGTCGCGATCATTTTGAGGATGATCCAAGGTCAGAAATTTCTAGTGTCAATCAATGAGAAAAGTATGGATGAATTTCGGGCACTGATGAGGGTTGATACACATATAATAACGCAGGAAGTATCAACAATGCTTCAGATTGACACAAATAAAGGTTTAGTTTAATGTTATCCGACGCCCTGAAAGTGAAGAAAGTTGTGCTTGTTTTCCAAAGTGCCGCGCATTTTTGACAGAACAGAAAGGTACAATAGAAGAAAACACTTCGAACATTTGGTGGCTATTGCAGAACTGGTCAAAACGTCTTAAAGTGCATCGAGGCTTGTGATGAAACCCAGCCTTCCACAGTTTTGTACGATGAATTCACGCTACATGCATTTTTTGTCATAAGCTTACCCAGATACATACGCATACCCATGGATATGGGTAGATACCATTATTCACCGTTACAGTTTAAGATGTTAACGGATTCACTGTATTAACGAACAGATACAAATTGCGTCAAACTGGGTTAACGGGCAATAATAGGAAGTTTATAGTTAGGAAAAATCTTTCCGGTGTCGACATAGTGCGGTAATATTCTTAATAAAGATGTCTCTCTTTGTAAAAGTTCGGTAGGTTTATGAGTGCCTGTTGCAACATGAATCTTCTGTAGAATATGAATAAAAGTTTAGAATAATGTTGGAAAATGCCACCTTTGTGAATAATGTAGAAAGGGATTAAACATGGAAAGTAATAATTGTTATACGATGAAGATAGCCTTTATCAACTATAGAAGTAAAAGAAAGAGTGAGAACAGGTGTCTAGATATCGACATAAAATACTTGTCATTGAAGATATGAACTGAGAACGTGAAATGAAAGCAAGAACAGGAATGTTAGAACAAGTTTTCGTAAAGAGTATTTGGTGGATAGTTTAATAAAGGGGCAAGAGAACTGATAATGAAATAGTTGTTTAGCTGTGTTATTCAGTATAAAGAAAATGAAGATGGTTATTTATCAGAAATAGTTTAAGCAAGTTCCAAATGTTGATGTAGAGAAAAATGAAGATTCACTGTAATGTTTTTGAATGAATTTACAAGTTTCAGCATTAATTTTAGAATGTCTAGTCTACTCGTAATTCGCCTTTGCTGCCAACGCGAAATAGAATCTTAAATAATGTTTATGGAAACTGACGTAATTACTGCTATAACAAAAAATTCACATTTTTAGTAACGAGGGATGGGCGTGATCTCACTCAGAGATAATTGAACCAAATTTGGTGTAGGAGTAGGTAATACAAATAGAAACGAACATGTGGAAGCATTCGTTTCTCAGACGTTTGGAATCAGAAATAATGGGTCCTACAGGTGTGGAGAAGTATGGCCTGTCAATCAGATATAGATGGGACGGAGCCTTTGCTCGCTGTTGCGGCGAATGCAGAAGTTAATGAAAGTAGAATGTAAACAGAAGAGATGAGGTGAAGAGAAAATGCACTAATATCCGCCCTCAGTCCGAACAGGCGAATGTTGGGATACCAAATTTATCAACTGCCCTTGTCCTTATCCACCTTATCTCTCGTCCATTAGTTACGCGTCACAAGTTAGCCTAATAAAATGATATTAAACAAGTAAAGCAAATATATACACAGAAATAAATCAATTTCACGAAACGTTCATATTCACTTTGTGTTCACACTATTAAAGTGCAGTATTTGTGAAAAATGCGTGAGTTATATTTGGAGTTTTGAACGCAGTTGTTACTAGGTTGTTCCTGTCCCATACATTTTGCTGCTTTTTGTGGTGAGTACACCAAATTCAATAATTTCCATTATGCTTTGTGTTAACATAGTTGTGTTAATGAACAGCCTAGTATGTCTTCAAACTGTTGTTTTGGTCACGAACTCCCAGAGTCGTTCCCATTTTAAACACCAGCACCACTAATTCCGAAATATACATTTAAATTTTCCTCACGAACACATCGTACTTTAATTTTGGTGGGCGCCACATCGTAGTTATCAAAAACCCGTACAAATGATGTTCACACATTGGGATAATATTTTTTTTTTTTTTTTAGGGAGGCAGGTTTGGGGAACATCTTTATTGTTTCAAAAGCAGAAGATGAGATTAATCTGCCACTAGAGGGTTTCGCCCTCTCTCTTGGCATGGGGTGTGTTTGCATCAATTGTGCCTTTATTTTACTTATAGTTGGGCATTGAGCTGTAGAGAAATATACAGGTCATTAATAATTAATAAATATCAAAGACACTAATACATTACAGCAACATATATATTGATAAGTTAAGAGAAAACATAAATATAAAGAAAAATTAACATAGGAAAGATAAATATAACTAACAAATATATAAGAAATATATAATGAATGCAAGAAATATAACTAACTAATATATATTAAATATATAATGAAGTGAAATGATAAAGAACAGTGAAGGTACTAAGAATGCGACGAAATGAATGTACAAAGATATAAAGCAATAATGGTATTCAAATAACGACGAATTGCAAGAACGACAGTCGATGATGATGATGATGAATGCAGTGCACTTGACATCACAACACAAAACGATTAAAGTTGTAAGTATGACGAATGCCGGTTAGTCTTCTGTCTTGGGGCGGCTCAAGACTAATGAGAAAACACTGGGAAGCCCTTGTTAGTGGTGTGATAAATAAACAGTGCTATAATGGAAAAAGATGAGGAATATCATGATGAATGAGTTGTCGTTGGAAAAATCTGACATGATGGTGATCATCCGGTAGAGTGCGAGCATAAATGGAAAGTAAGATGCTTAGTGGCGTATAAAAGTATCTGAACTGCGATTCTTGCTCCAAATCTATAAATATGGTGTCTAGAAAAATATCCTTGTAGTTGTGAAGGCATTTAGCTATATATTTTCTACGTAAGTGTGCAATGTGTTGTACAAGCGGCGGAAAGTTTATCTTGTCGTAAAGATCTTGATTATGGTAAGGTAGTTTGATACGAAATGCTAGCCGAAAGGCATGACGCTCGAGTATCTCAAATCTGTTATAAAACTTTTGAGGGGCTGAACACCAGGCGACATGACCAAAAGTGAGAATACTCCGCATAAATGCTTTATAAGTGTTCAGTAGCAATGTTGAATTTAAACCCCAGGTTTGACCTACAAGGCGACGAAGAAGTTGAAGTCTATTTTTGCCTTTTGTAATAAGTTTCTGTAGTTGTGCTGACCATCTCAATTTATCATCGAAAATGACACCTAAATAAGTAACAGTTTTAGTTGGTCGGAGAAGGTGATCGCCAACACGTATCTCAAGCAAATTCGGATTACGATGGACTTTACTACGACAATTGGGCGGTAAAATAACTAAAGTTTGTGTTTTTTCTTCGTTCACAGTAAGTCTCCACTTATTGCACCAGCGAAGAAAGTCCGTAATTGTAGCCTGCAAATTGACGTTAATCTGCTGAATTGTTCTACCGAGTGTAAGAAAAGCAGTGTCATCCGGATATTGGAAAAGATATGTATGAGGTGCCGGAGATGGTAAATCGGAGGCATATAGGATATACAGAAGAGGTGATAAACTTGACCCTTGTGGCACTCCCGTATAGGGGAAAATCGGATGTGATAGAGAGCCGTTGACATTAACATAGGCAATACGGTTTAATATAAAATAGTAGATAACTCGAAGATAATTTAGAGGAACACCGAGCTTCAGCAACTTATAGAATAACCCATAATGCCATATACGATCAAATGCTTTCTCAAGGTCCATGAGTATAAGGCAGGACGGTAGTGCTTTGTTATAATGATTTGTGATAATAGTGATAAGACGGAGTAATTGATCATTGAGACTGTAACATGGACGAAATCCTGTCTGATGAGAAGGTAAAAGGTGATGATCATTGAGATATGGATGGAGACGATGCACCAGTATTTTCTCAAATAATTTTCCCAAAGTAGATGTCAGTTGTATGGGCCGATATGACTTCACGGAGTGAGGTGGTTTGTTTGGTTTTAAGAACATGCAAACTTTAGACATCTTCCAGTCGTGTGGATAATATCCAGTTCTTAAAATAAACGTATAAATCGTTGCCAAGAAGAGAAAAAACTGTAGTGAGCACTCTTTGAGGATTCGATAAGATATATGATCAAAGCCAGGTGCTGTATTACGTTTACGCTTTAAAGCATCTCTTATGTCATCTGAGGTAATTTCGTGATTTAAAGGATGTGTTGTATCCAACTCATGAGTGATTGATGGTTGGAGCAGTTGGTTGATTGCTGGTTCAGATATGCGGGGACTTAAACGATGTGTAGATAGAGGCGGCGTAAAGACTGTTTGCAAGTGAGATGCGAAAGCATCCGCTTTCGCCTGATCAGTGTGCAAAGGCTGATCGTCCTGGACAAGAGGGTATGAAGTAGTGACTTTCTGCCCAGTTAACAGGCGAAACTGTTTCCAGTATCTTGTGGGGTGTGTTTCGGTGTTCAACTTGTTGCACGTTTTAGTCCACGTAAGTCTTTTATGGGCAACTATATAATTGTGAACTGTGCGTTGCCATCGACGTGCTTGGGCTAAATATTCTGGGTTTCTTGTCTTCTCATATTCACGAAAATACTGCCTGGATTTTCGTACAAGTGTAAGATATTGCGGTGGTAATATTGGCTGATATGTTTTCCCATGGTATGTAGGGATATTCTTTGCAGCACTGTCGTTAAGAGCAGTTGTAATGCTATGAACGACATTGTTCAGATCAGCTTCAGAGGTTGGTGGTTGTAACTGATCTATTGCGGTATTGATATCAGTCCGATATTGTTCCCAGTTAGCCTTATCATATAAGAAAATAGTTCTTGTTAATTATGGAGACGATGGTGGTCGCGCATGGTTAATTATCGCTTTTACTGGTAGATGATCGCTGCCGATACAGTCAAGAACCGTGATAGAAGTTTTAGCAACTATTGAAGCTGTACTAATGATAACGTCAGGAGTAGTCTGACTACTCGGCCTGGTATGTTTGGGTAGTTGATATATATGGCCATGCAGACCTAGGGAAATATAATCAGAAAACTGAGTTTTCTCCCTGGTGGATCGACTGTGAATATTGATATCTTCTAGTATTAATAATTGACGATACTGCGAGAATAGGTACTGGAAGAAATCGAGCGGAATATTATGCCCTGGACGGACATAGATTGTAGCTACGGTTAGAGCCATATTTGGTAGATATATGGTTGTCACCAAATGTTCAGGCAAGGGGACAAGTGATGGAATAGAATGAGCTCTGTAAGTTAGTTTATGGTGGATTCCAATAGCAGCGCCGCCTTGTGCTCGAGCGTTAGTATCTGCGTAATCATGTCTTAGTAACTGATACCTAGGAAGGCGTATAGATGATGTGGGCTTAAGGGCTGTCTCATTCAAAGCAAATATATCCACATGATGTTCTAAGAGTAGCTGCTCAAATAGTATTCGGTGTTGAGATAACGACCGAATATTCATAAAAAGAATAGTAAGAGCCATACTGAGACAGAAAGCTTTGGGTTTAAACTGCGGTATCACGTGGTACAATATGGAAATGAACATACGGACCAGAATAGGTAGCATAGAGATTAACTTGAAATATAACTGAGGCCGCCGCAATAACATGATCAAGAATTAGCTGTCGTTGAAATGGAAAGATATTTTGCAAGATAAGAGTAATATAGCGCAGGAAATTCTCAACGGTGAGAGGAGAAGCAATGGATTGAGAAAAAGGAACAGAAGCGTCTGTTGTACGGAGCGGAACAGTCATTTCCGGGTGATCTGGTTTGGCTGCTGGCTTAGATTTGCATTTATAACTGTAAGTAGGATGTGCATTACTTGAACATGTTGAACAATGTGGTGGCTTCCCTGTATTTGAGCAGTCCTTTGTTTCATGTTGTCCTGCACAGTACCCACATTTGGGGACATTTGGACACTTGGAAGTAACACGGTCATTGTAGATTTGACATTTCACACATCTAAGTGGAAGAGGAGAACTGGTACGAGATGGCTCAACACGATGTCGTTTTTTAAAGATGTAAGCACCATCTTGCAACAAAGTATCGATTGATATTTGAGACATGGTCAAAACCCGAACCATATAAGTTGGACCATTGTTATTTTTGATTCGAAGACATTTTGCTACCTCTATGCCCTCGGCTTTAAGCTCCTCTAAGACTTCTTCGTCAGTTATTTCTGGCAGAACGCCTCGAATGACAACAGACATCATCGGTGAACGAGAGGGCGGTGGTTTTTGTTTGATCTTAGTACTGAGATTGGTAAGCTTAGCATTTTTTCCAAATATTTCGTAGCTGGCTTTGTTACGAAGCGTGATACCGAAGTTTTCATCATCAGATTTAATAATAATGCCATTCCTGGTAAACACAATCTCTTTGACACTAGCGCGAGGAAGGTATTTCATTATTTGATTAAATATATGACGGCTATTGCTGTACTTGCTGTCGTAATCGGTAAGCAAAAAGGAATGTATCTTTGGCCGTGTGAGAGATGCAATAAAGTTTGGCTGCATTCCGGAAGTAGATGTCGATGGCGGCGACAAATCTGTAGTGCATTGCATTGGTTCTGCTTGTACAGGTGGTTTCTGTATGTAAGCAGGTGAACGAGATCGCGAGCGTTTGTCTACAGATTCGGCACTACTTTCTGATAATGGTCGACCGCGCCGGTTCCTGCGAGGATCCCTTCCTGTTTCTTCCGAGGGGTTACTGGTGGAAGGCGCAACTATCCCCGGTAACCGATGCATGATCCAAAGGGATCAAGGCAATGGAAACAAGAAACACTCAGCAGTAGGTAGTATATAGACGAAA
This sequence comes from Thermobia domestica, assembly GCF_964235325.1. NCBI lineage: Eukaryota > Metazoa > Arthropoda > Insecta > Zygentoma > Lepismatidae > Thermobia > Thermobia domestica. The sequence goes on along the minus strand of NC_137467.1, from coordinate 188,571,978 downwards.
AGCACCCCGTTCGAATACGTGCTACAAAAGACAGAAACGTTGGTCAGAGTATGACTATAAACAATGACCTTCAAAAAATTTAGAAAAAGCCCTCCAGAAGATGAGGATCTTCTGTCAGACTCCTAAGTAGCGTATCTGTACCGTTCTCACAAGTACGTCTACAATACTTGATCACTGCTTAGTACAGTAACTAACTACAAGAGGAGTTAGGTTCGAAGTGATAATATTTTTTTTTTTTTTACAAGCTAGCCGATGGCTAGCACCCTGTTAGAGGGTTACGCCCTCTTTTAGGGAATGGAATTTTATGGACAATGGGATGCTGGATGTATAAAGGATGGTCTATGGGAAGGTAGGTATCAATTTATCTTTATTTATTAAAATCTATAAGTAAACACAGGACTTAAGGCTTTTGCAGCCTTAACATTTGGGTTGGGAGACATACAAAATAATATAAAGATATCATATAATATACATAACACATAATATACATAGTATGAGGAGAAAATGTAAGACACATATAAAGAAGGATGAGAAATCAAGAAGTGATGGTTAAAAATATAATGAGAGTTTAATCAGATGCAGAAGGAAATAATTTAAACATTAGACCAAAATAGTAGCGATTTGTATGACGGTGGAGGTGAGAGATGAGATGAGGTGCAAAACACGCCACAACACATAGGAAATGTTAAATAGACAAATGAGAGCATCTTCTTGCCTAGGGGCGGCTCTAGGCTATGATGTGGACAGGGGGAGCCCATATTAGTGAGAGGAGAATCACTGTGCAGTAGATGGAGTTATGAATGGGTGATGAAAATGAGTATGGAAATCATCGAGGAGGTTTAAGTCTGGGTGATTCGGTGGCAGTGTGTAACAATACAGGGTTATTAATAATGATAGTGGCGTATGCATATATCGAGAAGGCGTGGGATGAACAGCTAAATGGTGCATGGCATCCATAAGAAGAGGATGATGATCGTGGTAACGTTTAGTAAGATAGGTAACTCTGAGTTTTTCGATATGGTACTGTAATGTAGGGAATGTGATAAGACTGTAAAGATGTTGGGTAGGGCTGGGTAATTTTATTCTATGTGCAATTCGGAAGGCATGACGTTCAAGTATTAAGAGTTTGTGGTAAAAACTGGTTGGGGCAGATACCCAGGCTGTGTGGCCGTGTGTGAGAGTTGGGCGGAGAAATGCCTTATAAGTAGTGAGAACAGTGGCTGGTTTTAAACCCCAAGTAGTGCCAGTTAAACGTTTCAGTAAATTTAAACGATTGTATGCTTTACAAGTGATGGACGCCAGGTGCTGCTTCCAGCTTAGATGTCGATCAAATGTTACACCTAGATATGTTGCTGTCTTACTGGCTTGTATGGGAACCTGGTCGACTTGAATGGATAATCTATTGGGGTTGCGGCGAATTCTAGTTGACTTTTTGGGTGGTATAAATACGACGGCCTGCGTTTTTAAAGCGTTAATGTGAAGATGCCACTTCGTGCACCAAAGAGAGAAATTATCTATAGCTGCCTGCAAAAGCGTATTAATTTGTTGCATGGTATTACCCAGTGCAAGGAAGGCAGTATCGTCAGCGTACTGAAATATGTGCACTTTGTCCGGTAGTGGAGGCATATCGGTGACAAACAGAAGGTATAGAAGGGGAGACAATGCCGAACCTTGTGGAACACCAGAGAGGAGAAAAATGGGATGAGATAACTTATTGTTGATAGAAACATATGCAAGTCGGCCAGTCAGAAAATTGTAAATGATTCGAATATAAAGGACAGGAATATGAAGGCGAATAAGTTTGTAAATGAGACCCAGATGCCAGACCTTGTCAAATGCTTTTTCTAAATCGAACAAAACGAGACAAGACGGTTTGATAGAATTATAATGATTAGTGATCAAACTAGAAAGACGTAGCAGTTGATCATTGATGGAGAAAGCAGGTCGGAATCCAGCTTGATAAATAGGAAGTATGTGGTGTTCTGCGAGATATTGATGAAGGCGTTTGACCAAGATTCGTTCCAGGATTTTACTGAATGTGGATGTGAGCTGTATGGGACGATATGAAGAAACATCGTACAATGGCTTGTTTGGCTTTGGAAACATCAGGGTTTTCGATGTTTTCCAGGTGGTTGGGTAATATCCAGTACGAAGAATGAAAGTGTAAATCGCTGCTAGAAGGGTTAATAAAGAGAGAGGACTTTCCTTGATATGGCGATACGTGATGTTGTCAAAGCCAGGTGCAGAATTACGTTTCCGGGTGACTACGGTTCTGATATCATCAACAGTAATAGGAGAAGCTAACGGTGTGTGAGGCGGAAGAGAATGAATTATGCTGGGTTGTAACTGGTAAGCAGCAAGATTGATCTTTTCGACAGGATGAGATGTGTGCTCAGGAGGTTGTGGTGTGAATATGCGTTGTAGGTTGTCAGCAAAGGCGTTTGCTTTTTCTACATCGTCTTGTGCAGGTGAGTTCTGGATTAAAAGAGGATATGGCGTCCTGGTGTATTTGCCACACAGCGCATTGAATCGTTTCCAGTACTTGGAAGGATGATTAGTGTCTGAGAGTTTGTTGCAAGTTTTTACCCAACATCGAAGTTTATAAGCACGTATGTAGTTACGTACTGTGCGCTGTAACTGTTTGTGGTGACGCAATGATTCTGGATTTTTGGTGAGAGTATACTCACGATAAAACTGACGTGAACGTGTTATCATTGTGAGGTAATGAGGCGGTAAATTGGGCTGATATGGTCTAGAGGTACTGGTAGGTATGGACAAAGTACTGGCTTTCTGGATGGAAGATGTAATTGCGTTTATGGCAGCGTACATATCGTCCTCAGTTGAGGGCGCTGTAAGATGAGCGGTGGAAGTGGAAAGATGACTCTTGTATCTGTCCCAGTTTGCTTTATCGAAGCGAAGGCTTGTGGAAAGAGTAGGTTGGGTTTGATGTGTGTTTGTGCTATGAGTGTTGATAGAAAGTTTGATTGGGACATGGTCGCTGCCAAGGGGATCTAGAACTTCTATGAGGCTGCGTGAGGCAAGATTTGCCGACGTGATGACTATATCTGGCGTTGTATTTGATATGGGGCGAGTTGGTTTGGGAAGATCGTGAATAATCCCAGTGGTATGAGTGGTGATGAAATTTCTGAAGTTCGTTCTGTCCTGCTCTGTCCGCCTGTGCATATTAAAGTCTGCCATAATGATATAATGGTTGAAGTTGTCGGAAATGAATTGAACAAATGCGGTAGGTAATGGGTGACCAGGCCGGATGTAGATTGTTGCAAGAGTGACAGTGAGGTTTCTAAAATAGAGTGATGTGACAACGTATTCTGGAAGATGAGGATTATTGTAGATGTGGCGTCGATGAGGAATCTTATGAAGAAAACCTATGGCCGTACCCCCGTGGGCACGTTGAGCTGGTAATTTGAAGTCATCGCGTAACAAGGAATATCCGGGGATGCGACATGTTATAGAGGGTACTAGAAATGTTTCGTTCAGTAGAAAAGCACTAGCATGTTCTTCCATGAGTAACGATTCGAAGAGCAATTTGTTTTGTCGAAGAGAACGGATATTAAGATATAAGAACACCAGAGCCATGGTTGGAAGTATCAGGTATGGAAGTATGAAAGTGGACTGTATTTCCAGAATAGGTGGCAGTAAAATTGATATTGAATGTAGATTTGGCTGCTTGAATGATCTGTTGAAGTATGTGCGGTCGTTGAAAGGGTTGAATGTTTTGCATTGCCAAAGTGAAGAACGTGAGTAGTTGATTGAGAGTGATTGGAGAGTCTGATGGATGATGATGAGTGATAGGTTGCTCAGGGGTACGAAGTGGAACGACAAGCTCGGGATGATCCTTTTGTGGTTCAGGTTTGCCTTTACATCTATAACTGTATGCAGGATGCTGTTCTTGACAAGTGGGACATTTCGGAGGAGAGTTTAGATTCGTACAAGCACGTGTAGAGTGTGGTCCGGAGCAATAACCACATTTGTGTGTGTTGCGACATTCAGCAGTAGGATGCGTGTTATACTCTTGGCATTTTTCGCAACGCACTGGCAATGGTTGTGAGGAACGGGATGGTTCTACTCTGTGTTTGTGCTGATAGATAACGGCTCCGTTCGCTAGCAGATCGTCAATAGTTTCCTGATGGGAGGTCAATACACGAACCATATAGGTAGGGCCTCGATCGTTCTTAATCCGAATGGTTTTGGTGATTGTATGCCCTTCGAATTTCAATTCCTCTAAGATTTCCTCATCAGTGTATGAAGGATCTACTCCTCGAATGACCACTGAGAGTAAGGGCGTACGCCTAGGAGGAGGTGCCTGTTTACGACGGTTGTCTTGTAATGATGTTAATTGAGCATTTTTGCCGAAAATGTCAACAGGGACTTTGTTCCGAATAGTGGAAAACAAAGATGAATCGGTAGTCTTGAGGATGATACCATTGCGCGTGTGAACTATTTCAGAGATGGCTGCTCGTGGTAGATACTTTCGTAGCTGAAGAGCAACAAATTTTGCGTTGGAAAACTTTGTGTCGAAATTAGTTAACAGCATAGAGTAAATTGAGCTGGATGCATTAGAAGTTTGCTCTTGAGGTGGATCGGCAATGATCATTTCGTCTGTATCCGTATCTGAATCTGAATGCAAATGCTGCTTTTTTGCTGGAGGTGAAGCGAGGCGGGCGGCATAGCTCTGTTTCTCTTGAGGAGATCGAGATCGAACTGAGCTGGTAGAAACAACAGAAGTTGTAGAAGCTTGTGAGGTTTTCCGCTGTCGTCTATTTGTAGCGCAAGAGTCCGTCCGTGGTTCTGCCTTGGAGGCACGAACGGATGGTCCGGCTACGACGTGCGGGAGATTAGAATGCTTGCCACTACTCTTAGAGCCGTTTGTCTTGCCAGAGTCCGCCATAGTAATCAACAAGTCGATGGGCAAAAGCCCAGGATAAAGAAAAAGGCTGTATCTGACGATATAATGAGAAATGAAGGAATGAAAAATAAATGATGTAGGTGAGAGTACCCGTTTGGATAGTACTCAAGGGAGAGTGAGACTCCTACCAGATCTGTAGCACTGGAGACCCTTGGCTAGATCAGTCTGGACTACAGTGCTCGAAGAAATGGCGTGGAGAAGCACCCAGGATGAGGAACAGGAAGGAATTCCAAAAAGCAGCTGTTCTGACGTCTGGTACGTCACAGCTGTTAATGATCGATTGATTGAACAGTCGATCGGAAGTGATAATATTGGTGGGTTCAAACATATAATACTTGCATACTGACAGCATCTTATAGTGAGAATTAATATCAACTTTCGACCCCTCCCCTGGAAATCTTCTGGTGATGCCCATGATTAATTTCTGTATATATTTTCTTTATTTTCTTAATATAATTTCATTAAGCTAAGTTATGATGCATACCCAATGGTAATGACAAGGGCAATCTATACTTTTAGTATCCCGACATTTGCCTGTTGGGACTGAGGGCGGATATTAATGCATTTTCTCTTCAGCTCATCTTTTCTGTTTTCATTCTACAGTAGAGCGTCGATTATCCGAAGTAATTGGGGGACATGGGTGTTTGGAAAACTGGTTTGTACGGATAATCGAACTGTACATGTTTATTGGCCAAAAAGAAGTGTGCTGATTGTTGAAACACAGCGACTGGCGGCTTGGCCGGTCAGCAGCGCCTTATGAAGGCCCCATTAGAAGCAATGTTCCGCCAGCGGTGGCTCAGTGCGGCGACTACTGTGGGAAACTTGGTTTGGGAGTGAGGGGGATGATGGACGGTAGGGTGGGAGAGTAACAGGTGCGAGCGAGTACACAGTTCGGTTAAGCGGTCGTTCGGTTGACCGACGTTCGGATAATCGACGCTCTACTGTATTTTATTTAACTTATTCTGTATTGGCCGCAACAGCGAGCAAAGGCTCTGTCCCATCAATATCTGATTGACAGGCGATACTTCTCCACACATGTAGGACCCATTATTTCTGATTCCAAACGTCCGAGAAACGAATGCTTCAACACCCATTGCCTACTTCTATTCCCATTACCTACGTCTACACCAAATTTGGTGCAATTATCTCTGAGTGATTTTGCGCCCATCCCTCGTAAGTAAGCATTCACTGGTCCAAGAATATACAAAACTTTTATACTGAAGTCGGACAACGAGCAACAAGGGGTAAAGAGCTACAATTACTTGGCGCAGTGCAACACGGATTGGATCATGTGATGCAGTTGTCTTTGCTTTGTTTGACAGCAGACGATGTTCTTCAAAAGAGCTGGTATACTCTTTTAAAAACAACAGTAAACATCTTTAAGTTTCATTCAAGGAAAGTAATTTTTATGCTCTTAAAATTTCAAATTTTGATACAATGATGTCATAGCATATATATATATATATAAGATTTCGTTTTATTATTTAGTACCAAAATATTGACTGGCGTTCACCTCCGGTGCTTGGGGTCCCCTGGTTCGATCCCAGCTCGCGGCGTGTGGACTTTGTGGTGGACAAACACCATGCTCGTGGGTTTTGTCGGGGTTTTCCCGTTTCCTCCCACTTTCTTCATTCCATCATTTCACTCATTTCTCATAAACACCGTCTCCTTTAGCCTAACCGGCATAACCGTCGGACGTAAAACTCAAAGATTTCATTTCATTTTTTCAAAATTTGACAAAAATTCATCAACGTTAACCCGTGCCGCAAAGCACTTCACTTCTGCAAATAAAAATCTATTTGAATTTCATTGGCACCGATTTGCTATTCGGCAATAAACGTACAATAATTATTACAATTAGTGTAAATAGAACAATATAACTTTTCCTCCGTAATTCAGAATTCACTGGTGTTTAAATACAGTCGGTTGGTTATCAGGCAACAAGTTACCAGTATCATAATCGTCGACCGTGCATGTGGTACTTATAGTAATTTCAGTGTTATGAACCACTATAGAAAAAACACCTCAATCTGTTTCTCATGCCTCTTACTTCGTTAATAAAATTTATATTAGTTAGAAATCAATCAGCTAGTAAATACAAGAGAAAATGGTAGTTGTTAAGAATTCAAAAAATGTACAAAAATATGAGTTTGAAATGTAGATCGACTTAACGATAACTTTTACTTTTTACATAAGGTAGCTTTTCAACATCCTGGAGACAAGTTTCTTTAGTTTTTAACCACCCGCAAAAGGAATTGCTTCTGTTCTTCATTTTTAGTTAGAACTGCATTGTAATCTTCCATTAACTTCACAGCTCTTTCCACTGCGTCATTTGTAACATGCAACTTATCAACTACTTTTTTCCTTAAATTAAATTCATCATTTGTTAACCAGCAAAACTTATCAAGTTCCAAAAAAACCTTTAGAAATCTTAAACCTTTCAAAGAACTTCTTCCTATTTCCTGTTACAAAATCAGCAATTTCTTTGCTTTAATACTATCTATTTCACAAGTGCACAGTTCAAATCGCTGCATCGTTTGACATGAACTATAACCATTTTTCATTTTTCTGTCATTTTGTGATCTTGTTCATTAGTAGCGTTCTCGTCAAGAAATGAAAGTGCCACAGATTTTCTGAGAAGTACCAGAGATGCCGGGAAAACTTAGAAGAACAAATCCACTCTCGAGGCATCAGAGTTTGTGAATTTGTACGTTTGAAGGTTAAAAAAAATGTAGATCTTAATGTAGTGCACGACATGCACTGGAAAAAGTAAACCAAGCGTTTAATATAATAGAACAAGAATAATGCACACTTCAAGATGTCCTTCTTCTTCCAGCTCACTCAGTTTAAACTGATTATGAAGAGAAATATTTTTAAACAATATAAGGCTTCCCCATCCACATCGCTTGATGTACAGCTCTAGGACAAAATAAAGAAATACTTCGAGGAGGCGTACTGCTTAGGAACATTACTGCAAGCTTCAAAAGATCTCTGTAATCTTCTCTGCAATGCTCCATTTCCAAATTTCGAACAACAAAAACTAGCATATCTTTCGTGTTACTGAGAAGTGAATTGACACTTCGATCGGAAATTTCTGTAACAAAATTTGTTGAAATCTCGGCCACCTTTTCTGGAAACGCTTAAAATGGAAACTCCCGACAGGAAGAAGCTGTAACACATTCTTCAAATACTCACTTTAATATTAATTCAAAAATGTGATACTTACACGGAAGATATAAAAGATCTTTTCCCAATTTCTGTTCAACAAGAATACAAACTCCACTCGTGCGTCCAGTCTTATAAGTTGTGTCAAAGGACAACGCCTGCACAAGTTCTTCTATTCCCCACTCTTCCAGAGTGTGAAAACCACAATTAGCAAAGTTCTGTTCTGCTCCAGACGGGAGGACAGGAACTCCAAGTGGTTTCTCACCACCTTCACCTGTAACAGTTATTGGAAGTATGTCAACATTTTCTTTTCCAATTAATACTGGCATTAATTTTCCGTCCTAGTGAACAACAAGAGGACCTGACGTTTTCCTAGCTTATTCATCTAGATGCTTCTGAATAGTTTCTTTGTGGATGTTTCCTAAATATCGTCGAATGGACAATCTGTTTATTGTCAATTCTTCCACATTATGTTACAATGCCACTGCTGTTGCGATTAATATGTGTACGGCAGCTCTATCACTCACTTGATGCTATCAAGAAGCCAAAACCAGTCGTGTAGTAATGAAACGTACTTTCCCTATTCTCGAAGATCCTGTCACCAGGGCCGGCGAGAGGGGAGGGCAGGAGGGGCCAGAGCCCTGGGGCCCGGCGGCCGAGGATAAATAATTACTAAATGTTGTATATTCTTGCTCAGTTCGCTTCCAATCAGTGCGCTCTTTGTGTAACAATTTTTGTGTACTGTGGTTTTGCAAAGAAATGACAGGTGACCAGATCCAAGAACAAGCAGCTGCACTAGTCGAGCGATACCCAAAAGATTTAGATGATCTTTCTGATGAACTGCATAGCCTGAAATTGATATATTCGGACAATTTTGGTGAGAAAACGCTTTCACCATGAGATCTCCTAAATAACATGAAAACTTTGAATCTAGAAACTTTATTTCCAAATCTGACAGTGGCCCTTCGTATATTCCCTACAATCTCTGCTACCGTTGCTAGTGTAGAGCACTCTTTCTCTGTGTTAAATAGAGTAAAAAATGTTTTACGCTCTACAATGTGTCAAGACAGATTATCAAGCTTAGGCGTGTTGGCAATAGAGACAGAACTTTTCAAGTGTACCAACGTGGATGCTATCATTGATGAATTCGCCCTGAAAAAGGCCAGAAAGGGAATTTTGTTGTAACTATACGTAGAAAAGGATACATTGTAACTGTAACAGTTGTCTAGTACTAATACATATAATAAATTTATCTTACAGACAACTACTATTAATATCACATTATTAATCACACTATAGTTAATTTGAGTAATATTTCATTGAAATAACTAATTTAGGCCTAACTGCATAGCTTACTTCTATATAATTATAGCAACAATTTGTGCAAAGATATTCATAGTACAGGGTAGGTAGGAACATTTACTTTCTCAACTTTTATTAACTATTTAATACGTGCTTTTTCTATTTCCTTCACAAAATAGTTTGTTTTGAGCATTTGATTGAGCATTAGGGAGAACTTTTTCTATTACAAATACATAAGTTACTTTTTTTCTGTATTTTGATACCGGTGTATTAAATATATTACTTTTTTATTCATTTTAGTTTTGAAGTCTTCAAAAATCTTAGAACCAACAACTATAGGGTCTAAACAAAGTCATAAATATTAAATTAATGAGGTTTTTTGATGTTGTTTTGTTTTCAGCAAACAGTGAGCATAGGCTAGGTTCAGAGTTCTTATTATTCACTTACTTGGAGATATAGCAATACTGTTTAACATGTAAATCAAACGCATTAATGGTCTAATAAAGAGTTCAAAATAAGCCTTAATGTTCATTTTAGTTTACCTCCGTCCAAAGTGATAAGTACGTAAAAAGTCATAAGGGAACTTGTAAGGGGTTCGGGTTTGCTCACCCCGGGACCCGCTACCGCTCTCGCCGGCCCTGCCTGTCACTGGCTCATCAGTTTCTACATCTTCGTTAGAAATGTATTTTCTGTTTGACGTACATCTTCGTCCTCAGACTTGAATTGATAATCCACGCTTCACCCGCTCCATTGACTTTACACTGTTTCTCTTTATATTTTTGTTTGTGAGAAGTGCCAAGCTCTAGTCGTTTTGCTACTCCTTCTTTCTTTACAAGCTAAACAGATGTCCCTACCAACCATACTTCCAGGACGTCCTTTCTGTCTTTGAGATATAAGGAATTCTTTGTCCTCCTGAATTTGTATTAAGTCTAAAGTATTTGCGTGCGCTATATCAAATAAATCGTCTAACATATCTAAGAAATCTGTGTCTTGTCTTTTCTTCCCTTCACCATTTCTTTTACTTAATTTTTTTAACTGACGCCACATTTTAGATAAAAAATGAAATGAAATCTTTAAGTTTTACGTCCCACGCTTTTGCCGGTTAGGATAAGGAGACGGTGATGATGAGAGATAAATGAAATGGTGGAATGAAGAAAGTGGGAGAAAATGGGAGAATCCCGAGAAAACACACGAGAACGGATCCATACGGTGTGAGCTCGGATTGAACCAGGGTCCCCAAGCGCCAGAGGTGAACGCTCTACCGCTGAGCCACCGTGACCCCTTCACATTTTAGGGTTAGAGAGTTAAGTTAGAACTTAGAAGTACTAAAGTTTTAATGCGATAGTAACCATTAAATGATTAAGCCATTAACTGTTAAAGATTAAACATTATATTAAAAAAAGCGTCACTTATACTTTATAATATATATTATAAAAAGTGTGGCTAAATGTGACATTCACTGTTCACATGTTCCTTCTAAACGATGTGACTTGAATGTGTGACACAAAATGTTACCGTCTAACGGGGCCTTACGAAAGACCTTTAATTTCATACCTCGTATTATGATGCAAGCTGTTCTTAAGTCCTAATATAGCCTAGTGAAAATGTCTTAAAACTTGCACTGGAATAGGCTAGGAAAATAAATAAACAATTACTAACGAGTATAGCTTTTGCTCTTTCCTCTACGCTGTAGGGCAATATGCGTCAATTATAGACTTGGATACTATATTTTCTAAAAAATGTACTAAGACTCATCATGAGTTAATGGTTTTATTACGCTTTATTAAGTTTTGAGTAAAGTTTCAGATCAATGTGTCTAATGGATGTTTTACAGTATTTTTCACAATCATTATAAGGCCTAATCACTGCGAAATTAAAATACCGCTAATTTTACAGTAATTATTTGATATATTCAAATAGATAAGAGATAATCGAAATGTGGAACAAGAACTCCATAGACAATATTATTTTGCATGAAGTCCCCTTATCACTTGTCACCTAGTAACTTTCCGTGTGCAGCCATTTAGAAACGCGGAAATAAATGCCGATTTTCTAAATTGCTGGAAATCGAAAGCGGATAAGAGAGTCGTTATAGCGGTATCTCATGTAAAATAATATTGTCTAGGACTCTGTTTTTATATATTTCGACTATCTTTAATCTGTTTGAAGATATCACACAATTACTGTAAATTAGCGGTACCTTAATTTCATCGTGATAGAGCCTCATTATTTTCTTATGATCGTTAGAATTAGAATTTAGATTTCTCCGCTTTCGGCATCTATGGTGTTTTGCCCGTGAGAGATGACGTCCTTCGGCGAGCACACAATCCTAGGAAAAGGAAGGAAGAAAGCGGCCTAGGACCTATAAGATAGGTACCACCGCTGAATGAGGAAAACACAAGGAAACCTCATTGAGGATGGCTGGTCTGAAAAAGCGTTGACAATTTTTCGACCGAATGCCTTCACCTGGAATCTAACCTGGGACTTCTCACACCGAAGGCGAGACCGTTAGCGACCATTATACACGGGGCCTCTTTCTTACGATATATATGATTGTGTTGGATAATACTCCCCAACATTCCAGTATTTTGATGTTCCTTTCTGTTAGATATTGCTTGTTACAAGAGTTGTATTTGTTACATTGTTACTCATCTTGGTTGCAAACGGGGTTTATCGCTTTTCGTTGTAAACCCTGTATACAAGTTCCCAGACTACATTGTCTCCAGTTATTAAAATTGTAACTACCGTAGTAAAGTTGAAATACTATGAATCTCTCGTAAGAATATTATTATACTATCAGGTATAAAAAGTGTTGTAAGTTTAAGATTAGCATAAAGTGACAAATTTAGATCCCCTTAAATCTGTATAATCACTCTTTTCTTTCGATCAATTCCTACACATTCATTTTGTAACCACTTTGTTTCACCTCCTTTGTAAAATAAACGCTTTTAATAAATTATACACTAAGAGGCAATCATAGGTGAACAATCTTCACAACAATGGCTAATTCAGAAATGATACAACTGCTTTGTGAGCAGCGAGCACAACAGATTGAGATAAAATAATGGAAACTAATGGAGTGAGTGTGGTGATGATGTTGATTGGTTCGAAGTAAAATGACTATGGTTGCTTTCGATATTTGAAAACACAAAATGGAATAAAACCTGTTTTTTACACTTTGCGTTAACATATTGAAAACAAGTGCGGCACTACTCATGGACTTAATTAGTCTGCAGATCAGGCGAACAACCAGAAATTTTCCTTAGACCGGAGAGGGGGCGAAATTTGAGCTTGGAGTCCAATTTTACATGACACATTACATCTATGTACTATGCACGTAGTATTGTGCCGGAGTTATTCTACGCCGAGAAGAAAATACGTAACTTTTAAGCTGCTACTCTTGCTTTTAGAAGAAAATTATAGGACCAGATTGCTTTTGTAAGAAAGGAAAATGTTAGCGTGTATACAAAATATATCAAATTTTTAGGCTACACTATCAGTCATTTATCTGCAGAGTTACACAAACACACAGATTACAAATCCTTTGCTTGAAGCAAGGGCATAAATTACCCATTGCTGCTTCTCTAAAAATAAATCAGTAAAAGAAGAGAAAGCGTTTAGAACTTGAACAAATGATTTTTTTTTTCTTTTTAAGGTAAGGGATTAGGTTTGTGAAATTTCTTTAATCATCTATTCTGTTTATTCCATCATATTTGGTTTCATATTAAAACAATCTAACCCCAGCCATTAGAGGGTTACGCCCTCTCGTTGGCAAATGTTTTCAAAAAAACATGTTGTTGCTAATACATATACATTAGGTGGTCTAAGTGCAGTGCAAAACAAACAAGAAATTGAAAAAAACGTAAAATTAGCCTGGAGAAATGAACAATATGTAATAAAGTGCAAGGTATCATATTAATGGTGCAAACATACAAATATATATATATAATTAAAGAATAAACGTAATTGGATATACCATATATAAACAAGTATGATAGTGATATGAAGTGCATTGACGTCACAATCACATTGGGAACATTAGTTGAGACTAGTGATGGGTCGTTACTTGCGGAGTCGTTACAAAGTAACGACTCTTCTTGAGTACTCAAAGGAACGAATACCGAAAAGAACTCAAAGGACTCGGATTCACTTCGAAATCTTTTGAATCCAAGGACTCAAAGTATTCATTTGGATTCGGATTTAAAGTTAGACATATGATTCCTGGAATCAATTCGCGTCTGTATTGGACAGATTGACAAGATTTAGTAACGAATACTCACATGAAACAGACAAAAATACACGTTGGAAGCATATGGCTATTATAGTGCGCATGCGTTAAGAAAAAAAAAACATCTTCATTGCTTGATTCTTCTGCTTGTTGAGTGCTCTCTCCTCTTCGCCCTTATGCACGCTTCGCAAACAGGACGACGAAGCTAAACTGTTCCCTCCCCTTTCTCACGGCATGACAACTTTTAACATCCAGCGGTCACAATCCACGGCTCGAACAAACAACAGAGTAAAAAAAAAGTGTGGTGCGGTGCCGTCTATTCCCTAGTGATATACAAATTGTTTTTAAATATATTTACAACTATTTACACTGGCAATCTTTCTTACATATTTGCATATAAAAACAGAATTTGGGAGACTTTGGAAGATTGCAATCACCTTCGTGCAGTTAGCACCCCCTTACAAAAAAATTAAAATTATTTTTATGTCAATCGTGTGATCAGGTATGCTAAACAATTGTTAAGGTTTGATCAGATTTACTAACATAAATATGAGCTATATTTAGTAGGGGGGACTAACTACATGCTAGTCCTCCTGCACGCCTCTTTCTGAATTTTTCAATGCCAATTCAGTAGCGTCATTTCAGATTTGGCTTGGGGGGAAAGACCCCTTGATATATATAAAATTTCGCTGACTTACTACTATTCTATTAATAAAATCTAAATAAATCTCAAACTCAAGGGGGGGGGCAAATGCCCCTCCCTGCTCTCCCCTAAATGACGCCCCTGTGCCAATTGTTCGATCAGGTTTGATCAACGATTTTCAATGTTTGATCAACTTTACTAACATAGAAATAATGGTTAGAAAATGAGGGGGCCAGTCCTCCTACACCGCGATTCGACTTTTTCTTATGTCAATAATTTGAACACCAATTTTTAACGTTTGATCAGCTTTAGTAACATAAATTTAGTATATTTAGCTTTAGTATATTTAGTAGGGGGCTAACTACACGCTAGCCCCCTCTCCGGCTATGGCTTAAGGAACCAGATAGTTCACAGCAGCAGAAACAAAATGTCTCCAATCTGTTGCCATTTTGAGCAGCTCCAATTCAATTTGAATCCTTATACGACTGTGTTCTAATTGTCAAATATACGGCTGTGTTCTAATTGTCTCGTACTTTTATTACATTTGTAATAAGCAAAATCGTTTTGAAATACAATTATTAGAATTAAGTAGATGTAATATTTTAAAATACCACAAAGGTAACACAATTTCTCATTTAATGTCGTTAAATTCATTTTTCTAGTCTCTTTCTTCACATAGATTTTTTGAATCGTAATTTGTGATAACACTGCAAATGTCTACAGATATCAACGCTAATGGTTGCTTTTATGCATCTTTTCTGGTGCATAACACCATTATCTATGATTATGGTTATTCACATTCCAGTATTTGCTTTCATTCTTGACAAACTAACAGACAAGAGACAAAAACGTTAAAATGTCATCAGATTCGACGTACTACCGGCTATCAAAGATTCTATTTCATCCTTAGGATTATAGGATTAGGAATTCGGTTTCTGAGCTTTCAGCATGGATGGATACGTTAGCCCGTCACGTATGAGGGATTACGTCCTTGGCTAACCGGGGGAAGCGGAAGGAATTAAGCGCCTAGGACCTATATATTAGGTATCATCCCGACATTTGTCTGGTGTGAATGAGGAAAAAACAGGAAAATCCAATCAGGATGGCTGGCTTCAGAAAGATTTTACACTTCTTCGACCGAGTGTCCCCACCGTGAATAGAACCCGGGATCGCTCACACCAAAGGCGAGAGAGTGTTGGCGACTACGCTATGCGAGGCCACTCTTCCAATTTTTGCGCAGAAAGTACCGGTACCTTAAATGTTTGAACCTTGTCGAATTTGTCACTTGTAGTCAGTATGCGAATTCATTTATTTAGGGAGGACAGAAACAAAGTTTTATTTAGTCACGGAAGATTTCAATTTTACCGGGGGAAGAATTCAAAGGTATTCTCCAAGCTGTCCGCACACTGCTTGTATCTGTTGTTTGTAAAGGCGTGATTTGTAGTGGAGGTCAGAAAGTTTTGCGTTCTACATTTTTATCCCAAATTTCATTCTATTTTCTCGATATTTTCTTACTTTCGAAGGATATTATGTTAATTCACTTCAAATTCATGTAAATAACCAACACATTAAAAAAAAGTATATTAAAATACAGTGAAACACAGCCCTCCTTTCTTTGTCTTATTTAGCCGCCCCACAGTTATTCACAATAGTACTATCAAACATATGGTAGTTCTACGTATGGTGTTCATTAAGGAAGGAAGAATGAAAACAACTATTTTCAACCGCTCGCTGGTGTTACTGCCTCTAAAGAGGATGAAGGGGGAGGTGCTATTTTCTTTTAAATTCAGTTGCCTAAAAATATTCTTTCCTTTTCTCCCTTTCACTCACCCGAAGCAGAATTCTACTTGATTGCTTTATGAATAGTATGCTGCCAAAGATATACGAGCCAGTACGATGCCAAACTGAATACATTGACGAAAACGAGGAAAAAGCTTTTGAAAATGTGTTTGAGTACGGGTAATCAGAACTGAGGGAAAGAAACCCAAAAGGCAACTGAGTACAGGGATTCAGAGGGACACATGAGTCCATGTAATGAAGTAACGAAAGTAGTCGTTACTTTTTATGATACCTTTCACTCAACGAATCCAAAGGAATCGAATACCAGAAAGGAATCAGAATTCCCTGTAGTCACTTTTTTTTTAATGATTCCTTGCACTCAACGAATCCAAAGAAATCGAATACCCAAAAGGAATCAGAATTCCCATCGCTAGCTAGTACTACCACACAGATTATAAATATTTTGCTTTAAGCAAGGGCATAGATTACCCCTTACTGCCTCTAAAAATAAATCAATAAAAAGACATAACAATATGGCGACGATTTAATTACAGGAACAGACATTTTTTTTTTTTATTTTTTTTTATTACGTTTACCCGTTCAAAGGGTTGCGCCCTTTCTTCGGTAAGAGAGAGAAAAAAGCATAAGAGGTCAGAGGTATCATTAGAGGGTCTAGGTGCTATTTAATAATCAGTTCATTTGGAACTTTATTCATATTTCATATTGCATAGGGAGGGTCATCAATTGTGTGAGGACAAGCCTCAGTTACGGTGGTTGCTGGTCCAGACTGGCTGGCTGGCATACAAGTTATGATCTTGCTGGAACTGCGGTGCCTGAAATGAATAGATATAGCAAACATATAGTGGTTAGTTGAATACATGAAGAGCTATGAGAGCATGATTTTTAACAGCTAAGTATATGACAATCATTATATCTGTAATGATGGATGGTATGAGGGTGAAGTGCTACGACGTCACAACACATGGGTGATGTTAGTTAGACAAATGCTGTTATCTTCTGTTCCTGGGGCGACGCAGGAACTGATGGAGACAAAGGCAGCCCTGTTAGTGGATGGTTTTACTGTGCATGAGATGGATAGATGAGTGGTGAAACTGTGCCAGGATGATAAATGTCATAAACTTCTGGATCAATGTTGTCTTGGCCGATGTTGAGATGATAAAGGGTCATCAGATGCTGAAGAGGTGTGGGATAATATACAGCGGGAGTGTCATGGTCTCTGTCATTGCGGAGAATGCTCAGGAATATGGGATGAGCAGCTTCAATGCGTTTCTGAACGTAGTTTGAGCGGAGGGCCTCAAGATGTGATAATAGTGGAGGAAAATTGATGCGTTCATAAAGAAGGCGTGTCGGATGCGGAAGACGGATGCGGAAGGCTAAACGAAACGCATGGCGTTCAAGAATGGCTAACTTAAGATAATATTTAGAGGGAGCTGATATCCAGGCTGTGTGACCATAGGTTAGAATTGGGCGCATGAAAACCTTGTATGTATTGAGAAGGAGAGAAGAGTTTAGACCCCACGTGGTACCTGTTAGGCGCTTTAGTAAATTGAGTCGGTTTTTGGCTTTCTCGATGACAGTAAGAAGATGAGGCATCCAAGTGAGCTTGGAGTCAAATACAACGCCAAGATATTTAAGAGTACTATGGATTGTAACCGGGCTGTTATCAACATGAAGACGTAGCAGTTGGGGATTTCGATGCACCCGTGATCGTCGTCCAGATGGTAAGAAAACGATCGCTTGCGTTTTCGTAGCATTGATTGCCAAGCGCCAGATGTCGCACCAATCAACAAAAGCATCAATGGCCAGTTGAAGGCTATATTGAATAGAAGTAATTGTCCGACCGATAGCCAGAAATGCTGTATCGTCAGCAAATTGGAAAAGTTGTACGTTAGGAGTAGTGGGCAAGTCGGATACGTACAGCAAATATAATAGGGGTGAAAGAGAAGATCCCTGTGGTACGCCAGAATTCAAAAAGATTGGAAAGGACAGAGCATCATTGATGGAGATGTAGGCAAGTCGGGCTGTAAGGAAGGAATGTATAACTCTGATGTAAGAGCGGGGAAGTTGAAAAGAGTATAACTTGTATATAAGACCCTGGTGCCAAACTTTATCGAATGCCTTTTCTAGATCGAAGGTAACCAGGCTAGATGGATTGCCTCGATTGAATTGGTTATATATAGAAGTACTGAGGCGTAACAGGGGATCTAGAATGCTAAAGTTAGGTCTAAAC
The DNA here is from genome assembly GCF_964235325.1 of Thermobia domestica. Lineage (NCBI taxonomy): Eukaryota > Metazoa > Arthropoda > Insecta > Zygentoma > Lepismatidae > Thermobia > Thermobia domestica. The sequence goes on along the minus strand of NC_137467.1, from coordinate 188,553,683 downwards.
CCAGCTTGGTGCAACGGAAGTAACTCGTGATTCTGCAAATGGTCATGGAGGCGGCGAACTAATATGCGTTCCAAAATTTTGCTTAGGGTAGATGTTAATTGTATCGGCCGATAAGACGTGAGGTCAGATGGAGGCTTATTAGGCTTTGGAAAAAGTAAGACTTTTGAGTACTTCCAAGTTATGGGGAAAAAACCAGTTCTAAGTATGAATGTATAAATGATACTTAGTATGGTGAAGACAACAGGAGGGGCGTTCTTAATCAGTGTATAGGTAATAGCGTCAAAGCCTGGAGCGGAATTACGTTTGTTGAGGAGTGTGGCCTGGATATCAGCAGGTTGAATCGGTACTGCAAGTGGATGATCTAACTCCAAGGCGTGATTGAGATTAGGTTGTAAATGTGGTAAGTTTGGGTCAGATCGACTATCGACAGCTTCGTTTAGATGTAATGGAGTATGCCAACCAGGGAGAGGAGTGAAGATTTGTTGAAAGTGTTAGGCAAATGTGTTAGCTTTGTCTTGATCAGAAGATAGTGCTTGTTGATTAACAACTAATGGGTAGGGCGTCCGTTGAAATTTTCCGATGAGCTGATTGAACTGTCGCCAATATTTGGTAGGATGTGAGTTTTCGTTGAGTTTGTTACACGTTCTGGTCCAGATAAGGCGTTTGTATGCAACGATATAATTGTGAGTGATGCGCAGATACTGTCTATGGAGGCGAAGTGCTTCTAAGTTACGATTGCGTGTGTATTCTCTGTAAGCACGCCGAGCTGCAGTAATGAGAGGTAGGTATCGTGGAGGAAGTTTAGGTTTATGCGGAGTAATATAGGTAGTTGGAATATGCTGTTCGGCTGCTGTTTGTAAAGTCTGAGTGAGTCGGGTAACGGCGTTGTCAAGGTCATCTTGTGACGTTAAGTCAAAGTTATCTGAGAGTGAGTGTGTAATGGTCTCATGATAGGCTGGCCAGTTAGCCTGATGATATAGATACACTTTCTTCTTGGATATAGTATTGTGTGGAGAAGTATTGGTAGTTAATGATAACTTGATGGGAACATGATCGCTCCCCAAAGAATCTAAAACGTCAATAGTGATGTGAGAGTTGATCGATGTGGAATAAATTACGATATCTGGTGTGGAGTTGCTCGAGGGGCGAGTTGGCTGTGGTAGAACATGAAAGGTGCCGGTGGTATGAAGACTGATAAAATCCAAAAATCGCTGTTTCTCATATTGAGGCCTACTATGAAAATTGATGTCTGCCATGATAATGAATTTACGGTAGGTATCGGAGAGGTGTTGAAAGAAGTGGTAAGGTATATCGTGTCTCGGCCTGACATAGATGGTTGCGAAGGCTATTGTATGACCCTTGAGATATAATAATACAACATTATATTCTGGCAGCTGCAATGTGTGTGGTAAGGTAATAGTGCGATGTGGTATGCGATATTGTAAACCAATGGCTGTTCCACCGTGCAGACGTGCACCGCTGGGTCCATCGTGTCTGTGGAGAGTATATTTGGGAACAAAGCAGGTAATGTAAGGAGCTAGAAAGGTTTCATTAAGTGCAAAAGCGGCGATATTCTCCTCCAAAAGAAGTTGCTGAAATAGCACTTGATGTGTGAGGAGAGACCGTATGTTAAGAAATAACAGGTTGTATGCCATAATGTATAGAACAAGAAGAATGGTTGTACTATAGAGATGATAAACCATGTTCAAACAGTTGTTTCAGTAGGTTGTATTTGGAAATGGACATTAGATCCGCTGTATGTGGCGTGTAGTTGGAGATTATAGAGAAGTTTAGCAGAGTGAATGATTTGATTGAGAACGTGCGGACGTTGAAATGGCAGAATGTTTTGTAAAGTGAGAGTTAAGAAGCGTAAGAGATCTTCTACTGTAACAGGATGGGTCAGCGAGTTTGCAGGTGGAGTGGGGTCATCGGAAGTTTTGATGGGAGCTACTAATTCTGGCTTATCAGGGGTAGGTGCAGGCTTGCCACGACAGCGATAACTGTAAGTTGGATGTTTTTCAGGACACGAAGTGCATTGAGGAGGTGCACTTGAATTTGGGCAATTTCGGGTCAGATGACTCCCGCTACAATATCCGCATTTAACAGTGTTGGTGCAGTTATGAGTGTAATGATCATTATACGTCTGGCATTTCTCGCAGCGGATTGGAAGCGGAGGAGGCGTTCGAGACGGTTCTACCTTGTAACGGCGGCGATAGACATAGGCCCCATTAGCTAATAGATGATCAATGATTTGTTGTTGGTCGGTCAAGACACGAACGAGGTAGGTAGGACCAGTGTTGTTACGTATCCTGATACATTTCTTGATTTCGAGACCCTCGTAGCGAAGCTCATCAAATATCTCATCGTCGGTGAGTTCAGGTTCAATGCCCCTGATAACAACTGATAGCAATGGTGGACGACGAGGAGGTGGAGGTGATTTTCGTTGGCTCGGGGTAAGAGGCGTCAACACAGCCTGCGGTCCAAAGATTTCAAAGGTAGCTTTATTTCGCACATGTATGTGAAAATTAGGATTAGGAGATTTTAAGATGATGCCGTCTCTCGTAGGTATAATTTGATGCACATCTGCGCGCGGTACATATTTATTGATTTGTATGAAGATTGCTCGTGCAGTTCGGTACTTAGTGTCGAAGTTCTTTAATATGAAATTATACATTGTATCCTGATTAGTTGGCAAAGTTGGAGATGGTGGGGCATTAGCCCAGTCCATCTCGGTGTTTCTCACTTTCATTGAGGCAGTGGAACCTTCTCCATCAGAGCTATAATGCCGTGGTTTCTTAGACTCTGATTGCTTGGAGTGTCCGATTGGAGATCGTGATCGAGATCGAGCCTCAGGTTGTTTCGAGGTATCTGCTTTCGAAGTCTTCGTACCAGCAGAGTGACCGGATTTGGCTGTACCCTTCGCTCCCGTTGGGGAGGGGGACATGATGATGGTTTAACCTAGCAGAGTATATAACGTGAATGTTCGAGGCAATCGTATGGAGTAGATGGTAGGGGAAGCCCACTGTGGCTCTCACTTGAGGCAGCAATACGTCCTCGCGGAGATGTCGGTCAGTGCAAGCACTGGCCCTCCACAAAAATAGATGAAGAAAAGAATAGGTGATGATGGCCACGGGCTCCCACTTGAGTCAACAATACGGACTGCAAGGGGATGTCGATTGTCTGTACCAGAACAATCCTCCCTGAGTGAACAAAAATATCAGTTGCTCGCAGAGCGTTAGTAATAGTTCTCAGATCGATGAATCGATGGTCGATTCTGAATTCTGAGTTGAGTTCCCAGGAACAGACCCTCCACTGTAAATTAATTCCAGAAGTTAACTTATACTATGAGGAGAGAGAAAGTCTTAATACACAATTTTCAACAAATAACCATTAGTACAACAAAATAACAAACTATCTAAATTAAGTCAATAATTCGTTAAAGTTCTCTTGAAACAAAGCAATCTTTGTTTAGCTTACCTCATTCAATTTTTGGTATTTTGTTTATAGAAAGTTGTGCTGCCATCTATGAATAGTCCTTGCAGGTATGAAGTCAAACCAACAGTTATAAGGCAGTTAAAATTATAGCGTTTGTATTACTGTTAAAGGGATGAACACTACTATTAAGAATGTGTGGATCACCATTGGAAGTAATTTTATGTGTATGTCTATTGCAAGATGCGAGAAGGCAAGAAACGATAGCTTTAATCTACCAGTTCACAGTGTAGGCCCTATTTGGTACACACACATTACACACCAGATATCATAATCAACGTATCGATTTCAGCGGACTCTGAAGATGTAGGCCTAACCAGTGGACGGAATACTACCAACCTTACTAATTTAGAATTGACGACGCCAGGTTTAATGGTGAACAAGAGACGCCGATTCATCTTGGCATGAGCAGTTATTTTTGCATAGCGTACCAAAAATGATATTTTTATGATGTTTGACTTGCATTGCAATCAAGGTTGAATTCAGGGTGTAGCCCGGGGGGAAACATCCCCCCGAAAAAAATTCATTCTTCCCCCGGAGAAAAAATTTCAGTCACAAAATGTAGAATTTGCTTCACCCAATTATTTTCTTTTCTTTCCGTGCAAGTACAGACGAAATCCGATCTCTGAATATACATAGAAATGAAGCAGTCCCATTCTATATAAATATTAAACATGTAACATCTAAGATAGAATACCAAATAGTCAATAAAATCTGTATTTCTTAACGCTATGACCAAGTTTGACAGAACATGAAATTGTCAACTGTTGAGGAAAGTTTTATATTTTAGTAGGTACTATACTCTCGCCCTATATTATATATTATTAGGTAGCACTAGCACAGATTGAGATAGGAAAGGAAAGATAGGGAAGATCTTTGGATCGTTCCATATGATCTCAGATGTTAGCAGACTTCAATTCTTGAAAATGTACAGTTATTGCATTATTCGAAATGGAACACCTAAATCCTATTTCTCGCATCGGATATGATAGTAGTATATAAGTAAAAGATTGCTATTGAAGGTGGAGATCCTGCTCAGTAGGGATGGTACCGAGACCGAGACGGACTTTTATATATAGGGACGAGACCGAGACCGAGACGGACTTTTAAATACCGAGACGAGACCGAGACGGACCTCTATAAATCGAGACGAGACCATGGTCAGTCTCGAAAGTCTCGGTCTCGTCTCGAATATTGTTTGTTATTTTGCCTTTACTCAAAATTTGTTTCGTTGCTGTATGAAATAATATGGGAACGGTTGACTGATGTACAGTGTCGTATTTAGGGGGTGGATATCGGACTCAAGCCTCTCCCAAAATAAATTTGTAATCATTTTTTCGCATTGCACGTACAACACAAATGTTTGTTACCCGTTCCTCACGCCTCTCCCGAAACAAAATCCACTGCTGTTGTATATAATCATCTCTCTCTCTTTCTCTCTCTCTCTCTCTCTCTCTCTCTCTCTCTCTCTATATATATATATATATATATATATATATATATATATATATATATATATATGATAAATTGAACGGTTGTTAGATGGGTAGACAGATAGACGAAATATATATAATATATATATCAGGCCTATATTATATATACAGGCGCGGATCCAGGAAATGATCAAGGGAGGGGCTAAACCATACTTCCATACTTTTCCTCTTTATCCAGTGTAAAGCAGGTTTGAAGCTCATTTTATTCAGTGTATACCTGAGCGTTAAGGGGGGATATAGCCCTTATAGCACTTCCCTTGGATCCGCGCCTATATATAAACAAGCAGTGTTACCAACGGAAAATAAAGTTGTATTTTCTCAAATTGCACTATGTAAGGTATTACCTATTTCTAATTTAGATATTAAACTAGGAATGCAATGGATATACCGGATTGCAATGAAATGAGCTGAGCGAGCTTAAACTACGTAATCAGTTTATTGTGACTTTTTAAAACAGCGCAGATTTTAATTGTTGACAAAAAAATCGCGTGAAAACTTTTTCCCCATATTAAGTCTATGGAAGCGTTTTTCGGTGATTATTCCTCGATGGTACATCGGATTTTTTTATTTCGACCTATGTTGTCACTCAGCACGACATACTCTATCAGCGTGCTAAGTTTGGTTGAGATCGGCCAAACGGTCTAAGAGGAAGCGTTTTTCGGTGATTATTCCTCGATGGTACATCGGATTTTTGATTTCGACCTATGTTGTCACTCAGCACGACATACTCTATCAGCGTGCTAAGTTTGGTTGAGATCGGCCAAACGGTCTAGGAGCAAGCGTTTTTCGGCGATTATTCCTCGATGGTACATCGGATTTTTGATTTCGACCTATGTTGTCACTCAGCACGACATACTCTATCAGCGTGCTAAGTTTGGTTGAGATCGGCCAAACGGTCTAGGAGGAGTTCGCGGACAACCAAACGGCTAACCCGAGTATAAGAGCTTCGTTTCGCTCAGCTCAATAAAACCATAATACCACATACATTATTCAGTGTAATAAAGGACAATACAGTATCACTAACGTCAACATTTTGGAGATCTCTAATAACTCAAATAGCATAGACGGTGCAATGCGCATCATTTGTATCTTAGCGTCAAATACTATGATCATGGCATAATGTATTTTGAATGAAGGAAGGAACAAAGTTACAAGAAATGAAAAATTTAACTTTTTTCTAAAGACTTTACTTCGAAAACGTACTGATATATCACGTCTCATCATGTAGATGCTTCCAAAAGAGTTAAGTGATCATAATGTCATTTACAAGAATTGTTATTAAAACCGTTTCATAGATACCAAACACATGGATAGTGATTGTTTTATTGCTTAAAATAACGCATTTGTGTTAAGTTTTTATAATAATTGTTGTTTTAGTTTACTTCTACAACATTACAACAATAGTTTTTGGTTGTTTTAATTACAAGTTGCAGTTCCATTATTTTAAGCAGTGTTGCCAACTTAAATAAATTGCTAAATATTATTCTAAATATAGTGCAAACAGGTAACTAAGCTGCAAAATATTTTAATAACTCGTAATTTGCTTTATGGTGCAAGAATGGTTTCAAAAGACGACGTTTTTCATAGCCTTTGGGCTATTTATAATGTTAATGTCCAAGTTTTCGTTCCAGCAATACATGTAAATGCAAATTAAATGAAACTTATAACTTTTCAGTAACACTAGTGGTTCCCCTAAGCTTTAGGTCTGATGTACACAAAACCATGATTAATTAAAAGTTCTAAATACACTCTAGGTACATTTCACTTGTTTTAGTTTGACCACCGACCAGCTCAAACTCGATCCATACCATATAACTATATGCAAGTATTCAAGGACTTACAGTTAGTAATACACATTGTGTTGATTTTTGGTTTGGTTTGTTTTAGTTTAACGTCCCATGATTATGCTAGGGCGTCTAAAGGAGACGTGGAGCTAATGATTATAATGGAATCCGGTCGCTCAACTGTACCCCCACCGGAAATCGAATTCGGGATCACGCGAACCGAAGTCAAGCGTCCTAGCCGCTAGACCAAATGGAGGTCCTCACATTGTATTGATTTAAATAATTGAGTCAGTGTTGCCAGATTCGAAGATCAAAACGTAGCGTGTTTGTGCTCCAAAAGTAACGGATTTGAACTATTTGTAGGCCAAATATATACAGTAGAAATGAATTATTTGACAACTAATGACTGGTACTAATTGAATAATTTTTAACATGGGCTGGAAAATGTGCTGGACATATTGCAAGAAATTATGATCGACGAACAGAAACAATTCTAGACAGGATACCACGAGATAAAAACAGCCTAGGAAACGTCCTTATACAAGAAGGTTTGACGAAATCAATAACAACTGGGGAGTAACCTGAAAAAAAAATTGCTCAAGATAGATAGTTGTGGAGAAGACTTGGAAATACCTTCATCCAGCAGTTGATTAGTAATGGTTGATTATGATTATGGCTATGATTTATTATATCTGGACCTCAGAGGTAAACTAAACCAAGTCATAATCAGGGCCGGATTTCCCAATAGGCCCAGGCCTATGGGCGCAAGCTCCCAGGGGGCGCACGGCCGAGAGAAAAATTAAAAAATATCTAGAAATAAAAATAAATAGCCATAACTTAACATATAGGCCTGATATCATTTTTTAATAAAAGTTTTTAGGAAAGTAACTTTAACCAGACTAGGGGGCGGAAAAAATTATTGGGCCTAGGGGCGCGAAAATGCTAAATCCAGCCCTGGTCATAATTTCGTAATTTTACAAGAGAAGCGAAAAACCAGTTCCTTAAGTAAGACATATAGTACTGTTTTCAAACTATACTGAGTAGTTACAAAGTAATAGGATGCTTTTAGACTTACATTGTTACACCACTAGAAAGAACATAGTCTATTAAAAAATATTCTTAACTCAATTTCGACCAAAAAATGACTTAGCATAATCTACCTCTAAAGTTCATGTATATATATATATATATATATATATATATATATATATATATATATATATATATATATATAACTTTTACTAGGTAAGGTAGGGTAAAAACAGATTCAAAATTTAACGAAATTCATACAGCGAAAAACAAATTTGATCCTTCATATTGCAACAAAACTACGAAAATTAATACAAAAGAAAACTAGAAAGTTAAGAATCACTTGTTTTGCCGGGACAGAGAAAACAGATACATATAGCTCGAATTACCTATATACTTACATAATATGTATGTTCACGTTTCGCAAGTAATTTTCAAGCAATGTAAAATTTCAGCGTAATGAACGCATGATTAGTTTTCTCGAATAAAGATCACATGCACTGCTGAGAAAAATGAAATGAAATCTTTGAGTTTTACGTCCCACGTTTATGCCGGTTAGGCTAAAGGAGACGGTAATGATGAGTAATGAATGAAATGGAGGAATGAAGAATGTGGGAGGAAACGGGAGAACCCCGAGGACACTGTTTGTCCACCACAAAGTTCACTTGGCGGGGATTGGGATTGAACCATTGACCCCAAGCACCAGAAGTGAACGCTCTACCATTGAGCCACCGCGGCCCCATGCAGCGCTGAGAACTCAGGAATAAGCTTAATCTATGTTACGGCACTGGATATATACTTATATAATACATTACGACCTTACAAACTTGTATAAGAAACAGAATGTACTTAAAGTGAGACGCGAACTATACGAAACTATACTATACTATACGAAACTATACTATACTTTGAATCTAACTGGTTTGGTGATCCAACTCGAGACCACAGATAGCAAAGATGAGTGCAGTAGCTCCCACCATAAGGTTAAGGAAATGCCTGTTTTAAAGTATCAATTAAACACTGAGATGTGAAACGGTAATAAAGTAATTGATCAATTTGAAACAAAATATATGGTAGTAATAATTTACTCTATTTGTTAAGATAATGAACGTTATATTCTGTTTTTAAAATGACAATCAAAACAGAGTGTTTTGGATAATAACTGAGAAATTGTAAAATTTCAATTTCGGTACAATTAAATACACTCGTACTGCTATGTGTTGCGTTATCCGTTAGGAGATATTGAACAATTCTGATTCAAATGAAGTAAATAAACTATTATATAGTACTGGAGTTAATTTAATAGAGTTTAATTGTATAGGCAGTACTGAGGCTATTTGAGACAAAGTCTATTGCTGAGAGTGAAATATGGGTTACTATTAGCGTTTTATCCCAAGTATGTTATACCCACTGACGATTGAACCCGGAACACATGCATGGAAAGCAATAGCGTTAGCAATTTAGCTACGAAGAAGTAGGCCCTACATCATACCATAATTCTGTCAAGAATGAAGGCAAAGAGTAAGAACCGGAAACGACAGACTGTACGATAATAATACTTTCACAAATTTAATTTCATACTATTTATTTCGAGACTTTCGTGACGAGACCCGAGACGAGACCGAGACTTGGCCTTCGAGACCGAGACCGAGATCGAGACAAGCATCTGTTGACCGAGACGAGACCGAGACGGCGATTTTTGACTCGAGACGAGATCGAGACCGAGACCGATACTTATCAACCGAGACAAGACCGAGACTGTACAAAGTCTCGCCTCGTCTCGTCTCGATACCATCCCTACTGCTAAGTGCCGTGCTATGGAGGAGGGGCAAGCGCGGCGACTGCACCGGGCGCCGAAGTAAGGGGCGCTAAATTCGGGAGGGAAAAAGAAAAGAAAAGAAGGAAAGAAAAACAGAGGAATGAAACACATGTGCACATATATAAAATGAAAGGCAAAAAGGAATGAAAAATGCTCAAAATCAAGGAAAAGCTGGGTTTACTTTTTAAAATTTTCTCACCTTTCGCGGCTGGTCTGTCGACCTCACTCATATATACGGGGGTGCTGTCGTATTCTCTCGCGCCAAGCGCTGATTTTCCACGACACGGCACTAATCCTACTGAAGATTTCGTAAACTAAACTATTGATGTGTATGCAGTAAAGAAACCAAGGCTAATATGCTTGATTTAGAATCAGAAGTGTGAGAAAGAATGATAACTTTTTGATAAGATATTCCTATGTATGTTTGTTTTAGGACAAAAAATATTTGAGTTAATTTAAATGTTTTTAAAAAACTTCTACATTAGTAACAAACAGTAACTACTGAATATAGTTAATAATAACAAAAATAGCAACTGTAAATAGCAGTTAAACATTAGTGTAAAATATTTTTGCCAGTCTTTATTTAATGTTTTAGATAAAATTAAACGATTGTTCTTTTAAATTATAATCTCGCATTGAATATTTATCAGCAATTAGTCTCTATATTAAGTAAGATGTACATATGAATGGAATTGTTAAACGTGCTGCTTTCTTTCAAAAATACAGAAAAACATCTCTCCCCCCGAGGAGTTGACATTCCCCCCGGGTGAAAATGTCTGAATTCAACACTGATTGCAATATAATGTGTAGTCCCTATTACGTTGCTGTTTTCCTATTATATAATTATAAATTAATCTTAATTCTGGTAAATATGCAACTAAAAATAAGGTACCGTCTGGACATAAGTTGCAACTGTGGATAGCTTAAACACAAACTGAACGGCTTTTGCGTACCTACAAGTAACACATTTGTCTCGTAGACTAATCTGTTTTGATATTCTGAAGTTATAACGAAAAATGTTAATTGGAGGACATTTGATAATTTTACAGCACATTACGTGACCAAAAAATATATATATATATTATATATATATATATATTATATATATATATATATATATATATATATACTAACAAAAGTGTACCTTTCTTAGTGAAGCATTCTCGTATTGCCATGCGCTGCAGAGAACATATCCACAAATTTTGACAGTTCTAGAAGCTTGAATTCTTCTTTTTCCATCGCCAGAACAGACAAATGTATTAACATGGTATTCAGCAGTTTATTAACTGAAAGACTACAAATTCACTTCAGACAAGAAAAAGGTTTTTACATACAGAGTTAGAGACTGGGATTTCAGAGAAATGGATGTTAGTTTGTGTGCTTCATGGAATACTAACCTGTACTTACTGAGAAGCGGATGAAATCCTGTACATAAACTACTTTGGCATCAGTACCATCTTCTTCGCTTTCAGGAAACATTTGCATTTTATCCTTCAACGCTGCAAGTTGTAACGTATAATCCATGGATTTTATGTCACTGGTTATTAGATATTTATAGAAAGCTGTCTCTATGAATAATTTATAATATTTTGTGCCGAAAAAGCTTTTTCGTTTTTGCTTATTCTTTTGTTTTTGTTCCTTATGACCTCTGGTGGGACGTACTAGCACGGCGGATGGACTCTCTCTATAGGTGGCTATAGTTGTGCTGGAACGTCCGAGGAATGAAATATAATAGTTGTGTTTCGCTACTACTATCATAGTTTGTGATCGAGTTATTAGATCAAAGAAAGTTCTTCTATATACATAATCTGCGAGTGATATTCAAAGTATAATTATGTTGAAGTTTAAAATTTGAATATATTAAAGAAGAATATATTGGTGTACTGTAACCTGATATCGGCTAGTTGTTCTATTTGATAGCACGGATTGGATTAATAAGGCAGTGAGGTACGTATGTTAATTGCTTTTTCCTTCCTTTATCTATTTTCTTACATTTAAAGGCCCGTTTGTCATTTTGTAATTTTTGGACACTTTGCCTATTGCTTTGTCACGTTTTTTTTTTTAATTGAATTAGATTCCTGCATTATTACCAATCTACGTGACTAATTAGAACAAGTTAGCTGTTACTGAGGCATAATAGTTTACGCTCTTAATTGGGTAATAGTTTAATATTGAATTTGTTTAAATTCTCTTTCCGCTGTCATGAAGACCATAATGCAATACCGCTTGTTGAATTGTTAAATATATATAATTTTGATTATTGCGTTCTTGATAGTTTAAATATACTGTTTGGATTTCTAAAGGAGATCGGTTGTACGAGTATTATTTTATGAACTCAAATCCTACTACTACTATTCAGAGATTTATATTTATAGCATTGCATGTTAGTAGCGATAATATATTACGTTATCTTTCTATATTTCAGTGTGGTATTATGTTCTCCTCTCCCACCCATACATATACACTAGTTTTTGAATTTGAGGTTGTATGATTAAATTGAAATTTAAAATTACCAAAATTAACGTCATATAAGTATAGTTTCAAAGTCCAGTTCAGTGCCGTAGCTTAGAATTTTTTTAAGGGGGCAGGCATTAATATATGTGATCCCTTGAATAATCGCCGTCGGTGAAGAGTCTCATAATGTTTCAGTTATTCGGTGAATTTCCTTGGTGGAACAAAAATTTGATACCAGCTGTTATCTCGATGTGGGTGAAATTCGTTGTTTTGGCACTCTCGATCACTTCAGAGACCTGAAAAACCAAATAAAAGTTCGATATTAATAAAAGGGATCTTCTGGGTCGATAGCAATATCGACTGTATCAACTGTGACGTACCAAACGTCAGAACAGTTGTCTTTTGAGAAACCTTATCTCATTTCCTGGTCGAAGAAGCTTCATACTGTGTGTAACCGCTGAGAGACTCATCAAGCCCAACTCAGCTGATACCAACGCAGTTGCCAAGCGTCTTCAGGCCCACCTAGACCACTATCCGAACGGGTGGTCTTCATATAACCTTACCTTACCTATTACATCTGGCGGCTTAATCAGCTTGAGTAATGGATCCTAGACCAGGTCCAGGGCATCCCGGATTACCACACCAAGTTGTTCAGGGCCCCTCTATTCCATCAGCGAAAGGGGATAAGCAGAAGGATCGGCAAGAAGTCCATTCAAATACTACAGGAACTTCACATTTGCCATCCAATTCATCCGCTCCTAACAATACGACCCACGTCACGCATGCTTCAAAACGACCTCATACATTGAGTGAATCATCATGTTCTTCTAATGAACTCATGGACGCAGACTTTCCGCCGCTCAAGGCATCTTCTAAACCACCGATTTATGACTTCCTTCTAACCAACTGTGCCGCTACATACCAGGATCTTCGTCAACTTTATCTACGAATTTTGAAATATGTACCTCGAACTAACATCAAACAACTCATCCATACCAGGAATGGTATCATTATCCGCTCACCAGATCCAAACCTAGCCTCTACTATACGTAATACCTACTCTTATGAAATTTTCGGACCAACAGCTGATCTCAAGAAACTAACTTCCAAACAAGTAAAGCAACCTCCACCTCCTCGTAAACCGCCGGCACTTTCTGTTGTTATACGAGGCATGGACCCACAATTAGCGATGAGGAAATCGCCAAAGAATTACAGCTGGAAGGACATTCAATAATAAAGTGCATTCGTATTAAGAACGCAAGTGGTTCTTCCTATATGGTACGGGTTCTTACGAATTCCCAAGACACGATAGACAATCTTCTCAGCGACGGTGCTTATATCTATTTAAAACGTCATAGAGTTGAACCCTCTCGCTCCTCGCCACCTCTGCCTGTTCGTTGCGAGCGCTGTCAGTCGTATAATTCACATTCTACGTCTGAGTGTAAAAATCAATTAAAGTGCGGCTTCTGTTCAGGACCTCACGCAACAAAGACCTGTACGAATCTCCAAAACCCTCCTAAATGCTCGACTTTAACGCGCAGCATCCCACTTACAGCTATAAGTGTAAGGCGAAACCGGGAGCAGAACCTCTTAAACCCGAACTCATTGTACCTATTCGTCCGCATGAATCACCAGACACTACCCCTGCTCCAGCTTCAGCTTCTCAACCTCTCACGATCAATCAATTTCTCACATTCCTCACAGTCTCATTACAAAACATCCATCCGTTTCTCAGACAACATATCCTTCAGCAAATTCATCTCGCTGCCAAAAGCATCTTCCACATTAACTTCACTGGCACATACTCTGGCAACTATGTTCATTTTCATTGAACTCCTTATGAGACTGCCGTTTAACATCTTGCTACACCCACTGCTTATCACTGTGATTATGGACATTAATTTCTTATTTCTAAATATTCGCTCATTAGCTAAACATAAACCCTTGTTTGAACAACTGCTTTTGGAGGAACACATTCACTGCTTCTTACTAAATGAAACCTATCTTACTACTGCCTCGCTCTGCAAAATTCCCTCATACCATCTACTCCGTCACGACTGCCTACTGCCCTCACGTCGTGCCAACGGTGGGGTAGCTATCGGATTTCCTCCTTCAATCCCCCATAGACTCCATAGCTCCGGGATACAATCTTTGCCTGAACATCTGATCACTACTCTATATTTTCCACAATGTTATGTAACAGTGGCCACCATATACATCCGACCTGGACGTCCCATTCCTTTGCAGTTCTTCCAGTTTATTTCCGACTCCTTTCGCAACTATGTTATCATGGCTGACATCAACTTCCACAGTCGCACTGACAGACAAAAATCTGACTTTTGCACATATATCCAAACCCATACTACTGGCTTTATCCATCACCTTCCAAAACCTACCCGACCTACCAGTAACACTACACCCGATATCGTTATTACTTCATCCAGCTTACTCTCCCAGATACAAGTGGCTGTCCTTGATCCCATGGGCAGCGACCACGTGCCCGTAACACTTACCATAACTCCACACGGCCAGCATCATCTAGTTCCTTCCGCCATACCTCCCAGACTCATACCTCGTTACGACAGGGCGGATTGGCCGAACTATCGATCTTATCTCATCACTCACTTAGAAAACATACCTGCTCCCACCACTGAACAAGATCTATACGACACTCTTCACACGATCACCCAAAGCATCCATCAAGCCTCCTCTAAATATATACCGCAGACGTCTCTTCATCCATACAAACCGACATTACCGCCTCAATATTTGCCTCTGATTCGTCGCTCGCGACAATTCTATAGGGACTACAAACGTACCGGTAATCTGGAATCGCTTCGATTATCTCGTCAATACCAACGAACTGTTCATAATTACATTGTCGCATACAAGAAACGAACCTGGATCAAAACCTGTAATAACTTAGCAGAAAACACGCATCCCACAAAATTCTGGAAGAGATTTAACCGACTAACTGGTAAATCTTCTAGCACTACTTATCCGTTACTTGAGAATAACACTCCTATCCATACTGATACCGAGAAAGCCGATGCATTTGCACATTATCTTCAGGATGTTTTCACCCCACTCCCATCTGCCGCACCGAATCGTCTCCATCCTGCTGATCATCTTAATCTTCATGCCCCTGCCTTACAACCAAATCTCAATCACACTCTCCCACCCAATTCACCTCTCACCGTTCCCATCACAGTTGACGAAATTCATAACACCATTGCTCATAAACGGAATACAGCTCCTGGAATTGATACTATCACCTATCGACATATTAAAGAGGGCTCTTATGTCCTGCTTCATTTACTCTCCCTAATTTTCACTTTTGTTCTCCGCACAGGATTTATTCCTGCCGACTGGAAGACTTCTAAAACCTTAATGTTTCTGAAACCCGGTAAGACAGCATCATCTGTTTCATCCTACCGCCCTATACAACTCACTTTAGTCTTCAGCAAAATCCTTGAACGGATACTGGTCTCCCGCCTTCATGTTCATCTCACTACTCATGACTCCATCCCCATTCATCAAGCAGGCTTTAGACCATCCTTCAGTATTAATGATCAACTTCTTCGTCTCACTACACATATCACTAATCATTACAATCTCTCGAAACCTTCTTGTCTTGTGCTCTTTGATTTAGAAAAAGCATTCGACAAAGTTTGGCACATAGGCCTCCTATATAAACTTTCTTTCTTTCGCCTTCCCTATTGCTATATTCGCTTCATCTTTCATTTCCTTTTTTGCCGTTTGACATATGTCTCCATTAACAATCATCTCTCGCATCCTGTCTTCATTAATTCAGGTGTTCCACAAGGTTCCGCCCTTTCACCTTTACTTTATCTTTTATACGTGGCGGACTTTCCTCGCCTTCCCTCAAATGTTAGTCTCTTCCAATACGCTGATGACACAGCATTCCTAGCCACTGGTAACACCATTCATCAGATCAACCATACTCTCCAACAGGCCATAAATTCTTTCTACTCCTGGTGTGAACACTGGCTTCTCAAAATCAATGCAGATAAGACTCAGGCACTTGTTTTTCTTCCTCCACGTACTCGCAGTCGTATTTATCGTAACCCCACCAGGCTCCACATCCAAGTCGATAATTCACCTATATCCGTAAGTAAAACAGTTACATATCTCGGCATAACCTTCGATTCACATCTCAAATGGAATGCTCATCTTAAACGTATTACAACCAAAGCCACAAACCGCCTTAACCTCCTCCGCCGCCTCATAGGTACCACTTGGGGTCTCCAAGCAACCACCGTCTTAAACACCTACAAAGTCTTCATGCGTCCCGTCTTGACGTATGGGTATACAGCTTGGGTCGATGCACCAACTTCCTTTTACAAACGCTTACTCATTTTAGAACGTCATGCCCTACGTCTTGCTTACCGCATCAGGCTTCCTAGTCCTACACGAGACCTATATGCTCGGACCCCCTTCGCCAACCTTCTGTACCACCTTGAAGACTTGCGACTTCGCTATATAATTAAGCGATTCCAGACACACCATCCTATGCTATTCGACACCATGCATCGTGATGCTACTTTCCGCAAGACCTCTGCTCTCTTACGCCATACACCGTTATCTATCTTCTTCACTCTTTACCATTACACTCTCCCGCCCAATAGTCCATTTCTACCCCTCATCGAAGATTACATCACTGACTTGCACTCACCTTACATACTTCCATCATATGTCGCACAGTAATCCTTCCGTACTAACAGGGCTCCCCATGTCTCCATTATATCCAGAGCAGCCCCTGGATAAGAAGATAACCTGCATTCGTCAGACTAACCTTTCCCACGTGTTGTGTCGTCAATAGCACCTCACTCTCATCTCATCACATGATCGTCACTTTTTTTTTTATAATATCGATGTTACTTTGTATTGTATATATTAATTTGTATTGTATATCTGTGTATTGTAATAGTTGTACTCCAATCCTGTCTCACTTTCCACTCCTAATGATTATGGCCAAAAGGCCATAATGACCATTATTTGGATTTATTGAAATAAAGATAAACAAATAAATAAAACCCTCTATTAACCAACTCTATGTTCTGTAACATCCCCAACTTCCTTCACTCCCTCATCCCGAATAAAGGGCGTAACCCTTTGGGCGGGTGCTAGCCTTGGTGCTAGCCTTGGCTAGCAAAAAAAGATAAATAAAAAATAAAAGGAAATGTATTTACACATCAGATATATGTTCTTCAAAACTGTACCATTTCCTCATTTACCTTCACTCCATTTTGATTGGGCTTAATTTTTCCAGAAGCCACTCGTAATAACCATGTAAATCAAAAAGAAACTGTATAGCAACTCGATGTTCTGATAGCTTCATACAATACATCAGACCACTGAAAACCATCTGCAGACCAAAAGGCTTCATGGTATATACCTAAGAGAATCGGATTACTAAAGGAAGTAAATAAACTAAAACTTATAATCTTTTGGAATAAAAACGTCAGAAGAATTTTTCTTCCTGTACAGTATATGTTGGTTTCTGTCGACATTGAAATGGTCTATTCATATTTCTTGTTGTAAATCAATAAATGATTTATATGATATGTTGTTGTGTTCAAACAACACTGCTGCTTCTAATTCGAGATTCATATATATGATCTTCCAAACTTAAGTAAATGTGGACCACTTTCCACCTGCCAATTTAAATAATTCCATTTAAATTCTTACTGGAGAAAAAAGGGGGAAAGTAGATATCTTTCCTTTTAAATAACAACAAAAAATTAGTAATACAAGTATTTATAGTTTCAATTCTTCAGAATAAAATCCGTAACAACTATTATAAAATTTGATATAGATTAAGGGATTCATTTGTAGAGATTTGCATGACGTGACATATTTGGACTGGACCATGGCTGTAATTTGTGCGGTGAGGGGCAACTGCCCACAAGAGAAGCTTCCCACCGTTCGAAAGAGCCCACTTTCAGACAAAATTCTCTTACTCCATATTCGGACTCCATGACTTGAGTACGGGCTTAATAAACGTGGAGAAGTGTATTCGTCGTGCTCCTGAAAAGGAGCCCGGTTTCGTGTGAAGTAGTGCGTTTCGTGTGGTGTGTGTGTGTTCATTGTGTGTGTGAGATTTTAGTGAACACAACAATGAAATTAGGATAAAATTTGGTCAAGTGGTTTAAAAATAACAAGCAAAAAACAATAATAATATTTTGTGTAAATCACCATTATAAACCAATACACGTATTATTTTAAAGAGAAGAACTCTTTAAAAAGTAAAAACTCATGAATAATCATTTCCTGTGTTGCTGTCGTATCATCTGTTGGACTGTATAATGGTTGAGGTGAGTGACTTTTAATTTCTTCATTTGTAGTTAGATAACCCTCGTGGCAGCCTGACAGGACAGGTTGCATAACCAATAAGGCGTAAATCCGAGTATATTCTCAATAGTCATCTTAAGTTGGAGAAGCATCAACGCGAGTGTAGTATAGGCAACCCTCCGTACGTTAGTGTGCTGTGGGTTGTCCGTATTTTTTAAGGGGCACAATGCAAAGGACACCACCATCGTTGAGAAAACAAAAACAAAGAAGAGAAGACTCACCAGTTAGTCATTCAAACGCTCAAGCGACGTCTACAAGAATGGAAGAAGAGGAGGCGCGTAAAAGAACAAGGGAGGAAGCATCACCAGAGACACAACCTACAAAAAAACACACAACTATGACATCCTACGGCTTTGACACAATTGATCAATATGAAAGCGAACTGAACTACTTAGAAAGCTTTCTAGATTGGAAAAAAGTAGGGAAGGGTCATCTTGACAAATTAAAGAAAAGAATGGTCGTATGGGTTAAAGATAGAACACTTTTAGAAGGGAAACTTCAACAAATGGAGAAAATAAATGAGGAACTCCAGGGTAGATACGAGGATCTCCAGAAAGAAAAATTAATAATTGAAATGGAAATTATGAGCGGACACAAGGGTTCAAGACTGGAGGATAAACACACAATCGAGAACCTTCAGGAGATCATAAAAGACCAGAAAAAGGAAATAGAAGAACTGAGGAAGGATAAACAAGAAATAAGACAGGAAAGGGACAAACAAATACAAAAAATGGACAGCGAACTTAAAGAAAAAACGTCACAGCTGAGGAAATCAGAAGACAAAGGAAACCAACTGGAAAAGGAAAATAAAAAACTGAAAGAAGAGGTAAAGGAACTAAGTCTCATGGTGAAGGACACGGAAATGAACTCATTAAGAGAAATTTCCATGTTAAAAGAAAACATGGGAAACACAAATCTAAACGAGGAACTAAGGGAAATAGCAAAAAAAATCGACAACCTAAAATCAGACAAAATGGAAACAGATGAAGCGTCCATATCATGGTCAGAAGTAGTGAGACAGGGAAGGAAGATCACAGAGAAGGAGAAAAAAATTATGGAGGTATCGGCTAAGACAAAACCGGCACTAATCTTTAGACCAAAAGAGGGAGAAACTACCAAACAAACGGCACAAAGACTTGTCGAAATCATTGATCCAAGGAAAGAAAAATTAAAAATAACCGGAATGAGAACCACGAAGGACATTGTCGTACTGGAAACGGCCACCAAGGAAGACATAAATAGAATAAAATCGAAAGAAGAAATTAAAAGTAACTTCAACTTTGAGGAAAACAGAAAAAGGAATCCACTAATGATCATATATGGTGTTCCATCCGATCTGAAAGATGAAGAAATTCTGGAAACAATGATCGAACAGAACTTCGAAGACAACTTACCGGAAGTAAAAGAGCAAATTAAGGCCAGATTTCGTGCAGGGAAAAAGAACCAAAAGAAGTGCCACTTGGTAATTGAAGTTACACCTAATATTAGAAAGTATTTAACAAATAAAGACAAGGTTTATATCGATTACGAATCACACAAGATTAAAGACTTCCTAGTGGTGCCGAAGTGTTACATCTGTCAAGAATACGGGCACATCACAAAATACTGTGATAACAAAGATAAAACAAGATGCAGATACTGCGGTGCACTGAGACACAAAAGTGAAGAGTGTGATGAAAAAGATAAAAACATTTGCGTTCCTTGCAAACTGAGACACAAAACATGTCAAACCCCAAATACGGAGGAATGTGTATCCTATAGAGTAGCCCGAGAGAGGATAATTAGTAAAATAAACTATGGATAAAGATATCCAACAAAAAGGTAAAAATAAGAAAAACAAACCCCCGAGCAAAGTTAAAAGAGACAGAATAAGACTGGAAGCATTCTTAGAAAGGAAGAGAAAAGAGAATATAACAACAAAGAACAAATATGTACAAACAGAAGATCCAGATACAGTGAAACAAATACAGAGCGAATTTACAACATTATTGGAGAATAGGAAGAAAAACCAAAAGAAGAAACATACATCGGAAGAAAAATTGGAAATACCGAAATTGGAAAATTCGTTCACACAAGGCGAAGAGAAATACTTATTTCCACCCAAAGAAGATAAACTCCAAGACTCAACAATTACAACATCCACAGATATTTCAGAAATATCTCCAATATTCAAAGAACCAAGGCCACTTTATGAAAAAATGGAAAGACAATATAAGCTTGCCAAGTTGGAAGATAAGCAAATACTAACAGTGGCGTTTAGGCAAATAACAAGGGATCTTCATGAAAAGGGTAGATCTATAACATATCCCGTTCTGGAGGAAGTAGACAGGATGGAATTACGAACTTATGACTTACCAGCGAACGGATGGGAATTAGTAGATTTAATCGACGAAGCATTTGAACGACGGGGAATTTATTGGAATTTGGAAAATGTGTACAAACAACTCGTTAATGCTCATGGACGAATATATTTCGACTTCAGCAAGTCCGGCAAGGAGGCATTGGTCCATACTAAATATGCATAATAAATTTACAAAATTAAAAATAGTGCAAAAGAACGCCCAAAGATCAAAAATTGCCACGATGGAATTAAGAAGATTTGTTGAAATCAATGAAATAGACATAGTAAACATACAGGAACCATACACTGTCAAGAGCAAATTAACAGCATTTCCGCCGACAGCAAGAATAATAAAGGAGGGAAACGATCCGAAAGCAATAACAGTAATCATGAATAAAAACATTGAAGTACTAAAAATTGCGCAATATTGTGACGAATGGACAGTATGCACGGAGGTAACCTTCGGTAACAAATCTTTTTGGCTGATAAATTCTTACTTTCAATACAGCTTAAATATACATGATTTCATACAGAAAATACAAACAATAATTTGGCAAAATCAAAGAACTAATTTTATTATTACAATAGATGCAAACGCAAAATCAAGTATGTGGGGCTCACCGATAGCAGATGACAAAGGCGAAATCCTGGAAGATTTTGTTCTACAAAATGGTTTAAGGGTGATAAATAAAGGTAACAGACCAACATTCACAGGCCCGAGAGGAAAGTCCTTCATTGATGTTACTATAAGTACTATTCAATTAGAGGAACAAATAGTGAACTGGACAGTTCAAGACAATGTAACAACAAGCGATCATGAAGTAATAACATTTAACATTGAAGATACTACCCTTGGAACAAAAGTTGAGAATTATAACATAAGAAAAATAGATTGGGAACTTTTCGAGAAAAACCTGTGCTTACCACAAATTGATGACTACGACGACCTAGATAAATTGGTAACAGATATAGAAAATAAAACAAAGAAATCCCTAGACGAATCAATTCCAGAAGTCAAGACAAAGAAAAAATATAATGACTTTTGGTCCCCAAAACTAGAAAGACTAAAGAAGATAGCAAAAGCAAAAAGAAAAAGCTACCAATCTACAATAATTCCTATACTTAAAGAAAGAAGACTAGAAAATTATAGGATAGCGAAACAAAAATATACAGAGGAATTATTAGCTGCTAAAAAGAAGAGTTGGGAACTATTTCTAAAAAATAATATAGAACTAGATCAATGGGGGCTTCCCTACAAACTAATCATGCAGAAAATTAACAACATAACGCTAACTACATTAAAGAATAATGATAATTCATATACGAAAACAAGAGAAGAAACTATGCTTAAACTGTCAAATAAATTCTTTCCAAGAGATGACGTAAATGAAGAAACAGATCAACAACGAAAACTAAGAGAAGACTATAACCAAATTATCAGAAAAGAAAATGAAGACGAAATAGACCTAGTAACAAATGAGGAAATCGAACAAATAATAAAGAAATTGAAATCAGGAAAAGCCCCTGGATTAGACGGAATAAAAAATGAAATTTATAAAAAGAAGAAAGAAATATGGATACCTTATCTAACTAAATTATGCAATACTCTACTAAGGAAGAGGAAATTTCCGCTTTCTTGGAAGGAATCAAAATTAATAATATTAATGAAAAGTGAAGATAGGGACCCAACAGATGTAAGCTCCTATAGACCAATATGCCTCCTTCGGAATATTTCCAAAATTTATGAAAAAACAATAGTTTCCAGACTACACAAATATAGGAATATTGAAAGAGATAACTTGTAATACGGCTTTAGGAGGGGCAAATCAACCGAGGACGCTCTAAATGCTTTTGTGGACAACATTTTGGATCGCAGGAGCGCAAAAAAGTACGTATTAACCTTGTTTGTAGATATAGAAGGGGCTTTCGACAATCTGTGGATCCCCTCGCTGGTACGAAGACTAAAAGAGCTAAAAGTACCAGAATACCTAGTAAACACAATAAAAGATTATTTTCAAGACAGAAAAATAATAATAAAAGAAGAGAATGGGGATATTAGCATTAATACACAAAAAGGATGCCCACAGGGATCTATTCTAGGTCCATTGATGTGGGACATTGAATTCCAGCCATGCTTGGAAGCATTAAACAAAAATAAATGCGTAGATAGAGTAATAGCCTTTGCAGATGACCTAGCAGTAATAACATCAGCAAACACAAGAAGGGAAATAGAAGAAAACTCAAAAGAAATAATAAGAATATTGCAAGATTGGAGTTCAGAAAGTAAACTAAAATTATCCAAGAAAAAAACCAAATATATGATTTTCGGAACAAAACTGGCAAGGGACCCAACCATCAAAATTGGAGAAGAAAAAATAAAAAGAGTAAGCGAATTCAAATATCTTGGCATTCAGGTAGATGATAAACTAAACTTTGGCCATCACATAAATTACATTAGTGATAAAGGACAGAAAGTTACCAATAAACTAATAAATATAGCAAGTAATAAATATAAGCTTCCACGAAAAATAATAAAAATATACCACGACTCAATTTTAGGGGCAACTATGAATTATGCTGCCAGCGTTTGGGCTCACAGGTTGTTAGAAAACAATGCACTAAAACTGAAAATAGAAAGACCGCAAAGAAACTAATAATAGATAATAGATAATAGATAGATAATGATCAGACTAAGCGGGGCATTTGGTACTACTCCCCACAATGCACTAGCTGTATTGTTGGGGTTAAAACCAATGCATTTATTAATAATCCAACGGGCGGCAATGTATTGGTTTAAAAAAGGAAACAAAAGTAGGGTACAGGACCTAATAGGGAAAGAAATAGATAACATACAAGACATAGAGCAAGTAATATTAGAAAAGTGGCAACAAGACTGGAATAACTCAGAGAAGGCAAGAAGAACACATAAATTAATTTCAAACATAAATGAAAGACTAAAATGGAACCATTTTGAACCATCTGCAGGCCTTGTCCACTTCCTCACGGGACATGGGCCCTATGGCCAATATTTTCAAAGGTTTGGCTTAAAAGAAGAAGGGAACTGTGGTTGTGGTGAGTTTGGAACTCCGGAACACTATATAATGTGGTGTCCCCTACTAGAAGACCGAATGAACGAGAGGAACAATATAAGAACAGGAAGATTAGAGGATATTATTAGCGAAGAGGAAGACTTTAAAGTGTTGAACAGAATTACGGCTGAATTTTCCGAACGCAGCAAAAAACAATATGAAGAAAGGAATCTAGCAAACAGAAACCAATAAGAAATTAATAGATATATGAATAAATTAGTTTGAATGTGAGAACGTGTGTATGGGGCGTTCCTTTCGGACCGGAGGCCTCCTCCAGGATTGCTGGTATTCCGCATGCCCCGGAAGGAAGCGCGGGAGTAAAAGTGAGCTCGACACATCCCCGGACAGACCGGATTGGAACTCCGGATGCGTCGGGCCGGAGTGAATTTCGTGTTTCGGTGGTGGGTTATCGTGCATTCTAATATACAGCACATTAATATCTCATAGAATTAAGAAATGAGACAAATGAACTCGGGTAAAAGAAAACAGTGACCGTCCGCGATCTTGTTGCGTACGCGCCGCTTTCGGTTCCGGTGCACACGGCGGTGGGACACAACTGACCAGGGCCCGCACTAAGTGCTCCGAGTGGGTCCTGGACCCCAAGCCGTTGTATTGGGGACCGTGGACATGCGTAAAACAACCGAGGAACATATATCGAAAACAAAATCATCCTACATGAGATAGACAAGATTTAACGAATGCACAAAAGGAACGAAACAAGTGTAATGCGTGTAGTGGAATTAGTCGTTAAAATGTGTTTCACACACAGGAGTGTGATAGTATATTAGTGCAATATTATAAATACCAGTGTGGACAGTGCTTAATAGTGATAAGTGAAGTGTGTGTCTAGTGATTTTGTAGGAGAGTGTGGTAAATTAATAAAAAACATACAGGAGAGAATCAAATTATGTACAAGGTGAAAAACCTAATCATACAGGGAAACCTGAACGAAATGAAACAAAGAAGAAGAGGGAATACTGCATGGATGAGATAAGTATAGGCAAAAAGCAATGAATGATGATATTTATGATAGGATGAATGTTAAGCTCGACTTGAGACAGAACGTAGAGTAGATAAGTTTGATTAGATAAAGAAGACTTGATAATCATTCGAGAATAGTAGTTAGTAGTAAGGATTTGCTGTTTTTTTTTCTTTAAATTTTATTTTGTTTTGTTTTGATTGTTTTCTCTGTTCAATGTGTTGTGGTTCGCCCTCGTCCTTGTCCTTGTCCTTGTCCTTGTCCCAGCTCTAAAAAAAAAAAGGAAAATGAATGATGAAATAAAGAAAGAAGATTGCAATGATGATAGCCCGTTTCGGTTTAAATCTTCAGGTGCCGAAACCGAAGAGGCGCGTCTGAGCAATAAAAAAAAAAAAAAAAAAAAAAACTCCATATTCGATACGAGCATAAAATTTTAAATGAAGCATCAAAGAGGTTCACTACATTACAGAAACAAAATAGCAGAAAAGGTAAATAAAACAAAAGTGAGTCGTGGACCCATTTCAGTAAAAAGAAAAGGCTACTACTAGGGGATCAAAAAATAATATTTATTTGCATGGCTTTGTGATTTGTCAATACTGTCCCTTTAATAAATTTGATATGTATGAGCGGGTACTGAGGCGTACGGGAAGGCCCACGCAGGTTCCAGAGGGATTCGAATTTAGCGGTATTGTCCAAAACAACTGTTTTAGGGACCACATATATTAATGCTTGCCCCCTCAAAAAAATCTAAGTTACGGCACTAGACTGGACTTTGAAACCATACTTATATGACGCTAATTTTGGTATCTTTACAATTTCAATTTAACCAAATAACCTCAAATTCGAAAACTAGGGTATATCAATGGGTAGGAGAGGAGAACACATCGAACGGTTCCCCGATATTAATTCTAGTGGTTTCGTAATACCGCACTGAAATATAGAAAGCATACGTAGAGTAAGAGGGGGCAAAAAGACGCAGTTTGGTGTTTGAATTGCGCTAGAGCAAAAACATATAACGGCAAAATAACGTATTTCGCACAGAAGTATAAGTAAGCATTCCTCTTTTTTTTCCTTTTTTTTTACGGTGCTGGAAAACCTACCAATTTATTACTTATAAGATACAGCAATTTAAAAAAGGATGGCCAAATTCGGACTTTTACCCCAGTATAGGAGGCAAAAGTCCTATCGCAATGGGGCAAAAATCCGCTGAAATACACGAACTAGGAAATCCAGGCATTATTATTGAATTATTTTGATTTCTACAAGAAGCTTAAGATAAACAAAGAGCATACGAAGCATGAAGTGACTCTTCGTATTAACAAAAGGTAGACTAAGCAAGAAGATAAGTTTATCTCACTTGAGAAAAACTCAATAAACATACAAAGTATGAAGTTATTCCTTATATTGATAAACTATCGCTTGGTCCATAATTCTTTGTACAGTAGATTATTTTGGAAACAAACATGAGTAAAACAAATCTCACTAGTGGAGGGCGGACTTGGGTAAAGGAACTACCGATTGATGCGTGTCACATAATTGATGAATGGCGGCCATCTTGGATCCAGTTTTCTTTAAAATGGGAAGGAGGATATGTGACACATCAATTAACACTGTTGCAGGGGAATGCAGTCCTGCAAGCAGAAATGCGTTATCATGTTCCGTTCCAAAGTCCTCATAATAAATCCAAGGGAGTGAGGTCCGGCGACCGGGATGGCCACTCCACAGGGCCTCGGCACTAGTTCCTTCTTCAACATGTAATAAATTACAACAACGATTACTTAGACTTAGGTCAAACACTTTTACAACATTTGTTACACTGTCACAATTCATCATAAAATTGAGAAAACTTTCTTGTACACAAGAAGCACTACCTGTTTGAAACTTGAACTCTGAATTGCAATTATAAATATTACTTACATCTAGGTTAACTGTTAAAACAGGAATTCTATTTACAAGGCTTGAATTAGATGTGAAAAACATTTCATATGGAAATTTATATTTTTCTTTAGAACCACAGATGGAGTACACATTATCAATATATGCATTGGTAGTTTCAGTATCTGTACAAGATATAGTGTCATCACTTGACATATCCCTACATTTGTGCATAATCATTTCCGTACCTTTTCGATTATTTTCTTCGCAGATTTTGTTTACATCCTTATCCGGCTGTTCAAATTGGCTGGGAAAATTCGTGAAATCATCTACATTAAAAACTCTCTGTATGTTTTCTAGTGAACGTTCCATCTTTTGAAAATGTTCTTCAATTTTGTCTTCTATCCTAGCATTGGACCGTTCCATTTGTTCAATCCTATCCTCTAGTCTCGTGTTATACTGAGCTCTTTTATTATCCATCTGCTTAAATTGTGTTTCAATTTGTCTTATTATAGTTTGCAACATCATCTGTAATTGAGTTTCCATAATCTCAGATCCAGTAATAGCAATGGTTAGATTTCCTACACATTCAGCACCTGTTGGCGTAGATTAACGATTGCCATCCATTTTAACATATATTTTCTTTTTATTTCTTAATAATATATAATCCGTGTTGACGGAATTTATTTAAAGAAATCACACAAAGTTATATTGGTAATCTATACTAAACTTCAGATTATCCAATTCCCGGTAATAAGGCACCATATAAAACGAAAACAATTGCTAATGTTCGTTTTATTTTACCTGGTTCGTATCATTTAGTTAATCAAACCTCATTTTTTTGAAACAGGAAACGTTTATTTTCCATCTCCATTCCAGCTTTCCTTCTTAAGTATCTGTATAAACAAGTAAGTCATACATTATTAACTATTTCTTTTCTTTTTCTTCTTTTCTTGGGACAGTGCATACATTAAAGCACTTTCTGCCCAAATATACATGATGTTATTCTGCCCAAATATACATGATGTTATCGTTGTACGCTCTCTCTGAAAGGAAACAGAAAACCGTCAATTTTGGCGTGTCATAACTTTGAAATGGAACATTATAACGCATTTCTGCTTGCGGGACTGCATTTCCCTGCAAAAGCAGCGTTAATTGATGTGTCACATGCTTACCTTTTCATTTAAAAAAAAATAACCAGGATACAAGATGTCCGCAATTCACCACGCATGCATCAATCGGTAGCTCCTTTACCCCGGTCCGCCCTCCGCTAGTTAGATTTGCTTTAATCTTGTCTCTCTTTTTTTTAAAAAAAAACTAATCCATTGAACTAAGACTTACAGACCACCCTGTTGAAAAAAAATATAAAAGGTTCGTTGTTGACAAGAATCAGAAAATAAACTACCACCACTCCCAGAAAAAAAAACACATGTATTGTAAGTTCAGAGCCAATCATGGCACATTCGTCCAACCAAAGCGACAACGCATTTTTTCTTTTCTTTTCTTGACCTTCCGAAAAAGATGTGGTATCTGTTTAAATTTAAACCATATTTTTTCGTAGTGTTTCTAACAGCAAAGGACAAACCTCTCTCAGCACCGATGAACCAAATGACATCAAGAGCACTTTTCACACCTCGACAGATTGATTCAGCAATACAAACGGGTATCTATCACTACTAACTATTAATCCTGGGCTCTGTTTACACCGCTGAAATATGAGTAATGCCCTTGATGCCAATGGTACGCTAATCAGTGCCGAGCGTGGCTTCCCCAAATTCAAAGATCAGCCTTCATACAGGCCTACATAACTTTACTTTAGCTTAAAAAAAGGCTACGTAGCAAACGAATTTAAATAGGTCTACTGTTGGAAACTGGAATTTAAATTTAAGAATAAAATTATTTACAAATTCGAAAGCTGGAGCAAAAGTTTGCATTCGGATTCTTGCCACAGAAAAAATCGGACTTTTGCCCCATTCGCACATGTTTTAATTACAATGAAATACTGACTTCATAACTGATACCAGGAAAAGGGAAGGTAGTGTATATTGTTACTGAAGAAGTGTTTTCATATGAAACAGCAATAAAATAAGTCGTAACTTCTCCCACAGACTGTAGTACTATTTGCCATAAAACAAAATATTACTTCAAAGTAAGACAAAATATAACTTACCTCATTGTATTAACAAATTTCTCCGCACACCTTTACGAACATGAACAGTACACCGCCGCCATTTAATCTCTCTGCAGCATAAGCAATGCTGTACAACTCCAACAAAAAGTACCCCAAAACCCAAAAAGGACTTTTGCCGCCGGACACTCTAATCTACTAACGCTACTAACAAGCAATGCTATGAATATAAATATCTGGATAGTAGTAGTAGGATTAGAGTTCATAAAATATTACTCGTAGAACCGATCTCCTTTACAAACCCAAACAGTATATTTAAACTTTCAAGAACTCAATAATCAAAATTATATATATTTAACAATTCAACAAGTGCTACTGCATTATGGTCTTCATGACAGCGGAAAGAGAATTTAAACACATTCAATCTTAAACTATTACCCAATTAACAGCGTAAACTATTCTGCTTCAGTAACAGCAAACTTGTTCTAATTGGTCACGTAGATTGGTAATAATGCAGGAATCTAATTCAATTAAAAAAGGAAACGTAAAAAAGCTATAGGCAAAGTGTCCAAAACTAACAAAATGACAAACGGACCTTTAAATCTAAGATTAATAGATAAATCAAATTAAGTACAAAGCAGGTAACATATGTACCTCACTTCCTTATTAAGCCAATCCGTGCTATCAAAAAGAACAACTAGACGTTATGAGGTTGCAGCACTCCAATTTATACTTCGTAAATATAATCAAATTTTAAACAATAAAAGAATTATACTTTGAGTATCACTCGTAGATTATGTATATAGAACAACGTTCTTTGATATAACTCGATCACAAACTATGAAACAACCATTATAATTCCTCCCTCGGACGTTCCAGCACAACTATGGCCACCTATAGAGAGATCCCATCCGTCGTGCTAGTACGTCCCACTAGAGGGCATAAGCAACAAAAACAAAAGAATAAGCAAAAACGAAAAACCTTCTTAGGTACAAAATATTATAAATTATTCATAGAGACACCTTTCTATAAATATCTAATAACCAGTGACATAAAATCCATAAATTCCATGGATTATATGTTATAACTTGCAGCGTTGAAGGATAAAATGCAAATGCTTCCTAAAAGCGAAGAAGACTGTACCGGTACCAAAGTAGTTCTTGTATTATATTTCACCCGCTTCTCAGTAAGTACAGGTTTCTATTCCATGAAGCACATAAACTAACAGCCATTTCTCTGAAATCCCAGTCTCTAACTCCGCGTATAAAGACCTTTTTCTTGTCTGATGTGAAAAAGAAGTCTTGCAGTTAATGAAATGCTGAATACCATGTTAGTACATTTGTCTGTTCTAGCGATGGAAATAGGAGAATTTAAGCTCCTAGAACTGTCAAAATTTGTGGATGTTCTCTGCAGCGCATGGCAACACAAGAATGCCTCATTAAGAAAGGTACACTTTTGTTAGTATTTTTATAGGTACACGTAAAGTGCTTTAAAAGTCGAGCGGTCTTGTGCTCTAAAATCATCAAATGCCCTCTCATTAACATTTTTCATTATAACTTTAAAATATCAAAACAGATTTGTACTATGAGACAAGTGTGTTACTTGTGGTTACGCAAAAGCCGTTCAGTTTATGTTTAAGCTATCAACAGTTTCAACATATTATGTGCAGACGGTACCTTATTTGTTAGTTGCATATTTACCAGAAGTAAGTTTAATTTATAATTATATAATAGGGAAACAGGAACGTAATAGGAACTACACATTATATTGCAATGTATGTCAAACATTATAAAACTATCATTTTTGGTAGGCTATGCAAAAATAACCGCTCCTGCCAATTAAATCGGCGTCTCTTGTGCACCATTAGACCTGGCGTAGTCACTTCTAAATTAGTAAGGTTAGTTGCATTCCGTCCACTTTTTAGGTCTACATTTCCAGTCCGCTGAAAGAAATACGTTGATTTAATAGGGCTTAAACTGTGAACTGGTACATTAAAGCTATCGTTTCTTGCCTTCTCGCAACTTGCAATAGAGATACACATAAAATTACTTCCATTAGTGATCCACACATTCTTAATAGTGGTGTCCATCCTTTTAACAGTAATACAAACGTTAATATTTTAACTGCCTTACAACAGTTGGTTTAACTTCATACCTTGAAGGACAATTCATAGATGGCAGCACAACTATTTATACACAATATACCAAAAGTTGAATGAGGTAAGCAAAACAAAGACGGCTTTTTTTCAAGTAAGCTTTAAAGTATTGATCATGGAATTTAGATAGTTTGCTGTTTTGTTATAATAATGGACATTTGTTGAAAATTATATATAAATATTTTCTTTCTCCTAATATTCTACGTGGCATTTTGGAATTAATTTACAGTGAGTTCTGCTTGAAGATTGTGTACAATTGACGATTATTGATTTATTTTTAGAGAAGCAATAATGGGTAATTTATGCCCTTGCTTCAAGCAAAAATATTTATAATCTGTGTGCTAGTGCTTCTGTAACTCTGCAGATAAGTGATTGATAGTGTAGCTTAAGAATTTGATATTATTTTTCGTATATGCGCTAACATCTTCCTTTCTTATAAAAGCAATCTGGTCCTATCATTTTCTTCTAAAAGCAAGAGTAGCAGCTTAAAGGTTACGTATTTTCTTCTCGGTGAAGAATAACTTCGGCACAATAGCACGTACATAGTACACAGCATAGGTGTCCAAACTCGCGAGCCCAGTTGAAAAAAGTGAGCGCGAGCCCACTTGAGATTAGTGAGCGTGAGCCCGAGTGAGCGCGAGCCCAGTTGAAAGAAGGGAGCGCGAGCCCGAGTGAGCGCAAGCCCACTTGAGATTAGTGAGCGCGAGCGCGAGCCCAGTTGAGAAAAGTGAGCGCGAGCCCACTTGAGATTAGTGAGCGTGAGCCCGAGTGAGCGCTAGCCCAGTTGAAAAAAATGAGCGCGAGCTCAAGTGAGCGCGAGCCCAGTTGAAAAAATTGAGCGCAAGCCCAAGTGAGCGCGAGCTCTGTTGGGAAAACTGAGCGCGAGCGCGAGTGAGCGCGAGTACAGTAGAGAGAAGTGAGCGCGAGCCCAGTTACGATTAGTGAGCGCGAGTGCGACCGAGCGCGAGTGCAGTGAAGATTACTGAGCGCGAGCCCAAGTGAGCGCGATCACAGTTGAGAGAAGTGAGTGTGATCGCGAGCCCGCACTCGCTTCGCGCTTACGTGGACTCATTTGCTTCAGAGACAAGAACATAAGAAACGCATTCCATGTGCAGCATTGAAAAGGAAGATTTTGGTAGGTGAGTGTGAGTTAGCAAAAATACCCATCTCTGCTTCGTAAGCTCTGAATGAGACGTAGCGTTTTCAAAATTCTCCCATCATTCCGAAAGATGCAGAGATCATATGATGCTTGTATTTTACGGTTGAAGGTACAGAGTATAGAGGGAAGTGAGACAATTCTTGGAAATTGCTATCTATTGTTACAGAGCAGCAGGATTTTTGCACATGGGTTTGTTGTCCATATCGAAGGATAGTATGAAACTAGATTTATGTAACTAGATTTCAGTGGAAGTTTTTTTATTTTTATTATTATTTATTTATTTCTAAAGAATTTGAAACAATGCTATAAGCAATGAATAAAACTACAACAGCTTACAACTTTTCTTTTCTTCTTCTTGGCCAAAAACTATATGAATACTCCGTATAACACATTTAAATTACGGCAAAATATTTACAATCATGCACTTGCGCCTTCCTTACACCGTGTCCTGGGTTGGAGTCCTGATGAGGAGAGCCTTGAAATTTGATCGTATTGCGGTGCTTATGGTTCTACCTTAAATTTAAGGTCACCGTATCATATAGCCTTTGTACTCGAAAGAGTGCAATAAGCAATTTTCTCTGCTAGTGTAGTGACTAGCGCGTATTTCCTTTGTTGTACGTGGTTCCAGGTTTGATTCAGAGTAGGAGAGCACAAAGTTTAATTTTTCATCATCATTCACTTTCATTAATCATTCACCTCCTTCAGCCGAAAGACCTTAATGGTTTGACGTTAAATTATGATTTTTTTTTCGTTTTTTTTTTCTTTCTTTAATCGGTAATCGAATATGGTTTAGTCTTTGAACTGTATACACGGAAGAATAAAAGTTTATTCAAAATATTTGAAATGTATATTTGACGTGCAATTTATTTGTTTTCAAAATTTCTGGTAGGTTCAATAGTTCTATTCATTTCTAACAGTGAGCATAAGGTTCTACGGAGATCTATTGTTCTATTAGACTAAACTTGAGCTTAAATGTCATCTGGACTCTCAACAATCAGTATAGCGACTCTTTAAAAATGTGTATTCGACATGAATGTAGGTCGTTCTCGATTATTTATACGTCACCCTTCTATCCACCGCTAGAGAGACCGGAGATATCTTGCCCTACAATATTATTGTGATTGTATGTCATATGTGTATCAAACTTCGTTGAAATTGCTCCAAGCGTTCTAGAATTAAACTTGAACATACGTAACATATTCTAATGGTGATACCGAGACCGAGATTACTCTAAGTATCATGTTTCTCCTCTTTAAATTTCGAGACGAGACAGACTTTAGTAAATCGAAACTAGACCGAGATTCAACATATCGATCGAGCCTTACTTGAGAGTCCTAAACAAAACCGTGAACGAGAGACAGTTAAGGATGGGCACGAGTGAGTTTTCATTGAAACTCAACTCGGCTCGAAACAGACATATTTGAGCTCGACTCGAAAACTCGGATCGAAAAATTTCCTCCAACTCGACTCGAATTTGAGTCGAGTCGAGCCAAATCGAGCCCAATGTTGTGTGTAGTTTCAAATACTTTCTTCAGATATCCTACATTGACAATATAATTATTATCAATGATACTTACTGCTACTACAAATTATTATTATTATTATTATTATTATTATTATTATTATTATTATTATTATTATTATTATTATTATTATTATTATTACAACACCGTGTATATACATGAAAGATAGGCGATTTGTATCTAAATACTAAAAGCGAGTTGACTGTTGACTTCGGTAGTCGTGAAGTCTAGGAGGGAAGGCATTATTCACGTGGTTCTGGGTCTGATTTCTGGAGGAGCAAGTATTTGGGCTCGAACCAAAAATCGTTACAAGTTAGAGAGCGCCAGCCAAACAAGTTCAAAACTGCTCGGCTCGGGTTTAGAGTTCTGAACGGCTCGAGCGGGTCGGCTTACAGCTCATTCACTATCGAGTCGAGCCGACAGCTCACTCAACAGAGCAGCGATTGGTAGAGATTAGAATTTCAGTATAAGGCAAGATCATGGGAAAAGGAAAACTATCAGATTAAACCAGAGTATTTGTTAAAATATCAAAATATAAATTGCATAGTTGGTTGGCTTGGAATCTAGCGTCCCTTTTCAACATCAAAGCTGTACGAGATGTCGCCGTACGGTTTAAGATGGAATGTAAGCTACCGTTATGAGTTGAAACTTTTTAATGATCTCCCACCAAGATTCAAACCTGGAACCCCATGCTTCAAAGACATGTGCTCTGGCTATTCAAGTATAATGTAATGCAAAGTGTTGGACTTTATTTATTGGGGTTTAATGTTGGTTTTCGGTACCGAGGATATCTCAAACAAATTTCCTGTTGCTCAGGCTCTTGCGACTATATCAGCGGGGCCACATCAGATGCGAACTATAGCTTAACGTGGGATCCGAAGCACATAACCTGCAAGGAAACGAACCCGGGTCTACCACGCCAAAGGTACGTACGCTAACCGCTTTGTCAGGGAGGAGCTGCAAATATTCATCGAAACAAGACCGAGACTGATACGTTGTTTTTCGTATACAGATACATATATTAATATGGATGTAGAAATAAATTCAAAATGACAATATAACACCAACTAAATTATTTTCCAAGTTTGATTAAGATAAATAAGCTGTTTTGGTCGTTTACTTTGTTTATACCTACTTCAACAAAGGGGAAAAAATTTCGTGACAAAGTTTCCTATATGCTAATGCTGTGGTGATAAATTTGCCGATGACAAAATTACTGTGTAAAATTTTCCGGTGACGAAATTACCTATATGCTAATATTTTGGTGAAAAAATTACCACTGACGAAATTACTGTGACAAAATTTTCGATGACAAAATTACCTGTTCGGCAAATTGCCAAGAATGGAAGTGAAAAATGGCCAGCTTTAAGTAAATTTGGTGCAAGTTGTTCGATGTCAAGTTGACATACAGCCCTTAAATGGGCCTTTTATCTAGTTAATTTTGAAACCAGATACACGATCATTATGATAGCTCTAAATTTGGACAACATAATTCAAACCATCTTCGAGAGAAATATCTGTAAATAAACGTTTACATGTGGACGCATAAGTTACATTCGTTCAGCTTAATAAAGCTTAGTTGACTGATTAAGTTTAACGAGGTTTATGAAAGGGAAACCTCTATATTAATTTGGAATCTAAATTAGATGAGTTGCCAGTTCCCACTGGTGATCACACCACTTCTCCTGAACCCTAAGTCTTGTCTCGTCTTTATAAATTCTCGAAAACTTCTTTCTTGTCTGGATTCTCGAGGATTCACTTCTCGTCTCGTTTTGTAAATTTAAGTACAAAATGTATTCCCTTATCTAATAGTTCTCAGAATCCTTCTGCTTCAGGAGAGAAGTCTAAGAAGGATGTAATTTAACAATATTTAAACCATATTTCTTATTGGAGTGCTAAATGATTTGAATATCTTAGGCGTTCCTATATGCTCTACATTGTGATCGTATAATTACTTTTATAATTTATAGGTTTTATATACGGATCATTTAGCACTGAAATGATATTTGAAATCTAAGACTTGGATGAACTAGTGTTGCTCACGAGACTCGAAAAATTTCTCGTCTCGTAGAGAAAATTGTAAGAGTGATAACGGTGACGAGGTTCAAAAAGTGTTATTTTCAACAGTAACTTTCAACATATTGTTTCTTATAATTATTAACAATAAAGAGAGATATAAAATTTATATAAAGGATTGAGTTAGTAATTTGCACGAAATTAGTTTAGTAAATTTCGTTTAAAATTCCAGCAATAATACTCTTTCTAATAGGCCTATATGGTATATATTTCTTATGTGAAAAATTCTTTGATCCACTTTTTAAAATTTGAATACAATACGCACCACAGAAGACACCTGCACTAAATTCAAAGAAATCTCTGCAGCACGGGACGAAGGGCATTCGCCGCTCCCCATTGGCAGACCATCGCAGAAATCTTTCACTGCCCCTCCCTCCCAGGAGCCCGTCCTAGATCAGGGCCTAGATTTCAATAATAGATTACCTGTAGACGTTATAGCTGCAGATAAAAGGTTTTCTTTGGGTACCGTAAAGTGAATGCACAGAAACATTATGTTCGTGCTGATTGCTTTTCCAAGAAGCTTTTTAAGCTTCGTGAGTAGGTGATATTGTTTAAGACAAAGATCATCCAGTACCGTAAAACGGGGTTACTTTGCAGCAGATGTAATGAATTTTAAAGAAAATCGCATGTAACTTATAAACATAATGATTTAGAACATTATATTTTAGACATATTATAGCTAGATATATAAGGAAAACATTCGTGCAAGTGCATTTGTAAACATTCACGATGACCGTGATTACTATAATATAAACTTTGGTGCAAAGTAACATCATAGGTCAGGATACTTTGCACCACATACAAAAAATATGTTGAACATAGGAACATAATGTTTCTGTGCATTGTTTTCCCTTCAGTATTTATACATTTCACTTCCTACACAAAACTGCATGAAATCTACAAATATTGATATTAGAATCATGGTACTGGTATCAGTACTTAGTATGATTTATCGATATTTGTAAAGAAAATTGTGTATTTTCTGGACCGGCACAGGAACCACATTCTGATTTTTTAGCATATATCCAACAAAAATGTCAACTCAGGAACGAAAAAAAAAATCCCCGTGAACTGATTTCCCTTGGTAGCTCTTTGTGCCCAAGAATACCATCCAACCGTAATCATTGGAAGGTTTACGGGGTTTGGGGATTTCAGGCTGAAGCCTAGCCAAATTTCAGGATTTCTTTTATAAAAAAAAATAATGTTAGTAAGTCCTATGTGTGTAAGCTTCAAGCCCCCCAAAACGTCCAGCGATTAAAAACAAAAACAAACAAACAAACAAAGAAAAAAAGAAAAGAAAGAAAGAAAAAGCTAAGCCTTACTGAGTGAAGCGAATGAAGCGGATCCGCCATTGTTCGCAATTTATTTTCCGACAAGAAATTAATTCCAGCATCTACCTTTTTATGATATTTACCTAAAATTAGAAAGTAGGAGGTGCCAGTAGTAATAATTTCCTCTCTAAGCTATATTTTGGACCGGTGGAAAGTAACCCCTGATTAAAGGCTGAAGCCGCCTACTCCCAGTTTTATTTTTTCTATTTAAACTTTGAGTATTTCTTGCGAAGATTATTCGCCAAAATACATCTCCAGGAGGAAATTACAGAATAGAAGACTTTCGCAAGTATAAAAATTACATATGTTAATTAGTCTTGTTACATTGTGTTCTAAATAAAAGAAAATTAAATCTTCGAATTTTATGTTCCACGCTTATAGGCTACTGTGTAGGGTACAGAAGAGGGCGACGATGACATGAACGAAGAGGAGTAGTGATGAGCAAATGCAAGACTAAGACCAAGACCCAGGTGGTCTTGGTCTTGCACACCGAGTCTTGGTCTTGGTCTTGCACTGGCACACTTGATCTTGGTCTTGGTCTTGGTCTTGCATCGGGATTCCTGGTTTTGGTCTTGGTGAAGACTCTTGTAAAAACTGCAAGACAAAGACTCTTGCGCTCATCACTAAAGAGGAGGAATGTAAAAATAATAGGAGGAAACGGGACAACCCGAGAAAACTCACGCACGCGGTGTTTGTCAACCACAAACCCATTTTGCACAAGCTGGGATCGAACCAGAGACTCCACTCGCAAGAGATGATCCCTCTACTACTGACTCACCGCGATCTAAATAAAGTTTTGATATAATCAGTGAGAGATGGATTATTCTTTCTTGCCTTGTTAAATATTAGCCACTTCTTTGTCCAAATATGTCTATTTCTTTATTCTTTTTCTCAACAACACAACATTGATAGTACCTGCATTTAAAACCATTGCTTCAAAAGTAATGTTTGAAGGACACTTCATGTTGTGCTAACTTTAGAATATTTTCTGCAAGCCTATGTAATTGGTTGTTTTTTAAGTCAATAATTTATTGAAGTAAAGTAATATTTAGGACGTTCAGAGGACAATGAATCCAAGTTCATTTTCAATAAAGTTCAATTTTGCTCAGCAAATTAATTTTATTTAAAAACCTAATGTCTTCGCAGTCAAGAGTCCGAAGTAAATGTAACTAAAACCATATGAAAGGGCGTGGAATAGCTTCATATTGCAGCCGCTAGACAGAGGTGCCAGTGGGGCAGAAGGGCAGTCGCCCCACCCGCACTCTGAATTTTAGATTTTGGGACCAGTAAACCAGTTTTAGAAATATTTTGATAAGCGAAGTCCAACAGAAAACGGTTGGAGACAAATAAACATAATAAAAAGTGAAACAGGAAAATGACACGGGGCCACCCAAAACATCGCGTGGACAAAACCTCGCCGCCAAAACCTCCTGGGTCCTGAGATCAAGCCAACGTTCAAGAATTATCCAAACTTCAACACTCCCTTACGAGGAGTATTTTGCAACATAACTTCTTATGGTACAAGGAGGAGTGCATCTCCTTTGTACACCTTGTCTCAAGAAGGTTGAGCGCATTCTTTATTGGTGTTTTGAGGCAAAAATTTTCTAAGTCCAGCTTCGGGTATCTTCGGGGAAAAGTAAGCCAGGTTCGAACCTCCAAGCCAGCCTTTGCAATCGGGAAAAAGTTTGCAGATGTGTTTTTCTTCTTTTAAATATAATAAGACTTGTTACCAAGTGTTTAAAAAAGCAACATTGATTGAAATACTTAATGACACAATATTTCGAAACTTTTTTTTTATGTCAGCACATGCTTGTTTGTCATTTAGCTCTCCATACGTAATGGAACATTTAAATACGTTAAAGAATCTTTCCATATGTAAAAGAATGCTCAAAGTTAAGAAATAGAATATAATTATCGCCTGAGTACTAAAATAAAAGTCAAAGTAGAATAGAAACAGCGTTTGTAATGGATATGAATGTCATAATTATCTTGAGATCCGTTATACATCTCTAGAAGGTTAGCTCTAGAAGTCCTTGTGTTAGTTCATTGGTAAGCTGTCGGATTTCAAATCATAAGGTTGTGAGTTCGAATCCCGTCTAGACTAATCCTTTTTTTTAATTATATTTTCCGCAATGCATGAAAAATTATATAAAATAATTACATTAGAATACATAAGTTGTGTATATATAACATAATCATTGCAGAACATAGTAATTATTATGTTTAAAATATAACATCTGAGATAATTTTCACAGTAGGTCGGTATTATATATGAGGATGTAAATACAAGTTAGGAAAATCATTTAATAGCAATAAATAAGTTATGTAGTGTATTTATTTGCATCTATTTGTCATACAGATGTAACTTCTCAATATTCTCATTACAGCATGTCATTTATATTCGTGAAATACAATATATTCCTACGGATATAGAAAGTGTATAAACAGAGTATCCAAAGTCGTATCCTGCTTCAAGACACATAACTTTTCCCGATCCCCTCAACGTCACGGGAAGAAACAAAAATTATCTTTAGAACGGAATGCCGTTACTTAGAGTCTCTTTCCAATACG
Source organism: Thermobia domestica (assembly GCF_964235325.1). NCBI lineage: Eukaryota > Metazoa > Arthropoda > Insecta > Zygentoma > Lepismatidae > Thermobia > Thermobia domestica. The sequence continues at coordinate 188,514,010 of NC_137467.1, read as the reverse complement.
TTGAATATGCTTTTGTATATTCTTTCTCTCTCTCTCTCTCTCTCTTTCGCTTTGTTTATGTGTGTGTGTTGCGGAATATCCCAAGTTGAATACAACATTTGCCAAGTATATGAGCATCATTGTCATCGAATACCAGAAATTGAAAGTCGTGTTTCTTCAGGTTGGGTTTGCGTATTCATGTTAGCTCACTGGTAAAGTACTGACTTGCCAATAAAGAGGTCTTGAGTTCAAAGCCTACAGCTAATTATCATTCTTTTGTTAGTAGGATTGCACAGAAATCGGACACAAGGAGTGGTTTACTTCTAGAAATATTTTCAGAAGCGTTTAGGTAGCCCTGAAAAGGGCTGTTTTCGGGAGTTAAGGCGGGGACATTAATATTATGTCCAAGACCCTTCTGAATTTATTACACGCTCCATTCTTCTGGGCATGGAATCTATTACATGGGTGACAAATCTATCTCCTTCCCCTACCTCCAGCCATGCTTCGGAAACAAGATGCCACAGGTCATCCTGAGTTCTTGGTGGATCTGCCTCAGGCCAACTTTCCCTTAGAGTACGCTTCACTTCTGCCCACATATTTTCCATGAGATTGAGGTCTGCTCCACGAGCGGCCAGTCGATTAAATCAATCTCAGGGTGCCCTGCGAACCATTCCTGAATCACACGGGAAGTATGTATTGGCGACTGGTATTGCTGGAACTGAATTACATCATCAGGCTGAAATACCCTTACAGATAGCACCATGATATTACTGATAATGTCTAAGTACTGAGCATTGTCCAGATGTCCTTCAATTCTATGAAGCTGTCCTGCTCCGCGACTGGAAATCCAACCCAAACATGAAATAGATACATGGCCACTGCGATTGCAAGCAGCCACATATCCATGGTCATATCGGGTGCCTCTCGGACGATACACAAAACGGCGTCCCTCCTTTGATGTTGTGAATATGGATTCATCTGAGAAAACTACGTTTTCCCAATTGAGACCCACATTCGCCTGTGCAAACGCAAGACGGTAAATTTTGCGGTCGTCTGAGAGTTTTTCCTTCACGGCAGCAACACGGCCACGTAACCCAGCATGACGAAGTCTTCGCAGAGCTGTATGCTTACTACCAGGAAAGAGAGAAACTTCCCTTAGCTGTCTAGACGTCCTTAGTGGGTCTAACCGGGCTTCGTTTACTAATCTCGCATCTTAGGCTTCGGTTGACACATGCAGACGACCAGGAAATCGTAAATTATCAGTCTGACCTGTAGCGCCATATTTCCGAATCCATCGCCTTCCTGTAGAGGCCGGGACACCTACTCGCCTGCTAGCTGCAGTTGCAGAATAACCTTCCAACTCCCATAAAGTAATTACTGCTGTACGTCTATCCATAGTTACCAATGTTCTGAGCTGTGAGAAGGAAGCAATAGGTAAAAGCTAGTACCTGACGTGTGATTGGTTACTTCCACGACACGCCTATAGTGGGGAACAGCGTTGCCAGATCTAGCATAATGATGCTAGATCTAGCATAATTTGCATGTCTCTAGCATCTAGCATCTTGCTTTTAGCATCCTGCCCAAATCTAGCACAATTTCAGCAAGTTTATCAAAAAGCCGTAAAACCTGGAGATGAGAAAGAAGTTGGTCGTGGGAAGAAAAAGAACGGCAGAAATGTATCCTCTTCCATTGATTCATACAGTCGGTAAACCATACAGGCAGTCTTATTTTCCGAAGTAAGTTCGAAACGTCTTTGGGCTTTTTTGTGGCTCCACCCAGGGTTTTCTAATCCTTTAACTCCGACGCATGGGCGGAGCTATGGGGGCCATTCTCCCCCCAACTTTTTGACAACTTCACCATCTTTATTTCTGACTTCATGATCATATTTATTCCTGAAATGACAGCTCCGAGACCGACCAAAAATCTGCCGCCCCCCCCCCAGCAGACGATTCCCAACTCCGTTTATGCTGCGAAGTAATTTTCTTTCAAAATATGTAAACAAAAACTTTGCATTCATTTATACAATATATACGCCATTGAGTCTGGCAACGACTGCATTAATTTAGTTGAGTTAAAATTTTGGTGCGTGAAGCATTGAGTTCTATCCATGCATTCTTGCTCTCTGTGTATTTTAAGTTACGTTATCGTATCTCAACTTCGTTTTTTTTAAACTCCTGAATTAGTAATTATGAGGATCTAGCATAATTTGACCGAATCTAGCATAAGTTCGATCAGGTTTTGGAATAATTCCGAGCTGTGAGTCTGGCAATGCTAGTGGGGAACGACTTTGTAACGACTCGCGAAAGAAATCTGAAAATGGTGCACCGTAATAATGATATCAAAAACAGTTTTTATAAAGGAATATTAACACATACGAAAAGCTGTTTAAAGAATGAATTGTTATACTGACTTTACACGTATAAAAACATATACCATATACCAAACAGATTGAGCGATATGATGATAGCTGTTTTGAGACAAACTCTTTCGAAGTCCAACTTCGGGTATCTTCGGAAAACAGTAAACTAAAGCTGCTGGTTCGAACCTCCAAAGCCAACCTTAGTAATCGGGAAACGATGTACAGATATGTTTTTTCTTCTGTTAAATATAATAAGACATGTTGAAATGGTATTAAGTGTAGAAAAAAGTAACATTGAAATACTTAATGATACAATATTTCGAGACTATGTATTCCCACTCTCGTTTCGTCATTGTGATTTCCATACGGAAAAGAGCATTTACGTATGAGCTCAGTTATATTTCAGAAGCAGCTTCCGAAAAGCGGTCATGTTAGCTCAGTGGTACACCACCGAGCGTTTAAATCGTGAGTTCGATACCCGTTCAGGTGAAATTCTTTTATGATATTCTACTTTCCTCAATGCATGAAAATTATGTAAAATAGTTACATTACAATTCATCAGTTGTATATATCAGTTGAATATATATATTCATATCATCAGTTGTATATATCAGTTGAATATATATATTCATATCATTTCACAACATAAGTAATTCTTACCTTTAAAATATAACATCTGAGGTATTGACAGAACGTTGGTGTGTTATGTGTGAATATTGAATACAAATTTTAAAAAATCGTGTAATAGCAATAAATAAGTTATGTAATGTATTTATTTGCAGCTACTTTCATCGCAGATAACTTCTCAATATTCGCATTACAGCATTTAGGTAGAGCATATCGAAAATCGGATCGTGGTCCAAGACAAAAAACTAGCTAGCCCCAAACTGTCACGTAAGAAATTCACGAATCGCAAAAGTAAAGTGAAGAGATTGAGAGCGGTAATTCCTTAATCGCTCTCTCTCAACTCTCTCTTATCTGCATTTATACACATAAAAGTGTATGTATGTATGTTCCAACATAACTCATGTATGCCTAGAGCAGGGTTTCTCAACCTGGAAGTCGCGGCCCCCAGGGGATCGCGAAGATAGGCGGAAGAGATAAATATAGTTAGAATCTAATACCAGAAATTATTTTTAAATATTATTTTTAATTTGGTTTTGATAGGCATACTTTTATTTTTTATACACACTGTAAAGAACAATAAAAATAAGTCTACTGAACATTTTCAAAGGGTGTAGAATTCGTGTTACTATTAGGTTCAAAGTCTCTTGTTGTCGCGAATTCTGTCGAGAAATTTGAAGCTTAAAATATACAAAACGATAATCATGCCTGTTGTTCTGTATGGTTGCGAAACATGGTCGCTTACTCTGAGGGAAGAACATAGACTGAAAGTATTTGAGAACAAGATCCTTAGACGAATATTCGGACCCAAGAGGAACGGGAATGGGGAATGGAAACTTCATAACGAGGAACTACATAATTTATACGGTTTACTCAACATTGTTAGGGTCGTCAAGTCTAGAAGGCTTAGGTGGGCAGGTCATGTAGCTAGAATGGAAGAAAGTAGAAACGCTTTCAATATCTTGACTGGAAGATCAATCGGAAAACGACCATTAGGAAGACCTAGGCACAGATGGGAGGACAATATTAAGATGGATCTCGCTGAGATAAGAATACAAAGTAGAAACTGGATCCAATTGGTTAAGGATAGAAGTCAGTGTAGAGCTTTTATGAACGCGGCATTGAACCTCCGGGTTCCATAGGCCATAGAGTTAGTTAGTTAGTAGAGTTGTTTAAAAATGAATTTAAATCAAAGAGGTATGATATAAAACTAATAAGAACTGTATATAGAAATACTAGAAAAATACACATGAGACAAAACCTGCACATTGAAATACAATTAAAATTAAAACCTAATGAAACACCTAAGCATGGTGTAATTTCACTAGTGCTGCAATGTCCGGTTCAATCTTCATGACGAACATTATCAAGCCATTTTCAACTGATAAGCGATTTCTTATCTTTGTTTTAATGTTTACCATAAAAAAAAACACTTTCGCACAAGTACGATATAGCAAATGGAATTATTACTTTTAAAGCAGCAATCCCCAGACGAGGATATTCTTCTCTCCTCATCAGGCAGAACTTGTCCAAGTCTTCGTTACAAAAAAACAGTTGCAAAGACTTGTCGCATGATCATTCTATTATTTGGTCAAGAAGTTGTGGGCTTTGATCGGATACGTTAATGGCTTCTTCAATGAAGGGGTTTAACATCCATCTTGAACCAGCACCTTCGTCGTTGGGAATATAGATATTACAGTTACTGTATCCACTGTCAGTGCCGGACGCCGAAAAGAGGGGCCACACATTTCGGAGGAAGTGTGTTACTCATGTTAAGAAAGTGCATGTGCACATGTGTAAAATAGAAGGAAAAACATAATAAAATGTGCTCAAAATTAAGGAAAGGTAGGGTTTATTTCGAAAATGTTATTGAGCTTCGTGCCAACCATGGTGGCGCTTCGTAGCTAGTCTGTCGACGTCACTCATATATACGGTGACATCGTACTATACTCTCGCCCCGGGCGCTGATTTTCCATGGCATTGTTCACTATAAACAAAAAAATGGATTCTACTATTATAGAAATAGGCATGTTAAAAATCCCACACAAGCTTATTATAAAACAAATTATAAAAGGGTCGCTGGCAAGAGCGTGTGATAAAAGGGGATCGTGATAGGAATTAGATTGAGAACCACTGGCCTAGAGTAATTTTAACCACATTTCTTATAGTTTCAAAAAGAGTGCTGTCGGGTTACCTATGGTGAATGGGAGGGCGATACATATAAAAGATTGCTAGAAAATGATCGATATTAGATTCATAGTTTCCGGGGTCGCTTAGATAAATAGTGAGACTTTCAATTTCGCTTAACTACGATTAAGCTCTCATTAGTAGGGATGGGCACGAACGACTTTTCTTTGAAACTCGACTCGACTCGAAACAGACATCTTTGAGGTCTACTCTTGGACTCGGCGCGAAAAATATCTTCCAACTCGACTCGGATTAGAGTCAAGTCGAACCAAAACGAGCCAAATCCTGTGTGTAGTCCTACCTAGACAATACATAGACAATAATTATTCTATCATCAATTATACTACTATTACTACAAATAATAATAATAATAATAATAATAATAATAATAATAATAATAATAATAATAATAATAATTATTATTATTATTATTATTATTATTATTATGACAACACCGTGTACAAACATAAACAATAGATGGTTAGTAAAGGAATACTAAAAGCTAGTTGACTGCCGACGTCGGTAGTCATGAACTCTACAAGGCAAAGACATCGTTCATTACTCTAAGCTGTAAGCGTCGGTGGACTACAAATGATCAACTATTGACCTCTCGCCAGAAATTGGTGGCCCCGCAGCGACGATCCGTGGTGGCCCAAGTTCCATTTTGAAAACTTTACTACCAGCAGCAGAGACGCGATGAAACGCCAACGAACCACAAAATTACTCTCCCAAAATATGTCAAAATGCCTATATGTGTGATTTGTTTATATTTAGGTGAATCAAAAAAACACAAAACAAATACCCGGGGTGGACGCAAACTATCAATATTACGATTACTAGGCACGTGTTCTTCTGACTTCCCCACGGAAACGATCATAAAAAGCTTGGTTGTTGAAGGATAAATCATTGACGTCTTAATTTAGCTAATCAGACAAACCCCTACATCTCGAGTTCTAGAAGGTGATACCGTGAACCATTTCAGATTTATTGCTTCCTGGTGGAGTACTATCCATGAGCAAACTTTGAGCATAATAACCGACATGCATCTTCGGTGCCTCTTATCTTTAGTACAATTTTAACCAGAGATGGTGTGGGTCAATGAAAATTTGATCCACGACCCATCATGACCCACTATCACCCACCAACCAAATGCCCCATTGGCCCACTCTGATCCATCAACCATCGTGATCCACTCTGACCCACCACCAACTATGAACCACTCTGAACCATTGTGACCAACTCCGACCCACCAAAAGCCATCGACATCAACTCTGACCGATGGCCCACGTCCTCCTCTCCATTGACTAAAGAGGTTACACTTGTATTAAAACAAGACTGTGAAATTATCACTTATCGGAGTTTGAATTTCTACCGTTAATGGCTCAAGCACCTCTCTGTTACAATACTGGTGGGTCTGACCTTTACGATATACACGTGTATAATGGCAAAGTGTTTATCATCTTCCAAATTAAAATGAATTTAAATTTATCATATATAATTATTTCTTTGTTGCCTTACAGACACATTTCAGTAGAAAATAGGGTGAAATTTGAAAGTTTCAAATCAAGGAAAAGTAGACCAACGTAAAAAAAAAAAAGAGAGAGAGAGAGAGAGAGAAACTAATTTTCTATATAATTAAGCATGCCGTACTAATTGAAAATGCCCATGTAATTAAGTTTAGACTACAAATTTTATGGCCATTTTTCTCTAACTTTATGGCTTGATTGCCTTATGCTCGGAACGCTCCATATATTAAACACCAGCTTCAGCAATTATAAATAGAAAGCAGTGGGTATAAAATTCAGAAAGAACTTTAGTTTGCATTACTCAATCTGTTTCTCAACTAATATCAATCGTTTTCGATTATTTTTACAAATCAACCCACTACCAATTTCCAATATATAGAAAATGCACCCCCGTCCCCCCGCTCATAAAAGATAATTTTAAAAAATGCCAGGACATATTCTCTTTATTTTTAATAAAGAGTTATATGCTGAATTTCAGCTCTCAGTTGAACGGCTTGTGAGATACTAAATTTTTCGCAAAAATTCGGACTTCTACTCCCCCTAAGGATATGTATTATAATGAAAGTGACACGCGTATCATAACTTCCCAGTTGGGATTGGAGCCTGATTATATACCAAACGTCAATTCATTTGACTTTGCAATTTGACCGTGATGATTACGCAGACATAGTTACTTTCAATTTTATATGATACATATCCTTATTTCATATGTTACAGATGATTCAAAAATATTTTTTCAAGCAGTTAGCTCCTCTAGAATCTCACAGGCTGCATCCCAAAATCCAACTCCTACTATCCTATGACAATCTAAAAGTGACTGAACTTTTCTTATTAAGAACAAATGACAAAAGAAAAATGGAGATCTTGAAAGTAAAATATAGAAAAGCTCGGTGCCCCCAATAACTACATATTTCTCCTCCCCTTCATCCCGAACTTAAAAATATAACTTAATTCGAATATGGTTAATTAGTGAATTTATTACAGTTAAATTCCACTCACTACATGCTACAGCTACAACTATGTAACAAAAAACAACAACTGTGAAACATGTTCTGAATTACTATTACATTTCTTACGCTATTATTAAACATATTAGAATAGTAAAAGAGGATTGTTCGTGAAATAGTATATTTGCTCATGATTTTTAACTTTTTCATATTGAAAAAATTATAATATTATTCAAGTTTTAAAATTTGCACTCTGCAAATATGTTGCCCTGTAGGCAATGGGACTAATGTGGACTAATGGGAAATGCTGCACTGCTAGCGGCGCTGAAAACTTACGATTCAATTCTAATATCGGTTGATTTCGATATCTTTATGTTGCTACGTAACCACCCTGGGTGCTAATGGGAGCTTAATTGGACTTGAATTGAAAGTAGAGTTATTCACCTAAGCGACCACGAAACTATGGAATCGATACTAATATCGACCCGCTTTTAGCATTTTCGATATGTATTCCGAAAGTACCCTTTTTCCAGACTGTAAGAAATATAGTTAAAATTGCTCTAGATATATCAGAATTATGTTGAAACACACACATAAATCCACTTTTATATTCTGTATAAATAGAGAGTGAGCGAGCGAGCGAGCGAGAGAGGGCGACTCAAGGCATCACCACTTCCACATTGCAAAAGCATATATCAGGAATTGAATAGAAAATCTATGTAAAGACTTTCTGCTGTGGCATGCTTCATAAGGACAATTCCAGTCTGCTCACGTGACCTTTGGGGTTCATGAATTTTTTTGCGAGTGTTCCGACTTTGGATTCTCTGTTTATACCCTCTGTTTATGCATCGAATAACTTTTCAAGAACATAAATGACATTCTGTATTATGAATGTTGAGAATTACTCTCTATATGACAAATAGCTGCAAATAAATACACTACATGATTTATTTATTGCTATTGAACGAGTTTCTTAACTTGTATTTACATCCTCATATATAATACCGACCTACTGTGAAAATTATCTCAGATGTTATATTTTAAACATAATAATTACTATGTTCTGCAATGATTATGTTATATATAAACAACTTATGTATTTTAATGTAATTATTTTATATAATTTTTCATGCATTGCGGAAAATATAATTTAAAAAAAAGTATTGTCCAAGACGGGATTCGAACCCACAACCTTATGATTTGAAATCCGACAGCTTACCAATGAGCTAACACAATGACTTCTAGAATTAAGCTTCTAGCGATGTATAACGGATCTCAAGATAATTATGACATTCATATCCATTACAAACACTGTTTCTGTTTTACTTTGACTTTTATTTTAGTACTCAGGCGATAATTATGTTCTATTTCTTAATTTTGAGCATTCTTTTACATATGGAAAGATTCTTTAACGTATTTAAATGTTCCATTACGTATAGAGAGCTAAATGACAAACAAGCATGTGCTCATATTAATAAAAGGTTTCGAAATATTGTATCATTAAGTATTTCAATCAATGTTGCTTTTTTAAACACTTGGTAACAAGTCTTATTATATTTAAAAGAAGAAAAACACATCTGCAAACTTTTTCCCGATTGCAAAGGCTGGCTTAGAGGTTCGAACCTGGCTTACTATTTCCCGAAGATACCCGAAGCTGGACTTAGAAAATTTTTGCCTCAAAACACCAATAAAGAATGCGCTCAACGTTTTTGAGACAAGGTGTACATTAAATTTGTTAGTGTTATGAACAAATTAGGTTGGGTAACTGCCAGAACACACATGTCCCACCATTTTGTCAACATTTTCGCATAAATATGTATATTCACAATACAGTGAAACCTCTCTAAAGCGGACAGCCGTGGGGAATAAAAAATTGCCCGCTATAGAGAGGTGTCCGTCTTAGAGAGGTTTCAATATTTTCTTACGTAAATTAATAAACAAGGTAATATGCAATTAGAAAAAAAATGCATGAATCACGAATTTATGAATATTACCAAAATGTCACTGTACCTGCATTATCTTGCGCCATGCAATTCGAGGCACGACATGGGAATAAGATGTTATAGTTCTCTGCCCTTTACACTTATCGCTACTTACTACGTTTTCGGTGTGTTGCTTTAATTTGTGAGTTAATTGCAGTCCAGCAATGACTTTTTTAAAAAGACAATATGCGTATAAAAATACCAAACTTGACTTTTGTTTGGTTAGAGATTCCAGCGGGACAGTAGAATGATGTGTCATTCCAAACAGTGGGCAACTGTCAATCACTTTTGTTTCTGAAGCGGGTTGGGTGGGAGTGAAATGCAAGCAAAGAATATAAGGGTGTTGTAAAACAGAGACCCTTCCTCGGGGTTGCTGAACAGACAGTTGAGGAGGCAAAATGTCACGCCCACATGTTCTTCCTTGGTGACATACGTATGAATTACTAAAAGTGTATTTTTACTACACTTTCCAACTTGTTTCTAGAGAAAGTGTCCGTAATACGGAGGTAAATAATACCTATAAAAGACAAGAAAGACTGTCCGTTTCCGTACTAGAGAGTGTCCGCTTTAGAGAGGTTTGCCAATATGTTTTTTCCTATTATAGTGTTTGGGGATTACAAAATATGTCCGTTATGGGAGGTGTCCGCTTTATAGAGGTGTCCGTTAGTAGAGGTTTCACTGTATTTGCAAGATACATTCCTGTATTTATAATTTTCCATGTAACATTGCCACACACGACCTTTCTTTCTGCCCATTTCTCGAAATTCCATGGGTTAATTCACATGTGAAAGAAGTTCGAGTACCTCTTCGGAAATTCGAGTCAGAGAGAGGAGACAGACGTCTATTACTAACGGTGGTTCAGGGTTTATTAATAGCAATTCATTCCTATTTCTACATACTTCTACATTACCTAACATAATGATTTCTTTGCATCATTTGCTAATTAGTATTTTGCTACTTTTGGGAATTGTTTAGACGTGGCAGGTCAAATTTTGCACCTACTCTTATGCGATTATCTATTCCGATACGGTTGTTTTATGGTTTCGTACGTTAAATTACGTTACGATCATTAAATTTAGGCAGCATTGCCGAGCGAGCGTTAGCGAGTGAAGGTGGGTTAGAGCCCTGCAGGGCACGTTGTTTTCTATCTTCGTTATCAAAAATTCACTTTCTTTTCTCACATAAATCATTTCGACATACGTTTTCGGTTTGTACATATCCCCTTTTACCCTAAAAAAAAAAATGTGTTTGATACTTTCTTGACTACTTGAACACCACAATCAACTCATTTCTTCCGTAAATCATCTTACATTTTGCTAGTTTTGGCCCCGCAATAGTAAACAATTATTAATATACTTTTAGTGCAAATGCAAATGTGCTTAAAAATCATATTATCAGTTTTATAAAGTATTGTCAAATAGAGTAGAGGGGGGCAAGAGTACGTGGGGGGTAAGGATACGATTCCCTAAAATCAGGTGAGTATATTCGCGTATGGCAATAATGCGCCACCTAGAGTTTGATGTTAATGGCGTCTAGAACCTAAACAAGTTTGAGTGTGCTGCGGCAAACTACAAGCTTTCTAGGTAATTATTTATGTTTTTCTAATAGTTTGATATAATATTGGGACATAAGTACTTAATGAATAACTTACACAATTTTATAACGATTTCAAAGTACTGTTAAGCGTTAGTTTCTAACATATCCATTGTTTGACAGGATGGAGTAAATTGACTTTCTTCCAACAGTTGGCTGTACAACATCACGGGGAAGTCAATTGTGTAGTGAGGGGGCAAGGGTACGCAGATACCTACGGGGCAAGAGTACGCGTGCGTACTCTTGCCCCTTCTGTTCTATGAAAAAGAATCCAATTTGATTTAGAACTAACAATCAAAAAAGAATGTAGATTCCGTTGTAATAGAGAGTGACGGCAAACTTTACGAATACTGGTTCCCATATGTAGCCTCTAACGTTAAGAATTCTGAAGAATCCTGATATTTTCTTATGTACGAGGGATACATTTTTATTCTAAATACCATTCTTTACATAACAGTATCTAAGGTGGTGTTTGTTTTCGAAACAGATAAACGTGTGAGATAGTGACATCTGCAGTTATTGAATAACGTTACGCTTGCTTATTTTATTCAGGTTTCAGAAATACTATGCTTTGTCCTCTTTTATCTTAAATGTCAGTAGTCTTCAGTAAGAAATTTCAATGGGCCTTATGCAGAGTCGTTCTGACGCGTGATTAGTGTCATACTAAAAAGTTCGACTACCGCATGTTTCCCGTAGTGCTCAGTCCTTTAGTAATCATACTTTAAAACGACTATGCATAAGGCGGTATCAGTCCAATGATTGGTATGGGATCCTATAAAGATATATGAAGCTAACCTAACATTTGACAATATGTAGCTTCATCAAGGATTGGTCAAGAAGTTCTCAAGTTACCCTCGTAGGTGGCAAGCATTCTGTAACTGATGGAATAAGCTGAATTTGGAAATATATTTTTATAAAGGGTCTAAATATTATCTGATTTTTTTTGTATCCTATGCATTCCCATTACTGATATGAGGAGAATTAAGGATTTTTCTTTTCTTTTCTTTCTTTTTCTTTTTTTGAATGAGAATCTGCAACGTCATTAGGTACAATAAAGCCAGTAGGCCTATTTACCGAAGAAATAGAGAACGAATTAGTGGAATATATCACATTACTGGATCAACTCTTCTATGAATTAACTTTAAAAGATCTAAGAAGAATGGCATACAATTTTGCTGAACGTAACTAGTTGCCCCATATCCTTAGCCATGTGAATCGAATGGCAGAAAGAGATTGGACAGAGTCTTTCCGTCGTAGACATTTAACAATTGCTTTGCAACAGCCTTCAAAGACTGGTCTGGGGAGAGCTCGTGGTTTTAGCAAGCCACAAGTTGAATGCTTTCTTAATTGTCTAAAAATCTTGTAAGACAAAACGGCTTTTCTTCACGGAATATCTACAACATGTACAAAACTGGCATAAATAAGGTTCCTCATAAAGTTCCAAAAGTCGACTAAAAATCAGTTGTGAATAAAACTGTATCTAGTGATTTTGGAGTTAACATATAGCTGTTTCATGGAGTGCATCTGGTTCCTTTATTCCCAAGATATTTCCCACAAAACAAATGACACAAGAATTATTCGATGGCTCGCCGCCAGGTTCTGTGGGTTATCTAATTCTGGTTCATCAACTCACAACTTTTCGTAGAATGGTTATATTATTTACACGAACATGTGCGATCAAATTTGGTTACGAAAAAGGTGTTTTTACTTGTTGACAATCAGACCTCTCACATTTCAATCGAAGCGATTGATTTCTGCAGGCAAAATGGGATAGTGATGTTGAGTTTACCACCAAATCCCAGTCTTAATTTGAAACCATTAGATCGCTCCTTTTTTGACCCGCTGAAATCCTGGTATTCAACAGCGTGTGATAAATGGATGAGGAATCATCCATCCCACATAATTCCAAGTTGCGAGCTTGTTTACTGAGGCTTACTACAAAGCTGCAACCATTGGTATCCAGCCTTCAAGAATCTGGAGTTGTCCTACTGAATCCAGATGTGTTCACTGAAGAAGATTTTCTTCCTTCTATTGTGGATGTGGTAGACTTAAATGTAGATGCCAGGTCTGAAGACGAAAGCATTCCTGAAGCAACAAATCAAGCATCAGACCTGAATAGAGCCCAAAATCGTTCCTCGGATGATTCACTGGAAGTAAAAAGGGACCCATGTGGTGCATCCAGATCAAACACTCCAGATCAGTTAGTTGCTCGTCCTCCTCCATCTGTTACCAAACCTTTCAACAGTAACGCTAGATCCTCACTAGAAGCAAGCAAGAGCTCATGCAGACTGTCCACTTCAAATACTCTTCTGCTGGTTGCTCGTTCTCATTCATTTGTTACCTAACCTTCAACCAGTAACACTGGATTCTCACTAGAAGCAAACAGGAGCTCATGCAGATTGTCCACATCAAACACTTCTCTCCTGGCTGCTCGTTCATCGGTTACCAAACCTTCAACCAATAAACTGATCTTTACTGGAGGTAAGCAGGGGCCCATGTGGACCATCTACATCATGCACTCCTTTGGTGGTTGTCAGTCCTCCTCCAACTGCTACCAAGCACTCAAACCAGTAGATCTTGATCTTCTCGAAGTCAGAGATTCTGACATCCTCTCCTTTCAAGCAGAACTTACTTCCGAAATGGCGCCCCCCAAAGAGCAAAGGCAAACATCATCTTGCACCAGGAAAGCTACGACCGAATTTGTAACTACAACTCCTCAGGTCAGTGAGAAAGTAGTGTACGAGTGTCCATTATGCAATATCATCTACAGTGATCCTGATCCACCAATAGAAGACTGGATCAAGTGCGCAAGATGCCATGAATGGTGGCATGAACAATGCACATCATGTAAAGGAGTAAGCACCTTCATCTGTGATAATAGTTAATGCTCTTTTGGGTGCGTGCTCTTGCCCCTTTGACTTCGTACTCTTGCCCCACATATAGGGGCAAGAGTACGAATTTGAATGTTTTCATTTTATGAGTTCTAGTTCCTCTAAGAATAGAGGTATATAAAAGTTGAGTTCATATTTCGTAAAGGAGAGTTCAAGTTTTGTGTTCCATGTAAAAGTTTTCCGTTGTAACTATTTTTTACCAAAATATATAAGTTTAATTAAAATTTGCGTACTCTTGCCCCCCTTTCCTCTTAAATTTTTTAACCTCCAAATTCTTTAAAACCTAGAAGTAAGTCGTAATATATTAAAACAAATTAATTAGTCATATAGTTTTTGTGATTTGGAAGATAAAGTAAACAAATGGAAATAAATTCCTTCCCGGGAATTTATATGCCAGGGAAAAACCCGGGAATATTCCCATTTTTAAAATTCCTTCCCACCGGGAATTTTCCCACTGCCCATCACTAGTCGTGTCATGACAATGTAACCCGATTACTATCTGAAATTTCAGAATTATAATTTTTATTACTATCTGACTTTAGTTTGAGAATTTGAAAATGTAAAAGTGAGTTTAGTCCTAGGGAGCAGTTTATGTTATTAGGTATAAAAGCGTAGCAGTTCTTATAAGGATATTAGCTTTGTGGGTTATTGTTTCAGCTTGTTTAGGGAGATGACCATTCTGATTGGAGGAGAAAAAGGTAGAATCGGACGCACGTCCCACAAAACAAACGTGGCAATGAAATCAACGATAGTCTTCTGTATACTCGGAAAAAGGGCTAATCACTGTATCTTTTGATTTCTAATGTGTGATATTTCAATGATTGTGAAGAGGCGATATAGTACTAGTGCCAGGGGTGTAGCCAGCAGGTTTATGTAGGGGGCCCGTCATTTTTGAGGGGGGGCAGCTACAAAGCCAAAAGAAATTATGTTGCAGCTATTGTTTTTGAGGCTTGAAAAAACCGGCAAATTTTTGTTTCCTTCCGGGAAACTAAAAAACTCTTGTTTTTAGCTTATTATGATTATGATTATGATTATGATTATTATTATTATTATTATTATTATTATTATTATTATTATCATTATTTGTTTTTTGTCCATAAATTATATTCCAGGTAGTTTTATTATGTTTAGCCAATAATTACTGTCCCGGACCAAACGTTATACCTTTGTGCATAACTATTTTAGTTTAAGCCCTTGCACACAGAACCTATCTACATAAGGCTGATTTTCTTTGAAATTTCACTTATTTTCTTTAAGATTTCCTGACAAAAATAATTTATTATTATTTGTGACTAAAGAAAAAAACATAATTATTTTAGTAATATCCATGTCTCATTTTCTGTTCTACGAGCCATCCACATATTACGTGAGGCTATTTTTGACCAAGTTTTACCCCCTCCCTCCTGCTTGTCACACTTCGTAACGCAAGGCCGAAACAAACGCAAGGCCTTTGTTACGTAACACTTTTTGATCTTTGTTTTTTCATTATTTTGATTATTTTAGGGGTTCTTACAAAAAAACTATTTTAATGGTAGAACTTTTATTACAAAATGCTTATATTATTGTGAATATATTTATAGCGTTTTTCGCCAACAAATCAAAGTATTAGAAAATGGTAGACTAGTAATAAATTTTTATCCCCATAACGTTGTTTAATTAACCAATCCTAATTGTTCAAAACTACTGTCGTTTCCCCAAGGCCATTTTAGGTCACTGGTGATTGGCAAGGAGAAAGTACTGCGGAAGATGCAGTTACAGTAGGATTTAAAGAAATAACATCGGCCTCTTCTTACGAGATCCAGGATGCTTCATGCATTTGAGGTTCGCCAGTGTTAACATGCAGAGATCTGTTCCTCGTCGATCACAGATTCGAAGTGGCTGCACACGTGAAGAAACAGGGACATCTCGTTTGTAAACAAGCTTTCGAGCATCTTCTTTAAACTTCGGACCTTCAGTTTACCACTTTACAAATTCTTTTTTTTTTTTTCTAAATCAGTGTGAGAATGCGAATAAACTCGATTTCTTCAGAAATATTCAAATCCAAAAATAATAATAAAAAAGGAGTATGACATTAATATCCGACGAATTAGGTTTTTAATATCTTTAGGTCTGCAAATTGTGCATTGTTCCGTCGCGGAAAATATTTCACAAAAAAAGTTTCTTATGGTTCAAATGCAAAACTTCTTCGAAGAAAAGAGTAGGTAATGATTCGAATCAGTACTTTTAAATAACATTCTCAGAAATAGCTATACAAGTGGGAACGCGAAGGAATTTTAAAACGGTGGTTACGATCACTAACAAATAACTACAGAAAATCGTGTGACGTAAATGCAATGCTGCGATAGCCGCAAAATGGAATTTTATTGTATTATAATACACACAGGGTTCTTCACCAGTCATGCTGATGTCTAGTGCGTTTTCGAATAACTTCTGTATGATTCAATTTATATAGGCTATAGTTCGCAACTTTCCGAAATAATGTAATTATTTATTTACCTATCTATATATACAGGGTGAACGTTAACTATTTGGACGAACTTGGACGGGTGATAGTACATCTTTAAAAAAGCAAAAAAGTCCTAGTGAACATGGGGGGAATTCCGTCCTGTTTAGGAATGACAGAGTGTTGAAAGCGTGGGAACATGAACTTCAAAGACCAACAGCTTAAATTCAATACATCGTGGAGAGTGCGGTTAAAAACGTCACTTAGAAAGTCATACCTACTCTATTGAAAAATGCATATTTGAAAACGCAGCTACGTGTGTGCACGAGATTAACAACGTGTGACACTTCTTTCCCTCCGTTCCTTTGGGAAATCCCGTGCGCACGCATAGCTGCGTTTCCAAACATGCATTTTTCAACAGAGTAGGTATGACTTTCTAAGTGACGTTTTTAACCGCACTCTCTATGATGTATTGTTTTTAAGCTGTTGGCCTCTGAAGTTCATGTTCTCACGCTTTCGACACTCTGTCACTCCTAAACAGGACGGAATTTGTCCCATGTTCACTACGACTTTTTTTTGCTTCTTGTTAGATGTACTATCACCCGCCCAAATTTGTCCACGTAGTTACCGTTCATTCTGTATATATATATATATATATATATATATATATATATATATATATATATATATATATATATATATAATGAAATGACTACATTTGTAACAACTCTTAAGCCACCCGACTGATTTCGATTAAATTTTCAACGTAGATGAGGTTCGTTCCTGGAATATTTTTTAAAGCTTCACTTTGAAGGTGCACTTTGAAGAGAAGGGGAACATATACAAAAATGATCGAAAACGACCAATATTAATGTCGAATCATAGTTTTCGGAGTGGCTGATATGAACAGTACCACTTCCGATGCCGTTTAAATCCAAATTCTGTCCCCATTAGTACTCCTAAGGGGGATGGTGACATGTAAAAATAATTGAAAATTACCGATTAATTGAAATGCATACTGAAAACGTTGTTTTTCACCACATTTTTCATCTGATATAAATATGATTTTTTTAAATACTAGTTACAGCATATAAAAAATGTGATGCAAGCCTACTTACAAATCAGTTTAGTACCATTGTTTTATGGTAGTATTTACAGTACCTTGTTGAAACGTTTGTCTTCAAAGTGTCAAATATAAATAACAATAAATTGTGTAATCTGCTGTAAAAAAAAAAAAAATAAAATAAACCATACTGTTTTCCGATAGGTATAGGGCGCAGATACCATACTATTTTTGGAATAGTATGGTAAAATGGTATTTTCACATACTATTTTACCGTAAATTATTAATTATATGTAAACCTTGTTATTTTTAAGTGACTGAAGCTAGGTAATCTTACAATGACGATATCAGCACACACATTGGCCACATTCGAATATCGATCATCGATCCCATTAGTGACATTCATTTAGATTATCCAGTTTCTTAGTGAGTCCCCTTTCACAAATTCAAATTAGCCTCAGTTGTTGCATCCTTATTGGTATGCAACCATGCACATCATATTGCATCAGATTGATGGCATAATATTGGTGAATTGGCAATGGGTTTCATATTCTTGATGCTATTCCTTACATTTCGGACGCCTTCAACTCACGTTTACTGAGTATGAATGCATTTCTGGTCATTTTTCGTTAAGTGTTTCCACACATGTGAATCACCTTGCTTCATCTGTAGTTCTCTACAGACACTACAGTTGTCTTTCTAGGGTATTTAAGTACAAATTCGATACACTTAATACTCAGAACGTCACTGTTGGCCAACATCCGTACCTGGCGATTAAGCAACCACACACAACGGGCATGAAGGTGTCCACCATTATTTATTTGTTCCAGATATTGACTTAATACAAACGAATTATTGTTATCTGGTAGAAACCCTATCATTTCATATACATTTAAACCAATTTTGATTTGGCAGATAATGCGGGACTCAATACGTTTCTTTGGGGAATCCCTTGCGCGTGCATAGTAGGATTGTGAAACATGCAAAATTCAATACAGCAGGTATGACTTCTTCAGTCAATTTTTACCCGCTCTCTTTACATTGGATAGTTTCCTAAATATTGGCGTCCGAAAGTCATTTTTCCACGCTTTCGGCACCTTGTAGATCCGAAACTATGTCCGATAGCCGAAAGTTCAAGAGAACTTTTTTGTTGTCTCACTGGCAGGAGTCACCTCCCAAGAGTTGTAACACTTATTTTGCAACACCTGATATATATATATATATATATATATATATATATATATATATATATACGAGGGTCACTACGAAAGTTTTGAGATACGCATTGTTGTGCCACAGTATTTGAATTCCAACAATTGCGTTCGGTACTGGTATCTAGAGCGAAGAAGCGAAGAAAATTTCAACTCGCCTCGCTTATCAGCGTGGCCATATCGCCTTCACTTGTTTGATGATTTGAGCAGTATTCGACTGTCTAGAATGGAGCTCGAAAGGGAACATTTTCGGGCAATGATCCTTTACGATTTGAAAAGTGGTTTGAACCAGATACAAAGCCTTGACCGTTAGCAGGGGAATTTGAGGACCTTGCTCCTTCTCGTGTTACAATTTTTCGGTGGTTCGGTGAATTCAAAAGAGGCCGGACATCGCTTAAAGATGAAGAGAGAGCTAGACGTCCGGCAACAGCTGTGTCAGATGAAAATATTGCCGCTGTGGAACAAAAGATTCGAAAAAATTCTCGAACAACTTTCAAGGACATTGAATCTACAGTGAACATTGGATCACCAGGAATAACAAAAATACTTCATGATTATCTTCGGCTCAAGGATTCATCACGTTGGGTGGCTCACATTTTGACTGAACAGCAGAAGCGCATGCGTGTGGAATGGTGTGAAGAAATGCTTGCAAGATTTGATAGAGGCAATTCTCGACGCGTCCCTGACTTTGTTATTGGTGATGAGACTTGGATCTGTCAATTTGACTCTGAAAATAATGCCGGTCTACAGTTTGGATCTTTCCAGACGAAAATCCACCCACAAAAGTGAAGTGACCGCGAAGTGTGAAGAAGATGGTCGCAACTTTTTTCTCCAAATATAGGCCATGTTGCAACTGTTCCACTTGAAGAACAAAGGACTTTTACTGCTCAGTGGTACACCACTGTTTGCCTAAAAAAATGTTTTCCAGAAGCTTCGGGAACGGCGTCCAAGAACTGGATTACGTGGGATCCTGCTTCACCATGAAAAGCGTCCGCACACAGGGTCAACATCAAAATTCAGTTTTTAGAATCTACGGACGTTGAACTTATGACTCATCCGCCGTTGTAACGTAGTCTGAGTGTAGGTACGTTTTCCCCACAAAGACTAACACCATTGGACATGTACTGTTTGAGTACATACACATAATTGATTTTAAATATGATGAATAAAACATTTAAATCTGAGTTACTATACTCCAAAATATGAAATAATGTAATTTCAAAAATAGTAATGAAAATCAAGGAATTTAAATTGACTGATTTTTTAATGAACAAAATAACAAAATATTAGGTTTTACATCAAAACGACTAATTTCTAGAATAATCATGAGACTAAGTATTTTGAACAAAAATTTCAACACCTACCAACATTGCTGGCTCTAGAAATTATTACTTCCATAGCGAATTTTATTTCTTTTGCAATGCATTTAACGTTATCATTCCAAAAAAAAGTAAATATGGAACACTAGACCCACTTCAAAAACTATTAATTGGGTTGTTAAACAGACTAGAATGGGACTAAATTTCTTGAACTTTACCGTAACTACTATAAATGTGATAATTTGAGTATAATTTTACCACTCGAAACTTCAATGAGACAAATATCATTAAGCCATTCACAAAATGTAACACACACTCGTAAATGTAAAGGTAGTCGTTTCCCATAACATAGATAAATTAATTATTTGAACCAAGTAGCCAAAATATTCTTCTTTATAATCTTTGATCTAATTCCGGCAACCAAACATTTTAACTTATCGATCGATAAACGTTTTTTTTCCCCCAACTTTCAGAATATATTTGTTACAGCTTATAACAATTTAAGAAATAATTTTTGTTTCACATTGTCACTATAAACTGCATATATCTTGAGAATTTTCCACTAACATCGATTTCTATAGCACTTGAATTTACGAGTATTTGACTGTGTCCAGTTCTCGATCGTTGTCGTAATTATGAGCCTACTATATACCCGCGCATAACCTTCAGGTTCTAGTACTCGTAATTCCCGTTATAAACTCAATGGCGCTGTTTACCATTTTAACCGACTATCATTTTTTCCTTTTTTTTCTATTTAATGAAATTGTTACACCGTATAGCCCTGACCTGGCCCCGTGTGATATTTTATGTTCCCAGGATCAAAAATCGCATGTGTGGGAAGAGATTTTGCAGCCCTGAGGAAGCTTACGAGAATGAACTTTCAACATTTGAAGAAAAATACTGCCAACTGCTCAGAAAAGTGGTTTTCCAGGATACAAAAGTGTGTTCAGTGTAATAGTGAATACTTTAAGAAAGTGTAACTGTTAAACTGTTAAATTGGCTTTAAGTATGAAAGTTATTTCACGTCTCAAAACTTTCGTAGTGAACCTCGTATATATACAGAGAAAGGCAGAGGGAAATGCTCCCGGAACTAAAAAATGAATACATCCCTTCAAATCAACCAGATGACAAATCTACGCTCACATAATAAGGATGAATAATGATAACAATTATAAAACATCAAACTGATTATTGCAAGCTTTATATTAAACTATCCGTTCACCTAAGGTTCCAAGATCCGAACCACATATCCCGAATGTCAAAACATTGTGATTCACCGAACTCCTCCCTTCCCCAAATATGTCCCGTGAAAACAACTCAAGTTTTGGGATAAGGAATCATATTGAAACCACAATAATAAACTATATAAAGACATTCTAATAGACTTCTATTCAGTTATTTCTACCTACCACTAGTCTTATTCATACAGTATGTAACAATAGGGTAGTCCTTAGGTATATGGGGAAAAATAAATTTTCGAATTTCTTTCGCCGCATCCTGTACTTATTTCCCTTTGGCAATAGAAACATCATACTGAAGATTTCACCAAAACCCATCAACGTTAACTCGTGCTGCAAAGCACTTCATTTCTGTAAGTAAAGATCTATTTAAATTTCATTAACACTCGATTTACTACTCGTCAATAAACGTATAATAATTATTACAGTAGTGTAAATAGAACAATATAACTTTTCCTCCGTAATTCAGAATTGACTGGTGCTTAAATACAGTCGGTTGGTTATCAGGTAACAGGTTACCAGTATCATAATCGTCGTCGGTGCATATGGTACTTATAGTAATACAGTGTTATGAACAACTGTGGAAAATATACCTGAATCTGTTTCTCATACCTCTTACTTCGTTAATAAAATTTATTTAGTTAGAATTCAATCAGCTAGTAAATACAAGAGAAAATGGTAGTTGTTAACACTTCAAAAAATGTACAAAAATATGAGTTTGAAATGTAGATCGACTTAACGATAACTTATACCTTTTACTTACGGTAGCTTTTCCACATCATGGAAACACGTTTCTTTAGTCGTTAACCACTTGCAAAAGGAATTGCTTCTGTTCTTCATTTTTAATTAGAACTGCTTTGTAATCTTCCATTTACTTCCCAGCTCTTTCCACTGCGTCATTTGTAACATGTAACTTATCAACTACTTTTTTCCTGAAAACAACTTCATCATTTGTCAACCAGCAAACCTTAACAAGTTCCAAAATACCTTTAGAAATCTTAAACCTTTCAAAGAACTTCTTTCTATTTCCTGTTACAAAATCAGCAATTTCTTTGCTTCAATACTATCTATTTCACTATCGCGCAGTTTCGCAAATCGCTTCATAGTTTCACATGAACTCTCAAGATTCGTTATTTTTCTGTCATTTTGTGATTTTGTTCATTACTAGCGTTCTCGTCAAGGAATGAAAATGCCACAAATTTTCTGAAAAGTACCAAAGATGCCGGCAAAACTTAGAAGAACAAATCCACTCTCGAGACATCAGAGTTTGTGAATTTGTACGTTTGAAGGTTATAAAAAATTGTAGATCTTAATGTAGTGCTCGAGATGCACTGGAAAAAGTAAACCAAGCTTTTAATGTAATAGAACAAGAAAAATGCACACATTACGATGTCCTCTTCTTCCAGCTCACTTAGTTTATACTTATTACGAAGAGAAATATTTTTAAAAATTATAGGGCTTTTCCATCCACATCGCTTGATGTACAGCTCCAGGCCAACATAAAGAACTACCTCGAGGAGGCGTACTGCCTAGAAGTATTACTGCAAGCGTCAAAAGTTCTCTGCAATGCTCCATTTCAAAATTTTGAACAGCAAAAGCTAGCGTATCTTTCGTGTTACAGAGAAATGAATTGACACTTCGAACAGACATTTCTGTGACAAAATTTGTTGAAATCTCGGCCACTCTTTCTAGAGACGCTGAAAATGGCAATTCCCGACAGGAAGAAGCTGAAACACATTCTTTAAATACCCACTTTAGTATTAATTAAAAAATGTGATGCCTACACGGAAGATGTAAAAGATCTTTTCCAAATTTCTGTTCAAGAAGAATACAAACTCCACTCGTACGTCCAGTCTTATAACTTGTGTCAAAGGACAACGCCTGCACAAGTTCTTCTTTTCCCTTCTCTTCTACAGTGAGAAAACCACAATTGGCAAAATTCTCTTCTGTTCCATACGGGAGGATAGGAGCTCAAGGGGTTTTTCACCATCTTCACCTGTAACAGTTATTGGAAGTATGTCAACATTTTCTTTTCCAATTAATACTGGCATTAATTTTCCGTCCTAGTGAACAACAAGAGGATGTGACGTTTTCCTAACGCATTCATCTAGCTGCTTCTGAATAAGATTCTTTGTGGATGTTTTCTGGACATCATCGAATTGACGATATGTTTATTGCCAGTTCTTCCACATTATGTTCGAATGCTATTAATATGTGTACGGCAGCTCTATCACTCACTTGATAGCTATCAAGAAGCCACAACCAGTCGTGGAATAATGAAACGCACTTTCCCTATTCTCGAGGATCCTGTCACTGGCTCATCAGTTTCTACCCCTTCTGTTGGAATTGTATTTTCTGTTTGACATACATCTTCGTCTTCAGACTTAAATTGATAATCCACGCTTCACCCGCTCCATTGACTTTACACTGTTCATCTTTAAATTTTTGTTTGTTAGAAGTGTCAACGTCTAGTCAGTTTGCTATTCTTTCTTTCTTTACGAGCAAGACACATACCTACCAACCATACTTCCAGGACGTCGTTCTTGTGTTTGAGATATAAAGAATTCTTTGTCCTCCTGAATTTGTATTAAGTCTAAAGCATTTGCGTACACTATATCAAATAAATCGTCTAACATATCTAAGAATTCTGTGTCTTGTCTTTTCTTCCCTTCACCATTTCTTTTTCTTGATTTTTGTAACTGACGCTACATTTTAGATGAAATGAAATCCTTAAGTTAAGAAGATGTCCCACGGTTAGGCTAAATGATACGGTGATAATGAGAGATGAATGAAATGGTGTAATGAAGAAAGTGGGAGAGCCCCGAGAAAACCCACAAGTACGGTGTTTGTCCACCACAAGTTTCACACCGCGCGAGCTGATATCGAATCAGGGACTCCAAGCACCGGAGGTGAACACTTTACCACTGAGCCACCTGGTCCCCTCTCACATTTTAGATGAGTTAAGTTAGAACTTAAAATACTAAGGTTTTAATACGATAGTAACCATTAAATGATTAAGCCATTAACTGTTAAAGATTAAACAATACATTAAAAGTAGTGTCACTTATACTTTATAAAATATATTACAGAAAGTGTGGTACTAAGTGTGATATTCACTGTTCACATGTTCCTTCTAAACGATGCGCCTTGAATGTGTGACACAAAATATTAGCGTGTAACGGGCCTTACAAAATACCTTTAATTTGATACTTCGAATTATGATGCAAGCTGTTCTTAAGTTCTAATATAGCCCAGTGAAAATGTTATAAAATATACACTGGAATAGACTATGAAAATAAATAAACAATTACTAATGAGTATAGCTGTTGCTCTTTGCTCTGCGGTATGGGGCAACATGAGTCAATTGTAGGCTTGCATTTACTATATTTTCTTAAAAATGTACTAAGACTCATTATGAGTTAATCGTTTTATTACGTTGCCAATGGTATGTATAAGTTTCGAGTAAGGTTTCAGTTCAATGTGTCTAATGGACTTTTTACAGTACTTGTCTCAATCCTTAAGAGGCCTAATCACTGCGAAATTAAAATACCGTTAATTTTGCAGTAATTATGTGATATATTCAAATAAATAAGAGATAATCGAAATGTGAAACAAGAGCTCCGTAGACAATATTATTTTGCATGAAGTAACGTTAACACTTGTCACCTAGTAACTTTCCGTCTGCAGCCATTTAGAAACGCGGAAATAAATGCCGATTTTCTAAATTGCTGGAAATCGAAAGCGGATAAGTAAGTCGTGATAACGGTATCTCATATAAAATAATATTTTCTAGGGCTCTGTTTTTACACATTTCGATTATCATTTATCTGTTTGAAGATATCATACAATTACTGTAAATTAGCGGTACTTTAATTTCGTCGTAATAGAGGCTCTTAAGTGTCGCCCATTGCCTCACAACACCCTACTTTTGTAAGTATTTTTATAAGTAACTCATTATTTTCTTATGATCGTTAGGATTAGAATTTAGATTTCTGGGCCATCGGCATCTATGGTCATTTAAGCCGTCACGTTTTGAGAGATGACGTACCTCGGCGAGCACACAATTCGAGGAAAAGGAAAGAAGAAAGCGGCTTAGGACCTATAATTTAGGTATAAGTTAGGTACCACCACTAAATGAGGAAAACCCAGGAAAACCTCATTGACGATGGCTCGTCTGAAAAAGCGTTGATAATTTTTCGACTGAGTGCCCCCACCGGGAATCTAACCTGGAACTTTTCGCACGGAAGGCGAGACCGTTAGCGACTACGCTACGCTGGTCCGCTTTCTTATGATTTATATGATTGTGTCGGATAATACTCCCCAACATTACCAGTAGTGTGATGTTTATTTCTGTTACATGTTGCTTGTTACAGTACTGGTACTTGTTACGTTGTTACGCATGTTGGTTGTAAAAATGATTTATCGCTTTTCGTTGTAGACCCTGTGAACAATTTCCCAGACTACGTTATCTCCAGTTATTAAAATCATAACTACCGTAGTAAAGTGGAAATACTATGAATCTCTCGTAAGAATATCATTATTCTATCAGGTATAAAATGTGCTGTTAGTTTAGGAAACACATACAGTGAGAAATTTAGATCCCTTAAATCTGAATAATCACTCTTTTCTTTCGATCAACTCTTACTGGTTGATCACTCCTAGTGGTTACATTCATTTTGTAACCACTTTGTTAGAGTGACATCTTGTCCATTACAGTACGCAATTGCCCCCCACCCCATCCGGCGTAAAAGGAAACGCTTTTAATAAATTATTTACTAAGAGGTAATCATAGGTGAACAACCTTCACAACAATGGCTAATTCGAAATGAAACAACTGCTTTGTGAGCAGCGAGCACAACCGATTGAGATAAAATAATGGAACCTAATGGAGCGAGTGTCGTGATGGTGTTGATTGGTTCGAAATAAAATGACTATGGTCGATTTCGATATTCGAAAACACAAAATGGAATAAAACTTGTTATTTACACTTTTCGTTGACATATTGAAAACAAGTGCGAGCTCTACTCATGGACTTAATTTGTCTCCAGATCAGGCGCACAACCAGAAATTTTTCTTAGGCCGGAGAGGGGCCGAAGTTCGAGCCTGGAGCCCAATATTACAGCACAGATTACGTTTATGTACTATTTACGTAGTGTTGTGCCGAAGTTATTCTACACCGAGAAGAAAATACGTAACTTTTAAGCTGCTACTCTTGCTTTTAGAAGAAAATTATAGGACCAGATTGCTTTTATAAGAAAGGAAAATGTTAGCGCATATACGAAATCTAATATCAAATTCTTAGGCTACACTAGCAGTCACTTATCTGCAGAGTTGCACTAGCTAGTAGTGATGGGTCGTTACTTGCGGAGTACTCAAAGGAACGAATACCGAAGACAACTCAAAGGACTCGGATTCACTTCGGAATTTTTGAATCCAAGGACTCAAGGTATTCATTTGGATTCGGATTTAAAGTTATATATATGATTCCTGGAATCAATTCGCGTCTGCATTAGAGAGATTGACAAGATTTAGTAACGAATACTCACACGAAACAGACAAAAAGACACGTTGGTAGCATATGGCTAGAAAAAAAAAATATCATTGCTTGATTCTTCTGCTTGCTGAGTGATCTCTCTTCTTCAACCTTATGCACGCTTCGTAAACAGGAAGACGAAGCTAAAAAGTTTCCCTCCCCTTTCTCACGGCATGGCAACTTTTAACATCAAGCGGTCAGAATCCACCCCTTTAGATATACAAGCGAACAAACAACAATGTAATAAAAAAAGTGTGGTGCCGTCTATTCTCTAGTTATATAAAAAATTGTTTTTAAATGTATTTACAACTATTTACACTGGCAGTCTTCCTTATATATTTGCATATAAAAACAGAATTTTGGAGAATTTGGAAGATTGCAATCACCTGCGTGCCGTTAGCACCCCTTTTGCAAAAAAATTAAAATTATTTTTATGTGAATCGTGTGATTAGGTATGGTCAAAAATTTTTAAGATTTGATCAGATTTACTAACATAAATATAAGCTATATTTAGTAGGGGGGCTAACTACATGCTAGTTCCCCTTCACGCCTGAGTCTGAATTTTTTGATGCCAATTCAGTAGCGTCATTTCAGATTTGGCTTGGGGGGTAAGACCCCTTGCTGTAAAATTTTGCGTTTTTCACTGACTTGCTTCTATTCTATTGGTAAAATCTATATAAATCTCAAACTCAGGGCGGGCAAATGCCCCTCCCTGCCCACCCTAAATGAGGCCCTGTGCCAATTGTTCGATCAGGTTTGATCAACGATTTTCAACGTTTGATCAGCTTTAATAACAGAGAAATAATGGTTAGAAAATGGGGGGGGGGGCAGTCCTCCTACACCGCCGATTCGACATTTTCTTATGTCAACCATTTGAACAACGTTTGTCAATGATTTGATCACCAATTTTTAACGTTTGATCAGCTTTAGTAAAATAAATATAAGCTATATTTAGTAGGGGGCTACTACACGCTATCCCCCTCTCCGGCAATGGCTTAAGGAACCAGATAGTTCACAGCAGCAGATACAAAATGTCTCAATCTGTTGCCATTTTGAGAAGCTCCAATTCAATTTGAATCATTATAATGCTGTGTTCTAATTGTCAAATATACCGCTGTGTTCTAATTGGCTCGTACTTTTATTACATTTGTAATAAACAAAATCGTTTTGAAATACAATTATTAGAATTAAGTAGGTGTAGTATTTAAAACTACCACAAAGATAACACAATTTCTCACATAATGCCGTTAAATTCATTGTTCTAGTCTTTTTCTTCACGTAGATTTTTTGAATCGTAATTTGTAATAATACTGCAAATGTCTACAGATACCAACACTAATGGTTGCTTTTGTGCATCTTTTCTGGTGCATAACACCATTATCTATGATTATGGTTATTCACATTCCAGTATTTGCTTTCATTCTTGACGAGCTAAGAGACAAAAGACAAAAACGTTAAAATGTCATCAGATTCGACGTTTTATCTGCTCTTCTAGATTCTATTTCATCCTAAGTTATTATAGGATTAGGAATTAGGTTTCTTGGCTGTCAGCATGGATGGTCAAGTTAACCCATCATGAGGGATAATGTCCTCGGTTAACCAAGTAAAGGGAAAGGAAGGAAGCGGCCTAGAACCTTTATGTTAGGTATCATCCCGACATTTGTCTGGTGTGAATGAGATAAAACAGGAAAATCCAATCAGGATGGCTGGCTTCAGAAAGATTTTACACTTCTTCGACCGAGTGTCCCCACCGTGAATAGAACCCGGGACCGCTCACACCAAAGGAGAGAGAGTGTTGGCGACTACGCTATGCGAGGCCACTCTTCCAATTCTTGCGCAGAAAGTACCGGTACATTAAATGTTTGAACCTTGTCTAATTTGTCACTTGTAGTCAGTATGCGAATTAATTTATTTAGGGAGGACAAAACCCAAGTTCTATTTAGTCATGGAAGATTTCAATTTTACCGGGGGAAGAATTCAAAGGTATTCTCCAAGCTGTCCGCACACTGCTTGTATCTGTTGTTTGTAAAGGCTTGATTTGTAGTGGAGGTGAGAAAGTTTTGCGTTCTACATTTTTTATCCCAAATTTCATTCTATTTTCTCGATATTTTCTTACTTTCGAAGCATATTATG
This sequence comes from Thermobia domestica, assembly GCF_964235325.1. Lineage (NCBI taxonomy): Eukaryota > Metazoa > Arthropoda > Insecta > Zygentoma > Lepismatidae > Thermobia > Thermobia domestica. The sequence goes on along the minus strand of NC_137467.1, from coordinate 188,484,982 downwards.
TTAATTCACTTCAAATTCATGTAAATAACAAACACATTAAACAAAAGTATATTAAAATACAGTGAAACACAGCCCTTCTTTCTATGTCTTATTTAGCCGCCCCACAGTTATTCACAATAGTACTATCAAACATATGGCAGTTCTACGTAGGGTGTTCATTAAGGAAGGAAGAATGAAAACAAACTATTTTCAACCGCTCGCTGGTGTCACTCCCTCTAAAGAGGATGAAGCGGGAGGTGCTATTTTCTCTTAAATTCAGTTGCCTAAAAATATTCTTTCCTTTTCTCCCTTTCACTCACCCGAAGCAGAATTCTACTTGATTCCTTTATGAATAGTATGCTGCCGAAGATATACGAGCTAGTACGAAGCCAAACTGAATACATTGACGAAAACGAGGAAAAACCTTTTGAAAATGTGTTTGAGTACGGGTAATCAGAACAGAGAGAAAGAAACCCAAAAGGCAACTGAGTACAGGGATTCAGAGGGACACATGAGTCCTTGTAATCAAGTAACGAAAGTAGTTGTTACTTTTTATGATTCCTTTTACTCAACGAATCCAAAGAAATCGAATACCAAAAAGTAATCAGAATTCCCACTATCACACAGATTATAAATATTTTGCTTTAAGCAAGGGCATAAATTACCCCTTACTGCTTCTAAAAATAAATAAAGAACACAACATAATAATATGGCGATGATTTAATTACATAGGCAGATTTTTTTTTTTTTTTTGGGTACGGGAATAGGGTAACATTGAAATTGTTATTCATCTAGTTGCTTGATCCTTATAAAATAAGTTCCTACTCCCAGCCATCAGAAGGTTACGCCCTCTCTTTGGCATAGGTTACAATACGTATTGGTGTTGCTAATACAAGTACTTATAGATGGTCTAAGTGCAATTTGGTTACACGGGGAGTTAATCATCATTTTATTCAGGATCTATTTTATTTGATCATGGTAAAAAAAGAAAAGTAGAAGAAGTAAATGAAAAGAGGAACATGAAGTGCATTGTCTCAACACAACATAGATGTGATAGTGTACCAAATGAATGCTATGTTCTGTCCAACTGTGGACGTGATGAAGACCAACGGTGCCCTGGTAAGACATAAGGTTGTTATTGTGCAAAGGATGAAGGGGCTATGTAATGAGGAACGACGGATGATGAAAAAGCTGCAACTGCGTCTAAATCCGGATGATCAGGAGGTAGGGTATAGCGGTAAAGTGCAAAGAGTAGCGACAAAGGTGTATCCTGTAATTTGCGAGGTGGATTGAACGGGATGTCTGCTTGCATTGTGGTGAGGAGTAACGGATGCCGGGACTCGAATCGGTTAGTAATATACTTCGTCCGTAAAGCTTCAAGATGGAACAGAAGATGTGGAAAAGGCATAATGTCGTAAAGATCTTGAGTAGGACTAGGAAGTTTTATTCTGTAGGCTATTCGTATGGCATGTCGTTCTAGTATTTTCAGTTTTTCATAATGACGCTGGAGTGCGGCTATCCATGCAGTGAATCCGTAGGTCAGGACTGGTCGTAAGAAAACTTTGTAGGTATTAAGAATGGTATTTGCTCGTGGTCCCCAAGTAGTACCCGTGAGGCGTTTGAGGAGGTTAATCCTGTTATATGCTTTCTGTATTACATTCTGAAGGTGAGGGCGCCAAGTGAGGTGGTGGTCAAAAATAATTCCCAGATACGTTACATGTTTAGCTGGATGAACCCGCATGTTATCTACTTGGATATTCAGTAGTGAAGGATTTCGATGTACCCGTGATCTGCGTTTTGGCGGGAGAAAGACTATTGCTTGTGTTTTATCTGGGTTGAGTTTCAGACGCCACTTCGTACACCAGGTGAGAAAAGTTTGAATTGCTGCATTAATTTCAGTACTTATACGGTGAATAGTCCGGCCTAATGTAAGAAATGCAGTGTCGTCTGCAGACTGAAAGATATGCGTGTTTGGCGGCAATGGTGGCATATCTGCTACATATAGAAGATACAGCAAAGGTGATAAGGCAGACCCTTGTGGTACTCCAGAAAGAATAAATATCGGGTGCGAGAGAGTGTCATTAAGAGCAACATAAGCAATACGGTTGTGAAGAAAATTATAGATAAACCTGATATATGATATGGGAAGTGTCAGACGGATAAGTTTATATATGAGAGCTGCATGCCATACCTTATCGAATGCCTTTTCCAGGTCGAAGACCACTAAACAAGATGGAAATTGTGTATTAAACTGATTGGTAATAATATTAGACAGACGAAGTAACTGATCATTGATACATAAACCGGGGCGGAAACCAGATTGATGCAGAGGGATTATATTACGTTCTGTTAGATAAGAATGAAGGCGTCGAACAAGTATTCTTTCAAGAATTTTGCAATACACAGAAGTAAGTTGAATGGGCCGGTAAGAATAAACAGTATTTGGTGGTTTGTGTGGTTTTAGGAACATCAGTGTTTTGGAAGTCTTCCACTCACAAGGAACAAAGCCTGTCCGCAGGATGAATGTATAAATGAGAGAAAGGAGGCAAAGCAGCTGATAAGGCGCTTCTTTAATATGGCGATAAGTGATCCCATCGAAACTAGGTGCAGTATTTTTCTTGTTCTGGACAGTTCGAGTTATATCCGTTACTGTAATTGGTTTTGTAAGAGCAGTCTTGTGCGGGAAAGTGTGAGAGATGTCAGGTTGAAGACAAAAGGTGTCAAAATTAAGTTTCTCAACCGGATGAAGACGCTGAGAGTATGCAGGTGGTAACGGAGTAAAGATTCCCTGGAGATATGTTGCAAAAGCGTCGGCTTTATCCTTGTCACCTTGTAGTGGGGTATCTTTATCTATTAACGGATATGAAGTACGAGTGGATTGTCCTGTGAGCTGATGGAAGCGCTTCCAGTATTGTGTTGGATGAGCTGTTTCGGCTAAGGAATTACAGGCTTTTATCCAGTTGCGTAATTTATAAGCTTTAAGGTAATTGGAGACGGTGCGTTGAAGTTGACGATGATGACGAAGAGCTTCTTCGTTTCTGGTATGGATATATTCGTTGTAAAGGGCTCTGGAACGTCAAATGAGAGGTAAGTATTGCGGAGGTAACGGAGGACGGCATGGAGAAGTAAGCTTGGTAGTAGGGATGTGTTTATTCCCGGCGTTTTGAAGTGCTGTATTGATAGTGTCTAGTGTAGTATAAAGTGCTTCTTCGGCTTCTGGACTAGAAGTTTCCGTCAACGCAGTAGCTATATCAGTTCTATAAGCTTCCCAGTTTGCTTTATCGAAACACAGGATACTTTGGTAGTATGACTGGATTGGGTTTGAGAAGATTTTAAACACGTGATTGTTAAATTAATTGGTAAATAATCCCTACACAGATTCCCCAGAACCGTAACATTACAGTGATTATGAAGGGAGGCAGAGGTAATCACAATGTCTGGGGTTGTTTGTGAGATGGGTCGTGTGTGCGTTGGAAGTTGATGAATGATGCTTGTCGTGTTTGTTGCAATGAAGGTAATGAACTGTTGTTTCTCTCGCTCTGACCGACTATGAATGTTAATATCTGCCATAATGATATAGTTACGAAAGTTATTGGAGATATAATGAAAGAAGTTAAGTGGGATATGGTGACCTGGACGTATATAGATGGTTGCAAGAGTGACATACAGTTGGCGAAAATAGGTCGTGACTATAAGGTATTCCGGAAGTCGAAATGTCAGGAAATGTTGCCGGATTGCAAGAGTAACAGGATAACCAATAGCTACGCCGCCCTTTGCGCGTTGTGCTGGAACAGTGTTATCGTGACGTAGAAGTTGATACTGTGGTATTTTACAGCTTTGCTTGGAGGTAAGATATGTTTCATTCAATAGAAATGCGCTAGCTTTTTCTTCAAGAAGAGAATGCTCGAACAAAAGCTTGTGCGTTAGTAGCGATCGGATATTAAGAAATATAAACACAAGTTCCATGATCACTTTATGCTTAGACTGCTGCTTCGCGGGGGGCAGCGTGGAAATACACAGATTGTCCGGAGTATGTAGCATTGAGGTTAAAATGAAAAACATTTCTGGCAGCATATTGGATTTGTTGAATTACATGTGGCCTGTCAAATGGATGTATGTTTTGAAGAGCGATGGTTATGAAGAAGAGTAGCTGAGCTACAGTTACAGTTTGTTGCGTTTGTGCAGGAGGCATTTGAGTTTGCTGTGTTGTATGAAACCGAACTGGAACAACTAGACTTGGTTTTGTGGTGTCAGGTGCTGGGCGTGATTTACATTTAAAGCTCTATGTCGGGTGAAAACTTAGCGTTCAACTTACAAGACATACAATATCAACGAACAGTTTATTGAAATTAACTTATGAAGCTTAGACATAACAAATCTATTGCTTCTTCAAAAATAAAATATTGCCTCAAAGAAGAAGTTCTAGTCTAGTGGGTGAATACCTCAGATCGAGTATAAAAGTGCAGAATATACGAGTAACTGTGGCCGGCTTTATGTGTTATACTTTCAAGAAAGCAAAATGTATTACATAAACAAAAATATCACACGTTTTGTTGAAATATATATTTGAAATTAGCGGATTATTCTCTCTTTTAACTTTGTCTTTTATCCTGAGTAAATTTCCTTAAATTTTATCTAGGAGCACTGTGGCACCCTCTATGGGCTCAGTTCTTAACTATTATTTTGAATTTATGTATTTTTCCCTTTTTATAGTAGTAAGTAATTTTGCTAAGTTTTAAACTCATTTTTATAAGTTCGTTCTTTTTGCTTGAACCTTAATATTATTACTAGAGATACAAGAGCTTCGGAAACAAAAGTAGTTTTGAAAATTAAAAAGCAAAGTTTTCTCCAAAACAGAAGGGAGTTCTTAAGTTGACATAACCAGAGCAACAGGACACGACGTCACTAATGTCGTCACTACCCTGGAGCACTTCATGCGCAGTGTATCCATAAGCAAGGCAGCTCTGTTGACAGCATTACGGCTGAGATAATATGTCAAGGTGGATTGTAATTTAAGACATACCTGGAATTTGTTCGTGTACTGGTGGACAATAAAAAACACATTATTTTGTTACAGCGGTTGTTTGAGTTGTGTTTTACATTCAACAAACGAACAAGATTATACACAAACAATGCACTGAATAATGCGTAAATAATTGCGGCTTGTCCCATCAAAGGCGGGAAGAACGCCGGGATTTTAAAAAAAAAATCTAATTTCGTGCAGCGCACTGATACGTGTATCAAGGTTGAAATTTCAGGTTTCCTCGGTTATGTTCTATTTTATAAGTGTACTGACATTCAGGATATATCAATTTCTTTTAGCGCCAAATAAACTCTTGTAGGTTTAGTAAGTGTTTTGGAGTGGCAGAAATGGGATTAAGAATACGCGGACATTTTTAAAATTACAATTTACAGGTAAAAGGTGTTAATTCAGAACCAAAGACAAATGTTTATGGAATTTATTTATGAAGGCGCAGAATATGTAAGTCATCTGTGAAAATAGGTGCAGCAATAAGAGGTTGCTTTCATTTCTATGAAACTCTCCATAAGAGCGTTATTCCAGGGCTGCAAACTAATGTACAAGGGACTTGAAATATGAATATTTCGCTGCCTGAACCTACCCTAACCTAATCCGAACTACTGCTACTCTAATTACTAATAGTATACTATTATTATTACTACTACTCAACTACTACCATTACTGCCTTACTATACTACTACTACTACTGCTACTAGCCTATTATTATACTATCATTGCTATACCAGGGCCGAAACCAGCTACAAAGGTTTGGGAGGGCCGTGAATATGTTACGGGGAGCCAAGTCATTAAAATTATCTTATAAATATCTTAATTGTGTTTTTTGTATTAATAATAAAATTTTGTATTGAAGTCTGGAGGGCTACAAAATTTTAGGGGGACCTGCCCCCTAGCCCCTCTCTGGTTGCGGGGTTGGTTACTATTAAACTACTACCCTACTACTACTGCCTTACTACTACAATACTATATTACTACTACTAAGTGTGCACCCATAAATTTTCAAAAATGTAATTTTTGACAATTATCTCTTGTAGTGTCCCTGTATTTTACCAGTTCGTGGTGGATCACTGGTATGCGCCAACACATGTACAGTCTATAAGGCGCGATGACACTATTTTAATCAAGAAATGTGAGTTTTAAAGTAATATGAATTTGTCCACGTATTGTTGATCTGAACTGCGGAAACTGCTTTATCCCAATTTAAGGATTCACATTAACACTGATGTAATAAAGTAATTATGCAGCCTATACCTAAGCTACGCGAGGTTTACGTTTAGGCACCCACTGGCTCAACTTTTGAAGTATTTCGTTTTACTAGCTTATCGACGTCGATCATACCCTAGACACCATATGGACAAAGTCGCACATAGTACGAACTATTCGCAAAATCAAAGTAGGCGATTCACTTGACAATTTTCGCATTTATTACTGCCTTAAAATGGGAAGGTCATTAAGTGACATGAATTCCCGCCTATATCTGTGTTCCCGCCTATATCTGTGTGCGTTGTGGATTACACGCACAGCATTTAATGGATTTATCAAAAAACACTGAACCCATAGGTTCAGCACCCACATAACTGTATTACTTATGAACAAGGGCTCCCATCAGTGGGTAAGGTGAGGCGCTCGCCCCCCTAAGAGGAAATTGTACTTGGGAGTATTGAAAACTCAATAGAATTTTTACATTACTTACAGCAAAATTTGAAACTATATTTGAAACGTCGCTTATACATGTCCCCCCTTGGAAACCACAACATTGGCGCCCTTGCTTATGAACTGCACACTAAGAAAAATCCGTTCTCCGGACAGCGGTATATTGTACAAATATACGAAATCCTCTTGTTTACTACAGAAATCAGTATGGAGCATATGCTACATACGCACTGCCCTTAGATGTTTCATCATGCCATTGCAGGATGTCTGACATCTAACAGTTTTCCGTATATCACCTATGTTACATTCTGCAGCTATATTCTATTCCACTATGGACATTCTGCGTCGATTTGTATGTGAGATCCTGACCGCCTATATTGTTTCATACGGAAAGTACGTATAGATTGAACACTTATACGGAAAGTATTATAAAACATGCGTTTTCAGTTATACGTTTGCTGTACGTTAATTCCAAAAACTACAGGAATTACGCATGTAACCTACCGTTTTAAGTACGCTACCTACAATTTTTTTTTCTCAGTGACAGGTGTTTTGAGTCGAGGTGTTTTGAGTCCACAATTATCTTTCCCCTGCTTTGAAAATTAGCCCTATGTCGGATTACGAGGAGAAAGCATTTTCTGTTGAAAATCATTGCTGTTTTCTTAAACGTTTTTGAGGTTAATCTACCTAAAGCTACCTTGCTGAGCATGAGTAGTCGCTAATGCTCTTGCCTTTGGTCCTGGGCTCGATTTACGACAGGGTCAGTCGGTCGAAAAGGTGTAACAGCTTTTTCAGACTAGCTATCCTAAATGAGGGTTTTCCTGGGATTTCCTCATTCACACCAGGTAAATGCCGGAATGGTATCTAATTTACAGGCTTCAGGCCGCTTCTTTCTTTATCCGTTCCTTATATCCTTCCCCCGTACCGTGATTGTGTGCTCGCCGAGGATGTCATCCTTCCAGCGTCAAAGCCTCGAAAAATCCACGCCACCTACTCAGTCTCTCGCTCAGCCTCGCACTGTCGAAAATCTCCTTCGTTACATCACCATAGTACTCCAAAATGTTTTTCCCTTCCAACGCGAGCACATTCTTCGGGTTGCCATTTCAACAGCTAAATCTTTGTTCAACTTAAACTTTACAGCTACATATTCAGGCAATTTTGTACACTTCCACATCGCATCTCTAGAAACAGCAGTCTGAAACCAACATGGCAGTATACATAATGGCTTTGACTTTACTCTTTGTAAACATTCGATCTTTTCATCAACACAAAGTACTTCTAGAGCCATTCCTGCTAGAAGAGAGAGTTGATATTGTAGCTCTCAATGAAACAGCTTTAAAACCAACCATTTCTGCACGACTTTTAGGGTATCAAATTCAACGATGCGATTACCACGATGCACATGCGCGCGCTCAAGGAGGAGTACTGATTGGCTTTTCTCCAAAACTTCCTTATCGGCAATACAATCCTCCGGTTTTTGCACAGCTACCTGAACATCTCTTCTACTCTATATACTATCCTTCTCTTACAGTAAATGTAGCCACTATATATATCCGCCCCGGGCATCCAAAACCTTTTTCTTTTTTCGATTATATAGCCTGTAATTTTAAAAACATAATTATCATGGCCGACGTAAACATTCATAGCAGAAGTGCCAGGGAAAGAGAACGATTTACGGAATTTATTTCAACCACCCTATAACTTTATATTCACAACCTTCCTGGTCCCACTCGACCAGCCAGTCAAACAACACCAGATGTGGTAATCACTTCTTTATCGCTTGTAAATGACTGTGAATTGCAGGTTCTCGACACGATCGGAAGTGATCATTGTCCGATCAAACTCTCCATTAACAAGGGTCGTTCCTCTGTAAAGCAGTTACAACCTCATTTTATTCCCCGTTACGATAAAGCCGACTGGCCTCAATTTCGGCAATTCATACATACCCAGGTCTCAACCCTTCATCCACCAACTTCTGAAAACGAAATGTATTGCACAGTCAACCAGATTACAAACATCTTACATACCAGTGCTCAACAAACCATCCCTGAGGAGAAATTTTATCCTTGTAAACCTAAATTGCCTCCTCAATATCTGTCTTTAGTACAAAAATCACGCCAGCATTTCCGAGAATACAAACAAACCGGAAATGAGGAATGTCTTCGTCATCACCGGCAATGGCATCGCACAGTAACTAATTATCTCATAGCATATAAACGTCGAAGCTGGATCAGCGCCTGTAATAAATTAAACGATGAAGCATCTCCAAGCCGGTATTGGAAATCTTTCCATAGACTCATAGGCAGAAATACTAAAATTTCGTATCCACTTTTGGATAATAGTACTCCTCTGTTTACTGACCTAGATAAGGCCAACGCTTTTGCAACGCAATTGCAGACAGTTTTTACACCTGCAGTATCTCCTCATTCACGTAACCGTATAGACTTAGCTACTATTCCTGCTCTACAGCCGTCACTTTTACACACAATCGATGAGGAAGCCCCTCTTACATCACCAATCACTACTCACGAACTTCAACGTGCTCTCCATAAGAAACGCAATACTGCACTAGGCATTGACCGTATTTCCTACCGGCTACTAAGAGAGGCTCCGCTTTCTTTCCTTACGTTTCTTGTTGCGGTATACAACTTTATTCTCCGTACCGGCTTTTATCCTGTCGATTGGAAAGTATCCAAAATCTGCATGTTTCTCAAACCTCATAAACCGGCACATGATGTAACGTCTTATCGCCCTATCCAGCTCACATCAGTCTTTAGTAAACTGTTCGAAAAAGTCCTGGTACAAAGGCTTCATATATATATATATCCAAGAACATAACTTATTACCTACACATCAAGCAGGCTTTCGACCGTCATTTTCTATTATAGATCAGTTACTTCGTCTTTCGACGATTATCACCAATCAATATAACAAAGGTCTCCCATCATGTCTCGTCTTAATGGATCTGGAAAAAGCTTTCGACAAAGTTTGGCACTATGGGCTCATACGAAAGCTGCAGAAACTTAACCTTCCGATCAGTTACTTACGTTTTATATATGCCTTCTTAACTAATAAAATCGGATAAGTTTACATAGGATCTGCCATCTCCCGTCCTATTTTTCCATACTCCGGAGTTCCACAGAGTTCTGCACTCAGCCCACTTCTCTATATACTGTACGCCTCCGATATACCACAACCTACACAGAATGTGTACTTATTTCAATATGCAGATGACACGGCATTCTTAGCTCTTGACAAGACCATGCAACAGATCAACATAACATTGCAATCGACTCTAAATAATTTTATGCAATGGTGCAACACTTGGCGACTAACTTTAAATGCCGCCAGAACACAAGCCTTGGTCTTTCTACCTCCTAAACACTGCTCCAAGGTTCAACGTAACCCTCGCAACCTTAATATATCTTTACAAGGCCATCCACTTCGACCAAAACCTACAGCTACATATCTCGGGGCTGTTTTCGACTCTAAATTAAGTTGAAAAGATCATTTAGAGAAAATAACACAACAGGCCACATTGCGGCTCAATCTTCTACGGCGTCTAACAGGAACTACTTGGGGTTTAAACGCACCTCTCTTAATCAACACATACAAAATGTTCCTCAGGCCCCTTTTAACATTTGGCCACATTGCTTGGTGCAATGCTCCAACAAAGTTTTACGACAGATTATCGATACTAGAACGCCATGCTATTAGACTTGCATTTCGCATAAAATTACCGTACCCTAACTTCATGACATACGAACACATCAACTTTCCTCACCTTATTCAACATCTTGCAGACCTCCGTTTGAAATATATACTGTCTCGTCTACCGGTCTCCCACCCATTACTCCTAGATATTTTACAAGCTGATGCTGAAACGGATGCACCGCATAAATATCTACATACACCGTTAAACGTTCTCCTCACGCTATACCTAAAATCTATTCATCCTGCAGCTGAAGAACACGACATATTTCATATGTATCTTATACCAGATCATCTTCATCATTTGTTTCCATTTTAGCACTGTCTCAATTCACTACTAACCTTGGGCTTTCCCCGTGTTTCCATCAGTCTCGAGTCGCCCCGAGACAGAAGAACTAACATGCATTCGTGTATCTAACACTATGCTTGTGATTGTGGCGTGTACTCACTGCATTTCATTTTATGCTATCATGTTTATTTCATAACGACTCAACGCACTGCTCCCATGCTAAAGTTTCATTCTGTTTCTACCTGCACCAATTATTTATGTATTTTGTTTACTTATCTGCACATTTAAATTTATTCACTCACTTATTGTTTTGTTGATTGCTACTTTCAACACTATTCGTTCATAAAACTGCACTTAGACCATCTTATATGCTATAAACCCACCAGTGTCGTCAATTCTGTGCCAAAGAGAGGGCGTAACCCTCTAATGGCTAGGGTTAGGAGGCACTCTACAAGGATACCATTTTGAAATGAAAATATTTGAATAAAGTTTAAAGCACCTGTCCCTAACCCTGTAACCTTAAAAAAAAAGTAATTGTAAATCATCCTAAAAAAAAAACACGATCTTTATAAGCATCTCATCTATAAAGTGGGACCAGCAATGTTTTGCGTTAACACGAAAATTAAACTCCTTAAATTCCTCATATCAAAACACCTCCTCCGCCTCGGCGTACTCCATTACTCTCTGTAGTTATCCGGGGAGTTGATCCTACCTATACCGAACAAGACATACTAGAGGAACTAAAGCAAGATGGGATTCAACCTACTAGAGCTCTCCGTATTAAGAATGCTAATGGCCCTACATACATGGTCAGACTACTAACAGATGATCCAGCACTGGTCGACGATCTTCTAAATAACGGTGTCTACATCTACCATTGCCACCATCGGGTGGAGCCTTCGCGCATAGCCCCGCCTCTCTCACTACGGTGTGAAAATTGCTTAACTTATAATGCGCATCCAACGAACAAATGCACAAATCCTTAAGTCTGCTCCCACTGCAAAGGAAATCATAAAATAAAGGAGTGTCCTAAGCTCAACGAACCCTCCAGATGCAACACTTGTGACGGGGAACAACCAACTTACTCCTACAAGTGTAAGGACAAACCTAAACCACTTCGAGATAAGCCCGAGATTGTTGTACCTCTACGCATCCATGTGTCATCACGTCCGACTAGTACCACAGCGACCATCCAAACATCTTACTTACCACCACCTTCTGTGGAAAGTATTTTGAAGTTCATCACTATCGTTCTTCAAAATGCCTTTCCCTTCCAGAGTGAGGCTATACTAAATCATGCAACCAAAGCGGCCTTCGATATATTCCAGCTCCAAATGGCAGCTACATATTCCGGACTCTCCACCTACTTCCATTTTCATACAGACACCCATCATGAATAGTAGAGGTCAGAGAAGGAAGACTATTACATTGCTATTCTGCAATATTCGTTCGCTACCTACCAAGCGAGTTCTCCTAGAAACTTTAGCAACTCAGCAAAATGCAGATAGCATCCTTCTTAATGAAACCTTTCTAAAACAATCTGACTGCTTCTATCTTCCATGTTATCATCTCATACGCTCTGATCTGCCACAAAACATCGCACGTGGTGGTGCAGCAATAGCCGTTAAGCATTCTATTCCACGGCGCCACATCATACCACCTTCTCCCGGGCAATATCCCGAACACGTCATACAGACGCTCTATTTTCCAGCTACTACTCTTACCATCGCCACCATCTATGTTCGATCTACACAGCCACTTCCGTATCGTTTTCTGACGTACTTAGATCTCAACTTTAAAACATACATCTTCTTAGCAGACTCAACTACCATTCTCGTACTGCAGCTCGGAAACAACGTTTTCATGATTTCCTACAAACTACTCATAGTTCTTTACTGCAGCTTCCGCATCCTACTCGTCCGGAAAGCGACACTAGTCCCGACGTGGCAATCATCTCCAATAATCTGTTACCACTTACTACTATAGATGTCCTTGGTTCCATAGGTAGTGATCATCTCCCAATACTTCTCTCTATAACTCCACGTCTGAAATCCACTGCATCTGCATCACCACGCACACCCAGGTATAACTTTAGCAAAGCTCGGTGGGATCATTACAACACTTATATTACCGAAAATCTACCGGCTCCTGCACCTACTCTCACAACAGTTGCATCTATTGAAACACTCTCACATACTCTGACGGACATAGTCTCTCACGCTACGGATTACGCAGATCCTAAATGTGCCAACTATTTCTCTAGACCTCGTTTAGCAGCACGCGCCCTCGATCTTCTCCGGCGCTCACACGAGTATTTAACAGAGTTTCGTCGCACACATGACCGCCAATTTCTTCTTCTGCATCCTCAATTCCAACGAACGGTACAGAGCTACATAATAGCCCGCAAACGACTAGACTGGCGTGCCTCATAAAATCCTTTGCGCCAAGAAACAAATCCTATTGAATTCTGGAATACCTTTAAATGTCTAACATTTCAGAAACAGGGCCCACAATACCCCATCATTTGTGCTGGCCAAGTACCAACGGCGGATGCAGAAAACGCAATTGCTTTCGCAACATATCTTGAGGGAGTCTTCACTCCACACACTACACCTTTGTTCACTTGTCCTACAGATACCCATATCTCACACGCTGGTTCTCTCGTGCAGCCATCATTTCAACCTGATTTCAACTACCACCTTGATCCCACAAATCAGCTCACTGCTCCAATAACATCAGATGATATTACAGCTGTTCTTAAATGCCGTCGCAACACAGCTCCGGGGGCAGACTCAATTACATATCGTCAACTGCTTAAGGCACCTGTGGTGTTTCTAGTCTTACTTGCTTTTTTGAATACAACTATTTTATCTACAGGCTATTTTCCAACTAAATGGAAACTTGCTAAAATTGTGGTCTTTCTAAAACCTCGCAAAGATCCAACTGCTGTGTCATCCTACAGACACATTAGCCTTACTAACGTGTTTAGCAAGACACTAGAACGCATTCTGGTAAAACGGCTACGTCACTATCTACATCTCACGAACAAACTACCAACTATTCAAGCTGGATTCCGTCCACTCTATAGCACTGCTGACCAATTACTCAAACTTTCTACACTACTAGTCAACCATTTTAATAAACGTTTACCATCTGTTTTGATCTCCTTTGATATTGAACGGGCGTTCGATACTGTTTGGCATGAGGGGTTAATTTGTAAACTCAAACGTCTGCTTCCTCACAGCTATGTCCGATCAATAGCCAATTTTGTGCATCACCGCCAGGCTTTCGTTCAGATCAACAGGGCAAAGTCACACATCTTTCAACTCCGCGCCGGTGCGCCCCAAGGATCTGTTTTATCTCCTCTATTATATATTCTTTATGTAGCCGACATGCCTCAACCTCAGCCCCCACTATATGCCTTACAATTTGCTGATGATACCGCTTATATAGCATTGGGATTTTCTGTGGATCGCATTAATCAACTCCTCCAACCAGCTTTGGACAAACTAGTTACCTGGTGCCTGAAATGGAAGCTCAAGCTGAATTCAACTAAGACTCAAATGACTCTCTTTGGGCTCAAACGCAATAAATACTGTAACAGTCGCAACCCGGAACGTCTACATTTAACCCTTTTTGACTCTCCAATCCCAATTCAAAACAGTCTCAAATATCTGGGTGTAATATTCGACGAACATCTTACTTAGAAGCCTCATCTAAAACAATTGGAAGCTAATATCCGGCGCCGTTTAAACCTTTTACGAAACCTTAAAGGCACCACGTGGGGTCTTAATACAAAACTTCTACTGCTAACATATAAAGTCTTCGTACGCCCGGCACTCACGTATGGACATCTTGCCTGGTTATCAGCAGCACCAACTTACTATGAACGTCTGAAAGTTCTCGAAAGACATGCCTTACGTCTGGCCTACTCTCTCGCTTTTGATACTCCCACTGCTGAAATATATCGTCGTACGCAATTTCCAACTATTTTGCCACACCTCTACCGTCTACGCCAACGCTACATAACGACACGAATCCAATTGGCACATCCCATTGTCCATGAGCTGTTAGACCATGTTCCTGCTGTACCACGCTATGCCTACCCACCACTGGATCATCTCTTAGCAATATACGAAAGTTCCGAAGCCATAGATCAGTATAATCCTGACCGCCGTATCTACCACGAAAATCCACATATATATTGCCCATAACCTCCGTACATGTGCTCAAGAAACATTTTAACACAATAGCCAACTCTGACACATTCTCGTCAACTTGATTTTGCTATTAGTTCCTTACTTCAATCCACATTATTATATAGCCTGAAATCATTCTCCATGTCCTATAAATCAAAAAGGTTGAAAATATCTCTGGCCACAGAGAAGGTGTTGCCTTCTACGGCCCGCCCATCCGTCGGATGGGAATGAAACTCTTGTTAAAGAAAATAAAAAATAAAAAAAAGTAATTGTAAGAGAATATGATAGTAGGCGGGCCTACATAAATACTTAAATTTTTAGAGAGGCAAAGATGGGTAATTTAAGCCCTTGCCTTCAAAAGACATATGAAATGAAGTTACTGTTTGACGTGGGGACTGACCATCGTCTAGTTAACGTAAAAAAATATCTTCATTTACTTATGTTGAGGGTCCGGGTAAATGGAAACATCACAGCCCAAACGGCTCGTCGCATTTCAAAAATAAATTCCTCAACTTTATATAGAAAACATCTTATTTGGAGATCGTTTTTACACTTTTTGTCGTAACTCTGATAAGAATAGAGCTACCTAATGTGAGAGAACTTTTAGACAACCCCCTATATAGTGATGGGTAAATTCCTGCGAAACTATTTTCCGGGAAGATTCTCAAAAGTGGAAATATTCCTTGAATTTATGTACAAACACAAAGAAAATTGGATTCTATTACTATATTATGATTTCAAGATAAAATTCGATTTTATCAAAGTATAGGCCTACTTATTACTGTCGTCTCCAGAGGATTCTTCAAAATGTATATTCTGAACAGTACTATTGCGATTTTATTATCATTTTATGCTATTTAGAGACTATGCATAAATATATGTTTACTTACAATTTGTTTTATGCGAGTAAATATGCAGGAAAAATATTTGGTATATTCGAAACTTGAAAGTACTACTAATATTATAATCATAATTAATTTTAAAATGTTATAAACAAACTAGGTTGGTAACTTCTAGATAACATACTTAGTCTCTCGAAAAAATTCGTAAGGTTGCCAGTTTATCTGATGCCATATTACAAAAATGAAAATGAAATGAAATCTTTGAGATTTACGTCTCTTTGATCTCTGTTTGATCTCTTTCTTAATGATTTATTACGTTATGAATTAGAACAAGTTTATGAATGGTTTTTATTTCGTTCCCTTTTATGGCATAAATTTGGAATAATTTATATCGCATTCGTTTGTGGATTAAATAAAAATGTTTCAAAGTTTAAAAAGCTTGTTCATGGACTGGATTATAATATATGTTTAAAAGCAAACGTCAGCTATATTATGTTATATGTGCTTACGTGTTCGTTGTGAATATCGTTGACATTTTTCCCTTATTGCATATTGAACATAGACGGTGTTTAATTGTCAAACAGTTGTAATTGTTTACTTTGAAAAGATACATTCATTCTTTGAGAAGGAAAAAAGGGTTGGGATGAGGTGATTTTGGGCCCAGTTAGTACATTTCGTTTTCGTTAGTGGATTAAAATAAAAATGACGTCACAATTAGTTTTTGCATAAATCTGATTGCTTCATTGTAATAAAGATTAATCATACGTATGTAACGAGATAATATCGAGGAGTATTTTTTACGACAAAAGAAGAACATATATGTATAATGGTTTACTTGGCAAGAATCCATTCATTCCTAGAGACGGTGAAAGGGGAGGAATATGGTGATTTCGATCATAGTTACTATCTTTCGTTTCCGTTCGTGGATAAGTAATAATAACGTCACATTTACTTTTTGCCTTAATCTGATTGGTTCATTGTAATAACTCATCTAAAGAGATAATCATAAGTACGAAACATTGTTAATGGTTTGAGCGATTTAAACGTTCAGCGTTCCAGTGTTTAGTTTAATTAGTAAGGGCTTAGCTGATATAAAACTTTTCGGACAGCACTTGTTATAGGCTTGTTATATGTCTTTTAGGTTCATGAATAAAATTTTCTCAATATTGTCTAATATTTATTAGATTGATTGGTTCTTTATTACATTACATGGGTGAGTGTAGGCTTCTATAGGGCAAAGATACATGTACGAACACTTTAGAATTTCATGCAACTCTATCCATCACGAGTCTGGAACTCACTACAGAAATAATAAACACTTCTGACCAGAGTATATACACTTCTTTATTAAAAACTAAATTACAGTATAACGGTTTCGAAACTTAACGTTGTCTTCATCAGACACTAACTGCAAGAGATATCTTAGAGCGTAGGTATTTACACTAAAAGTGAAAGTCCTTCTGTGCATGGGAAGCCACCGGGGTCGTACTTCCCCGGGTGTCATCTTTCGGCCACCTGCTCTAACTTAATTACCCTCCCATCTGTGTTTATCTTTTCCAGACACACCTGTTGTTTATACTTGACCAATTGCCTTAAAACTTTCTTTTAATCTTCCTCTGATGTCTATTAGATATAACTAACAGACTATACTACATACAACCGATTATAAATACCGCAATATAAAAATATATATATATTGGCGTTGGCTGTGGAAAAACAGAGACGTGCGTACATTACAATTTTTCCATTAGTATCTGAAAAGTTACACAGAATATAATTAAACCTTGAGGTGCGTGCTCTTTGACTTGGCCATGGAGGCGATGCAATTTTTTTTGGTGTAACATTTTTTTTACATTGCTAGCGAAAGGCTAGCTACCTCTCAGAGGGTTACGCCCTCTTTTAGGGAAGTGATGTTACGAGACAGAGGAGTATAAGGTTTGTGGTTGGTCTAAGCGATTTAAGAGACTTTATTCATAGTAGTAAAGGATTTAAGGAACGTTTTGCTCCTTAACATTAGGTTTAAAGGTATACATAAATATATAGACACAAGAGAACATATATAGCTGCTATGAACATCAAAGTAGAAATATGAAAAGAATAATAATAACAATAAATGACAAACATTACATAAACAATATTGGGTATATTAATGTAAGGAAAACATAAGGTGATTGTTCGTGGTATTATAGCATAATGATTAATGGTGGTGAATGATGAGATGAGGTGCAAGCACAGGACAACACATAGGGAAATATTAGCAGACAGATGCGGTTATCTTCTTGCCTAGGGGGACTCTAGGCTATGATGAGAGACGTAATGGACCCATGTTAGTATGAAGAATTTACCGTGCGTGAAATGATGGGAAAATGAGTGGCAAATGAGCATGAGTGATGTAGTCATTTAGCAAGAACAGGGAGGGGTCATCGGGAGGAAGCGTGTAATGATATAATGTAAAAAGAAGAGATAATGGACTGTGAAAATACCGGGTGGGTGTGGGATGTAGTGCTATGTAGTGCATAGTCTCGAAAACTAAAGGATGTTGGGTTTGAAAACGGCGACGTATGTATGACAGTCGAAGAGTTTCGAGGTAGTACTGCAAGGCAGGAAAAGTAATGCGCTGATAGAGTTCCTGAGTTGGGCTAGGTAATTTGATACGATAAGCTATGCGGAAGGCGTGGCCTTCAAGGATAAGAAGTTTGTTATAGAATTTTTCTGATGCGGCAATCCAAGCTGTGAAACCATATGTTAGAGTAGGGCGGAGAAAGACTTTATAAGTGTTTAAGACTGTATGTGTTTGTAGACCCCATGTCGTTCCTGCGAGACGTTTAAGCAAATTCAGGCGATTGTAAGCATTTGTTAAGATTTTTTTAAGGTGGTGCGTCCAGGTAAGATGTTTGTCATACGTGATGCCTAAGTATGTGACTGTGTTCGTAGCTAGCAATGGAACGTGGTCCACATAGAGAGATAGACAACGTGGATTTCGGCAGACTTTGGTAGTTTTCTTTGGCGGAATAAAGAGGATGGCCTGAGTTTTAGTAGCATTTATGGTTAGTTTCCAATATCGACACCAAAGGCAGAAGTCAGTGATGGCTGTTTGTAAGACGTTGTTGATATGCTGGATAGATGTTCCTAGTGCAAGAAAGGCGGTGTCATCTGCATAATGAAATGAATAGACTTTATCTGGAAGACGTGGCATGTCAGCAACGAACAGAATGTATAATAGAAGTGAAAGTGCGGATCCTTGTGGAACTCCTGAAAGTAAGAAGATCGGGTGAGATAGATGTTCGTTTATGGCAACGTAAGTGAGACGCCCAGAGAGAAAATTAAAGATAAGCCGTATGTATGCGATAGGAAGTTGGAGTCTGATCAGTTTATGAATAAGTCCGAGATGCCACACTTTATCGAAAGCCTTTTCGAGATCGAATAACACCAGACATGATGGTTTCACTCTGTTATAGTGCGTAGTGATAAGGCTTGTGAGTCGTAGAAGTTGATCGTTTATCGAGAAAGAAGGGCGAAAACCTGCTTGAGTGAGAGGTATGATGTTTTTGCTATTTAGGTAACTATGAAGACGTTTAACGAGGATACGTTCGAGGATTTTACTGAAGGTGCTTGTGAGCTGGATCGGTCTGTACGAAGAGATCTCTTGAGGAGGCTTATGTGGTTTTGGGATCATAAGTGTCTTAGATGTTTTCCAGGATAGAGGGAAGTAACCTGTACGTAGTATGAACGTGAAGATATTGGCGATAAGAATGAGTAGTGTAGGTGGACACTCCCTGATCTGGCGACAAGTAACGTTGTCAAGGCCAGGCGCTGTGTTTCGTTTATATTTGATGGTATCGGTGATCTCTTGTACAGTGATAGGTGCTGTGACAGGTTGATTGATAGTGAGTTCATGTAGATGATTAGGTTGCAAAAGTGGAGAAGTGTCGGCTCTATCAGCAATATGGGGTGTATTCACAGGTGGTGGTGGCGTGAAGATGCTCTGCAAATGATCTGCGAAAGCATTTGCTTTCTCCGTATTAGTGTGAGCAGCGGAGTTGCCGATCAGAATGGGGTATGGAGTTTTTGTAAACTTTCCGCATAAAGCATTAAACTTTTTCCAGTATTTGGTAGGGTGGCTGGTGGTAGAAAGATTATTACAAGTTTTAACCCAACATCGTAGTTTATAGGCTTGAATGTAGTTGTGCACAGTTTGCTGGAGCTGCTGATGATGGTGTAAAGCCTCAGGATTTCTAGTACGAATGTAGTATCGATAAAGTTGGCGAGAACGTGAGATCATGGTCAGATAATGTCGCGGCAAGCGAGGTTGATAGGGGATATTTTTACTGGTAGGTATATAGGGAGTGCTAGCTTCCTGTATAGTATTTGTGAGTGTATTGACCGTGGTGTAGAGATCGTCTTCCGTAGTGGGGGATGAAAGGTGTTCGGTGTGATGAGTAAGGTAGGACCGATAAGAGACCCAGTTAGCTTTGTCAAAACGATAGGAGGTCCGGGAAGGCATTTGCAAGCGAGAGGATGCAGTAGAATTGAGATTTATGCTGAGTTTAATAGGAGCATGATCACTACCTTGAGTATCAAGTACTGCAATGGAACTATGAGTTAGGAGAGTGCTAGATGTGATAACGATGTCTGGTGTTGTGTTAGACTCTGGTCGCGTAGGCTTGGGCAGATGATGGATGGTGACAGTGGTGTTTGTGGCGATAAAAGCTTCAAAGTTAGTACGATCGTGTTGCGAACGACTGTGCATATTGAAATCTGCCATGATAATATAGTGCCGATAGGTGTTGGAAATATGCTGTAAAAGGTGTAGTGGAAGAGGATGGCCAGGCCGTATGTAGATTGTAGCTATGGTGATAATAAGAGATTTAAAATATACAGTGACAATGATGTGTTCCGGTAAAGCGGTAATCGAACAATTGTGTTGGCGATAAGGTAAATGCGGAGAGAAACCTACTGCTACGCCCCCATTTGCTCGCTGTGCTGGCAGGACATTGTTTGCGCGTAGGATGGTATAGCCGGGTAGGCGACATGGAGTTGATTTTGTGAGGAAGGTTTCATTGAGTAGAAAAACTGTAATATGTTCCTCGAGAAGCAGGGCTTCAAACAGAAGTTTGTTTTTCGAAAAGGATCGGATGTTTAAAAAGAGAAAATTTAGAGCCATGATGAAGTAGGAATTAACCGGTTTGATTGGTTGGAGATGCATGAAAATGAACTGTGTTCCCAGAATATGTTGCCGTGAAATGAATATGAAAGATTGCTTTGGCTGCAAGGGTGATTTGCTGTAAGATGTGTGGCCGGATAAAAGGGTGGATGTTTTGCAGTTCGAGCGTAAGAAAGGTGAGCATTTGATTTACTGTGACTGGAGTTTCGACTGTGGGCGGGGTGGTGGGAACATTGGATGTCGTACGTAGCGGTACGACCAATTCAGGGTGCTGCGGCATCGGTTCCGGTTTTGCTTTACATTTATAACTGTAGGTAGGATGGCTGTCAGGACATGTAGAACATTGTGCTGGCTGATGTAAATTGGTGCATAATCTGGTTGAGTGTGGTCCTGCACAGTAACCGCATTTGAACTCATTTTTGCACTCAGTTGTACTATGAGTATTGTAGGCCTGACAGCGTTCGCAGCGAACTGGAAGCGGTGCCATTGAACGTGAGGGTTCGACTCAATGTTTTCGATTGTAGATGAGAGCCCCATGAGCAAGCAAATCGTCTATTGTGTCTTGATGGGGTGTAAGAATGCGAACCATGAAGGTAGGCCCACGGTCGTTTCGAATTCTAAGTGCCTTAGAGATGGTGTATCCTTCAAATTTTAGTTCTTCAAGAACTTCCTCGTCTGTGTAAGACGGGTCTACTCCACGGATGACAACAGAGAGAAGAGCTGGCCTCCGAGGTGGAGGGGGTTGCTTGCGGGTTGAAGGTGTGAGATGGGTGATCTCTGCTTGTGCCCCAAAAATATCTATAGGGAATTTGTTGCGGATAGTCTTGTAGAGATCAGGATCTGTTGTTTTTAGTATGTACCCATTTCTGGTGTGCACAATTTCCTTGATGGAAGCACGTGGAAGATATTTTCTCAGTTGAAGAGTAACGAATTTCTCATTGGAAAACTTGGTGTCGTAATTGCGGAGGAGGATAGAAAATGATGACGGAACAGGTGAAGAAGCAGAAACTGTTGGTGCACCTGTACCCATAGTATCAGTATCAGAATGCTCAGTGTGTTGCTTTTTCTTTGACGAGAGTCTTGTACACGGGCAGCGTAACTTGGCTTGGATTGAGGCGACCTGGATCGAACGGAGGTAGAAGACTCAATAGATGCGCCAGAAGTCTGAGAATCTCTTCGTTGGCGGGAGCCTGTAGATCTTGGTTGTGATTTTGAAGGCTCCTTCCGTAGCCCCACCTTGGTGGGACAAACGGAAGGTCCATCAACCACAGAAGGTAGATTTTGATGTCGACCAATATTTCGTTTGCCAGGTTTTGTGCCATGATCCGCCATAATGAAGTCGATCCGGTGGGACAAAGCCCAGATAACAAAAGCAGTACGATATTGTGTGTAATGATGAGATGTAGAGTAATGATATGATGATAAGGTCGGACTATCCGTTTAGATAGTAGTCCAGGTAAGACAGTTCCCCTATTAATGCAGTGACACTGTACACCCTTGGCTGAGATAAGTCTGATGAACAGTGTCCTGTAAAAACGCGGGGAAAAGCCCGGGATCAGGAGGAGGAAGGTTTTCAAAAATCGTCACCGTTCTACGTAGGTGGCGCTTCAGAAGCAAAACCTCTGGAAAAGTATGGTGTAACACTTTTTTTTCTTTTTGAGAGGAAGATTTTAAGTTGAACAAGGAATGGGTTTTCTTTTAGGATTTTTTTTTGGTGTAGTATTTATTTATTTGTAGGGCATAATTCATTCCATTGGTATTAATCATTAATTTTTTGCATATGGAACTGCCACTAGAGGGTTACGCCCTCTCTCTCGGCATGTGATGTGCTGTAAACAAGTGCAAACATAAATAATATTAGTTGTACAATGTGATATAAAGAAAACTATACGTGCAAAATGAAACAAGTACTACCAAAATTGCTTAATAGAACAATATGCATGAACACATATAATAAACATTAAGATACTGAGCATTGCGAAAGATAGAACATGAGAAAAGTTATAAACAAGGAATAAGCGAGAAAAATAATGATAAGATAAACTGAAAGGATATAATATGTTGAATATAATTAGATTTTTATAAATATATTAGCATGATTGATGAGATGAAAGTGCATTATACGCCACAACACAATGAAACGGTTAATATAAACGAATGCATGTTAGGCTTCTGTCTTGGGGCGGCTCAAGACTGATGTAGACATGGGGAGCCCAGATTATTGTTGAGGAAGAACTGTGCAGCTATGGAAAAAGATGAGGGATGACTTGATGAATGATTTGACGTTGAAAGAATCTGCGATGAAAGTGATCCATAGGAAGGTTGTTTACGTGAAGTGTGATCAAGATGCTTAACGGTGTATGACAATATTTGAAAGTGGAATCCTGCTCTGAGTCTATGAATATTGTGTCAAGAAAAATATCTTTATGAGATTCTAGGCATTTGGCTATGTATCGTTTACGTAAGAGTGAGATATGTTCTACAAGTGGTGAAAAGTCTATTCGATTGTATAGTTCTTGGTTAGGATATGGTAATTTGATGCGGTATGCTAAGCGCACTGCATGGCGCTCCATAATTTCGAGCCTATTGTAGAATCTAGACTGTGCTGGGGACCAAGCAATATGTCCGAATGTAACTATGCTACGCATGAACGCTTTATAATTGTTAATAAGCAGCCTTGAATTTAGCTCCCAATGCTGTCCTACGAGCCTGCGAAGCAATTGTAGCCTGTTTTTTGCTTTGAGCATAAGTTTCTGGAAATGAGCAGTCCATTGTAGTTTGTTATCGTATGTTATTCCTAAATATGTCACTGAGTTAGTCGGTTTTAATCGGTGTGTTCCAACAGTGATATCAAGCAGGTTAGGGTTGCGGTGAACTTTACTGCGGCATTTAGGTGGTATGATGACAAGTGTTTGAGTTCAGTAAGTTTCCATTTCGTACACCACGCAAGAAATTGATTAACTGTGAGTTGTAAGCTTCTATTAATGTGTTGTATAGTTTTTCCGAGAGTTAGGAAAGCAGTATCATCAGCATATTGGAATAAATAAGTTGGAGGAGCAGGTACTGGCACGTCTGATGCGTACAAAATGTATAGAAGAGGAGATAAGCTGGACCCTTGAGGTACTCCTGTGTATGGAAAGATGGGATGGGAGATGGTATTGTTGATACATACATATGCGATTCGATTCAGTATGAATGAGAAAATTACCCTAACATATGTCAGTGGTAGTCCAAATTTAAGCAATTTGTAAAATAGACCGTAATGCCAAATTCAATCGAATGCTTTCTCTAGATCCATTAAAATTAAACAAGATGGGAGCGATCTATTATATTGGTTAACGAGAGTGGTCGTCAAACGAAGCATCTGGTCATTAATACTGTATGATGGTCGAAAACCGGTCTGGAAAATTGGAAGGCGTTGACGATCATGCAGATATTGATGTAAGCGTTTTACAAGAATTTTTCCAATACTTTCCCCAGTGTCGCAGTCAGTTGTATTGGCCTATACGAACTGACAGAATGTGGCGGCTTTTTCGGTTTTAGAAACATACAAACTTTAGAGACTTTCCATTCAACTGGGTAATATCCCGTGCGGAGAATAAAAGTATAAATAGCTGCGAGAAGAATAAAAAACTTTACTGAGCATTCTTTGATAAGTCGGTAGGATATTTTATCAAAACCAGGCGCTGTGTTGCGTTTTCCTTTGATACTCGTCTGTATTTCGTCATGGGTGATAGAAAATGTTAACGGTTGATTCTCATCTAAGGTGTGAGTAGTTGATGGCTGTAATAGGTGAGCGATGGTAGTTTCTGAGAATCTGGGACTATCGTCATGTTGACCGACGGGCGGAGTGAACACAGTTTGTAAATGAGAGGCAAATGCGTCGGCTTTAGCCTGATCTGAATGCAAAGGATCGTTGTTTTGGAACAGTGGATATCTTGTTGTTGTTTGATGTCCGGTCAACTGATGAAACTTTTTCCAATATCGTGTGGGATGAATTTCTTCATTCAACTGACTGCATGTTTTGTGCCACGTCAAGCGTTTATGGGCGACAATATAATTGTGCACAGTTCTTTGCCATCTACGTGCCTGTGTTAGATATTCATGGTGTAACATTTTTTTTTGTCCAGCTAGCGCACGCTAGCTACTACCCGAAGAGGGTTACGCCCTCTGTAGGGGAAGAGATGCAAGAAAATATAGTACGATGTGCAGGAATCAGTGGTGGGGATATGGGTAGATCCAAAACTTTATTGCACATACTGTAACGGTCTTTATGGAATTTAACCATAAACATGAGGTAAGGTAGGCACATACTTCAGTGAAGGAAGTAATAACTGGTAATGATATTATGTGAGATGATAAAATGAAGTGCGAAACACATCACAACACATAGGTTCTGTTAGTGGAACAAATGCAGGTTATCTTCTAGCCTAAGGGCGACGCTAGGCATTAATAAAGACACAGGAGCCCTGTTAGTACAGAAGGTGTTACTGTGCGTATGATGGCCATATGTGAGGTAGATGAGCGGCTGTAGTGTATGGCTCGTAGTAGAGGGCGTCAGGGTGGTCTGGAGGCAGAGTGTAAGGGTACAATGTGAATAGTAATGAGAGCGGAGGGTACAGAGCAGCAACGGAGGAGGTACGTCGAGCGTGGTCGGCAAAAGTTTGCTGAAGGAGTGGATGATTGTTGTGCAAGCCCTTGGTGATATATTTAGTACGTAGTGTTTCTAGATGATATAAGATGTGCGGAAATGTAAGTCTATGGTAGAGATCTTGAGTGGGACTAGGCAATTTGATACGAAAAGCGATTCGCAAGGCATGATGTTCCAGGATGAGTAATTTCTCGTAATATGAGGTCGGAGCAGATATCCAAGCTGTAAATCCGTACGTGAGAATAGGGCGGAGAAAAACTTTGTATGTTTTCAGAATTGTATGAGTATGGAGTCCCCAGGTAGTTCTAGCAAGACTTTTCAGAAGATTGAGGCGAGAGTACGCCTTCTTGGAGATATCTTTCAGATGTGCTGTCCAGGTTAGATGGTGATCGAAGGTTACTCCTAGATATTTGACACTGCGAGTAGCTTTTAAAGGTACATCTTGTACAGTGAGGTTCAAGAGTGTTGGGTTGCGATGTACACAGGAGCGACGCTTCGGAGCAAGAAATACAATAGATTGAGTTTTTGCTGGGTTTATTTTCAGTCTCCAGTGGGAGCACCAATCAACAAAGGCATTGATAGCATCCTGCAGAGCCAAATAGAGCTGATGAAATGTTTTTCCCGTGGCAAAAAGTGCAGTGTCATCGGCATACTGAAAGAGTTTAACAGAATCTGGGATTGCTGGGAAATCAGAAACGAATAGGATATATAGTAAGGGCGACAAAGCCGATCCTTGGGGAACTCCAGAATGAAGAAAAATAGGAAATGAAAAACTAGTGTTGATACAGACGTAAGCCAGTCGACAGCTAAGAAAATTAAAGATGAATCGAAGATAAGCAATAGGCAGGCGAAGCTGTTTGAATTTATAGATGAGAGCGGGATGCCAGACCTTGTCGAATGCCTTCTCGGGATCAAACAGGACCAAGCAGGATGGATTGCCTGTGTTAAAATGATTAGATATGGAATTTGAGAGGCGAAGCAATTGGTCATTAATAATAAAAGAAGGTCTGAAACCAGCTTGTTCGAGTGGAATGACGTCATGATGTGCCAAGTATGAATGAAGACGTTTGACAATGATCCGTTTCAATATTTTACTGAAGGTCGATGTTAGTTGAATAGGACGGTATGAGCTAACAGAAGCAACAGGTTTATGTGGTTTGAGAAACATAAGAGTTTTCGAAGTTTTCCAGTCAGCAGGTACAAAGCCAGTGCGAAGAATAAAGGTAAAGATGTGACAAAGCAGATATAAGACTACGTACGGACTTTCTTTAATGTGTCTATATGTAATAGAATCCATGCCAGGGGCTGTGTTACGTCGGTGAGCTACAACTGAAGTGACGTCAGAGATAGAGATTGGTGCAGTAAGTGGATTGTTGTCGGGCAGAGTGTGATTAACATTAGGCTGGAGATGAGGAGAATCCAGATTGAGTTTGTCGACTGGATGCGAACGATGGGGATAGTCAGGTGCAAGAGGTGTAAAGATGTCCTGGAGATACCTTGCAAACGCATTTGCCTTATCTGTATCGGTATGCAGCGGAGTATTGTTGTCAATAAGAGGATATGTTGTGCGAGTATTGCGACCTGTAAGTTGCCGGAATCGTTTCCAGTATTGAGTGGGGTGTGAAAGTGAACCGAGATTGTTGCAAGCTTTGACCCAGCATCGCAATTTGTAAGCTTTAAGGTAGTTATGCACCGTTCGTTGCAACTGCCGGTAATGATGAAAATAGTCAAGGTTGCCAGTGGCAGCATAATCACTATAAAACTGTCGGTACCGTTTGATCAGTGGTAAGTAGTGAGGCGGTAAAGAGGGGCGAAAAGTCGAAACTGTTGACTTAGGAATGTATTTGTCTGTGGCGTTATGCATAGTATTGACCAGAGCATCCAGAGTTTCAGAAAGTTCTGATTCTGCAGTTGGTGGAGGTAAATGATGAAGATTAATCTGAAGATACGATCGGTAGGCAGTCCAATTTGCTTTATCATAACGATAAATAGTACGGTGAGGAGAAGGCTGAGAAGTGGTAGTTACACGGGTCTGAATGTCTAGTTTGATTGGAGCATGATCGCTACCAATAAGATCAAGAACGTTAACACAGCTACGATGTGATATGTTGCTCGAAACAATAACTATATCTGGAGTAGTCTGACTCGTGGGACGAGTCGGTTTTGGAAGTGGCAGAGTCACTTCAGTAGTATGACTGGTGATGTAATTGAGGAAACGGTCCCGTTGCGTATGTTTCCGGCTATGTAGATTCACATCTGCCATAATTATGTAGGTTCGGAAGGTATTGGAGATATATTGAAAGAAGCTGAACGGAATATCGTGCCCAGGACGGATGTATATGGTTGCTACAGTCACATACAATTCCTTGTAGTATAATGATGTGATAAGGTATTCAGGAAGATTGTGCAGAGTCGGAGAATGACTCCGAAATGGAATAGAAGGTGAAAACCCAATCGCTACTCCCCCGTTGGCTCGCATAGCAGGTAAAGTGCTATCTTGACGTAACAATTGGAAGCGAGGTATGCGGCATGACAATAGGGATGTGAGATGTGTCTCATTAAGGATAAAGGCATGGATTCTTCGTATATACGGTTGGATTACTTGCCTCTTTGGGGTTTAGGAAACAACCGTCGAATTGTATTTTCGTACCTCCACGGAGGTTGACACCTTGATTTGATCTTAATTGTTGACAACCTTGCTATTCTCTAGGCTTACGATTTATTTTGATACTCTCCTCTTCGGAAGCAGAGATAACTAAACTTCGTTGACGACTTTGGCAACTCTACCGGCTAACGATTCGTAGTGCTTCCTCCTCGGAGGAAAAGCACCTTGACAAACTAAAACCTTAGAGCACTGCTCTAAGTTCATACCATCTATTGGGAAAGCCACTACCTTTCTTGCAAGCTGGCGCCATCCCCTACTCTAACAATAAAGATGGCTTCTCAGAAGAGATCCACCAAATCTGAGAAAAAATCTCAATCGACGAAGATTCTTGCTATTAGGGGCAAAATAATCCGAGCCACATACAAACCAGAAGACTTTCTTCTGCCCTTGGGCAAGAAGAAGCAAACAGGCATTCCAGGGGAGCTCAAAACGAAACCAAATACACTCAAGCAATCAAGTGCCTTACAACCGTCTACTTCAAATAGGCCTGAAGATATGGACTTTACAGTAGTTGGAACACTAAAGCGACGCAGGTCTTCATTGGAAAACCTCAACAAGGCAGACTATCCGTCTCTCCCAGTCAGCAACAGGTTTGATATTTTGTCTTCCAACCAAGCAGATAATGCTCATGCCAGCAATAATACTGCTCCACCAAAGCAACCGCCCACTCATAAGCCTCCTCCGATTTTCATATACGGCATTACAAATACATATACTTTTATAAAGACCTTGTCACGAGCATTGAAGGAGCCCCCTCTAGCTCAGCCCAATAAAGAGCGCATTCGTATTCAGGCAGCGAACAGAAATGATTATAATTCTATCAAAACTTATTGCGAACAAACAAAAACTGAGTATGCTACAGGCGTGGCAAAAAATGAAAGGGCTATTAAGGTCGTTATCCGAAAACTGCCTATAGACACCGACTTAGACGATCTGAAGGAAGAACTATTGCGTCTCGGGTATAAACCAATAAACATCCACCAAATGTCTCCCAAAAGCAAGACAGAAGACAAGAAAATTATGATGCCACTGTTTTTGGTTGCATTGGAACGAACTGCAGCTGTTAAGGAGATATATGCTATTACCAACCTTCTTCATTACAAGGTCCACATCGAACCATACAAGCCTCCCTCAGTGCTGCAATGTTACAGATGCCAACGCTTGGGACATTCACAGGACACCTGCCAAGACCACCCGCGCTGTCTCAAATGTGGGCATTTTCATTTCATCCAATCCTGCAGTAAAGCAGACTCCTCCACACCCGCCACTTGCGCCAACTGTCAGGGAGATCACCCCGCAAATTACCGTGGCTGTCCAGTCTTTAAATCCTATTCTGAGGCTCTTAAATTGCCGGCCCAGCAGCCGAGGAAACTTCCCGAAAAGACTAAGAAAACTTCCAACAAATCATCAGAGGAAACGACTTCCATGCCCACTGCTGTTAATATCCAGCATATGGCTACGGACAATGAAGACGTTGAAGCTTCCACTTCTCTCCACACCCAATCAGCTTCTGTCGAACAACAGGAGGGCCCGAAAGACGACGTAGACTTAAAGTCCGTTCTTTCATTTCTCAAGAGTTTAGAATTACGCAAAATAATAACACATATTAAACGTGGTATTACCCGTTTCCGGCAAGCAGCAGACTCAGCTTCCAAGACTGCAGCAGTAATAGAAACAATAGCTGAAATGGTAGATGATGGCTGTTACTAAATCCAGTGTATTGCATCACACACTTGTCATTGCTACGTGGAATGCAGATGGTCTCGAGGGGCAGAAACAAATGCTTATTAGATTTCTAACACACCATAGAGTTGATGTCATGTTTATTCAAGAAACACACTTTACTGCTTGGATCACTACTTGGCGACTACCCAATTACATTGTGTATCGACAGGATAGAGTGGGCAGACAGAAGGGAGGATTACTACTCATAATCAAAAAGGCATTTCCCGTCAGGTCAATTGCAATACCACCCTTACTAACTTTGGAGGCACTTGGTGTTGAGTTAATAACTCCAGGCGTTCCATTAATATTGGTCACCGGGTACAGGTCCCCGGCTACACAACTAGAGCCCACAGACTTCGATGTCATTGCTAACTTAGGGCCCAAAGTCATCTTAGCTGGAGATCTTAATGCTAAACATGGAGAATGGAACTCCATTACTCCAAACACTGCTGGAGATGCTTTACACGAATATTTACTCACGTCCAACTTTATCATCAGTGCTCCGCCAGACCCAACCCATCACCCAAAATTCGGCGGACAACCCGATGTGCTTGACGTAGCCCTTTGCAAAGACGTATCCTTTACCGTCCATCCTTATGTCATTTCAGATTTAGATTCCGATCACGATCCAGTCATTTTTCACGTCTCCCACCGCAGCATCGCTCATTTTTCCCCCATCTTCAAGCAAATAAAAACTGACTGGGACATATTTAAACAAGAACTAAACACCATGATCGATCTACGAAATAGGCCTGGCACCATTGCGGACATTGATCAAGCGGTCTCTCACATCACGCTAGCACTTCGTACAGCAGAGGCAGCGAGCTCCACTACCATACTCTCTCCAACGCACACCAGTCAATGTGATAGTTTTCATTTACAACTTTATCTTCATCTAAAGCGTTGGGCTAGACGTCGATGGCGGCACATACTACATCCCGCATATAAGACTCTGTGGAACAAACTTTGTAAGAAGCTCAAGATGCTCACCACGCGACAGAACCAACAATACTGGGAAGACACTTTTCGAAATGTCACATTGAATTACCGTAAAATTTGGACGTACTCCAAATCATTCCAACGTGCCACAAATGCTTCCAAAGCTAGAGTCATACAAGGACCTCAAGGGCTGACACAAGATCCTCAGTCACAAGCGGACATTTTTGCTGACTCTATGGAAGAACAGTTCCAGCCCAATAGAGCACGCCTCGATCCCTATCTGAAACAGCATATCCGAACCACATTATATAGCATAAGTACACAAAACCCTACACATGGCATCACCTTAGTAACACCCCGGGAAATAGAACGACATATAAAGTGTCTGCCGGCAAAGACAGCATCTGGGCCTGATGGGATTCGATCTGAGATTCTCAAACATCCTACTACAAAACTACTGGTCTTTTTAACTTACTTATTTAATGCCATCTTTCAATTATGCTACTTTCCCAAGACCTGGAAGGAAGCTCGCGTCATCACAATCCCCAAACCTGGAAAGAATCCACTGCTCCCGGAAAACTACAGGCCGATAAGTCTTCTATCACACTTGAGCAAACTCTTCGAACGTGTATTTCTCTGGAGGCTGAAACATCACGTAGATAATAGAGACCTTCTACCTTCTCATCAATTCGGGTTTCGTGCTCAACATAGCACTACAACGCAACTCGTACGAGTAGTGGATCATTTAACAACGGCTTTCAACAGGAAACAACACACCCTTGGAGTATACCTGGATGTGTCAAAAGCCTTTGATAAAGTATGGTTAGCAGGACTCCTATATAAGCTATACACCCAAGGTTTTCCAGATCGTCTTCTACATTTACTACGTTCATACCTTATTGAGAGAAAATTCCATGTGTCTGTTGATGGTGTCAAATCCACGTCTAGATCTATCAAAGCAGGTGTTCCACAGGGCGCTGTACTTTAACCGCTTTTATATAATCTGTACACGGCAGACCTCCCGACCTTATCACATTGCTTTTCCGCAACGTATGCTGACGATACTGCGTTTTTTTACAACTAGCAGCTCACTTGCACAGTGTTACATCTACATGCAGCGTCAACTCAACGGCTTGCAGGAATGGGCAAGACGTTGGAGAATTAAAATTAATGCAGACAAAAGCTGTGCTGTCATCCACAGTCGACGAAGCATCCGCGCCCCTCGAAATGTAACGTATGAGAACGCACACATTCCTCATGTCACACACGCTAAATATCTGGGTGTGACTTTAGATCGTGGGTTACGTTCGCCTCACACATCAAAGACATAAAGAACGAGCATTACGCAAAATATCAGCATTGTATCACATCTTTCGCTGCAATTCAATTTCTCATGAGGTCCGCGTGCACATATTGAAGATGATAGTCCTGTCAACACTTTCTTATGCATGCCCTGCCTGGCAACATGTTGCTAACAGTCATCTTCAAACACTTGAAAGTGTGCAAACGAGAGCCGGTCGTATCGTCACTGGTCACGATAGATATACACGCAACAGCCAAATTCTGGAAGATTTAGAGCTGCCTCCTGTTAAGGAAGTTCTACGGCATCTCCACCATAAGTTGTGGCATACTTTACCAAGACACATAAATCCAGCTATAGCTACCATTGGAACCAAATGCGCTCTAAGGAACGTTCATCGCACGCCACGCCTTTAATATCCTTCCTTAGCTCGTAATGACTTTACCATCAGCTACTCTGCGACAGTTGCAGATGTAGTCTCACAGACATAACAAAACAATAGTAATACCCAACAAGCCACCTGCACATCTGCATATATTCTTTCTGTCATCTTATTCATGGAGTCAGGGGCTTCGGCCCGATACTCTTCACAAAAATTCAACATTACCGTGACCGTGACCGTGAGCGTTACACCACGACTTCGCTGGTTTCCAGCTTTCCAATTGGAGGCATTGTTTTCTCAGTGTCAATTCCAGGCTGTGATTCTTACGTATTTGTGGACGCAAGTACGGCAAGTCTCAGCAACGGGCGAGAGAGTGGGAGAGATCAAGGGTTTCACTCGAGTGGAGACTGCGTTACCGTACACATCAGTGTACATATTTTTGGAAGCTTAGCTTCATCATTCATTCATTTCATCTTTTTCATTTCGTCACACTGTTTCACTCATTAACTTCACCGTGACTTATGGCGTCCCAACCTGTGTTTGGACAACACTCTGGCTTGCCGCCTATAGCACCGGAACCTTCTTGCTCCTCCGGGAAACCGATTAGACAGAGATGCCATTCTCTGGAACGCATTTCTACCAGCCAGGGCTCTACTTCTCGTCAACGTTCTCCTGTTGCATCCACAAAACTACCACCCGCTAAACGTCAACATAAGCTAAGCGATGCCAGCTCTGAGGCATCCATGATCATTGACATTCAGGATGACCGCCAGTTTCCAAACCTGCCTTCTTCTAGTCGACCAACCATCCATTCTTTCTTGCTTCAGAACTTTGATCCAAAATTTTCAAATCCAAAGCTACTTTTAGTACAAATCACAAAATACATGCCTCGGGCGAACATCACTCAGATAGTCAAGACTAGGAATGGCATGATTATTAAGACGCCTGACCCGGAGTTTCTCCGTACGACACGGAACAAGTGCAGCTTTGAGATTTTTGGCTCCAAATCCACCATGACAAAGCTTAGCGACCAACGCCCGAAACAGCCACCACCTCCGAGGAAATCACCAACATTGTCTGTCGTTATACGAGGGGTGGATCCAAGTTATAGTGACGAGGAGGTCTTTGAAGAGCTCAAACTGGAAGGGCACAACATCATAAAATGTATCCGAATCAAAAACGATCATGGGTTGACCTAAATGGTGCGAGTTCTTACAAGCTCTCAACAGACTATCGATGAGTTACTCACCCATGGCGCCTATATCTATAAACAGCGCCATCGTGTCGAACCATCCCGCACCTCCGCTCCTTTACCCCTTCGCTGTGAACGGTGTCAGGTATGTGGTCAACACTCTACTTCCCAATGTAGAAATCCGTTCAAATGTGGTTACTCTTCCGGCCCACATCCTACAAGAAGCTGTACAAATTTACAATCACCTCCAACCTGCTCCACGTGTCAGGATCATTCTCACCCGACATACAGTTACAAATGCCGATCTAAACCAGCTCCGGAACCAACAAAACCAGAAACTGTTGCACCATTACGCATACCGGAACAAATCCAACCACCCGCCAATCCAGTCTTACAACAACCTGTAACTGTCCATCAGCTTCTCACCTTCCTTACTTTCTCGCTACAAAATATCCATCCATTCCTTCGAGATCACATCGCCCAACAAATTCAAACCGCTGCTAAAGCAATTTTCCACGCCAATATCTGCCCAACATGTTCTGGCAATAATGTCTATTATCACTCAAATGCACTCGAAACCGAGGTTTAAGAGCTATCCTCTAGCCATCCATATTATTATTCACTGCATTATGGCGCTTTCTTTCTTGTTCTTAAACATCCGTTCTTTACCACTGCATAAGCCGCTCTTCGAAGTACTTTTACTCGAAGAACAAATCCATGCCTTTATCCTTAATGAGACACATCTCACATCCCTATTGTCATGCCGCATACCTCGCTTCCAATTGTTACGTCAAGATAGCACTTTACCTGCTATGCGAGCCAACGGGGGAGTAGCGATTGGGTTTTCACCTTCTATTCCATTTCGGAGTCATTCTCCGACTCTGCACAATCTTCCTGAATACCTTATCACATCATTATACTACAAGGAATTGTATGTGACTGTAGCAACCATATACATCCGTCCTGGGCACGATATTCCGTTCAGCTTCTTTCAATATATCTCCAATACCTTCCGAACCTACATAATTATGGCAGATGTGAATCTACATAGCCGGAAACATACGCAACGGGACCGTTTCCTCAATTACATCACCAGTCATACTACTGGAGTGACTCTGCCACTTCCAAAACCGACTCGTCCCACGAGTCAGACTACTCCAGATATAGTTATTGTTTCGAGCAACATATCACATCGTAGCTGTGTTAACGTTCTTGATCTTATTGGTAGCGATCATGCTCCAATCAAACTAGACATTCAGACCCGTGTAACTACCACTTCTCAGCCTTCTCCTCACCGTACTATTTATCGTTATGATAAAGCAAATTGAACTGCCTACTGATCGTATCTTCAGGATAATCTTCATCATTTACCTCCACCAACTGCAGAATCAGAACTTTCTGAAACTCTGGATTCTCTGGTCAATACTATGCATAACGCCACAGACAAATACATTCCTAAGTCAACAGTTTCGACTTTTCGCCCCTCTTTACCGCCTCACTACTTACCACTGATCAAACGGTCCCGACAGTTTTATAGAGATTATGCTGCCACTGGCAACCTTGACTCTCTTCATCATTACCAGCAGTTGCAACGAACGGTGCATAACTACCTTAAAGCTTACAAATTGCGATGCTGGGTCAAAGCTTGCAACAATCTCGGTTCACTTTCACACCCCACTCAATACTGGAAACGATTCCGGCAACTTACAGGTCGCAATACTCGCACAACATATCCTCTTATTGACAACAATACTCCGCTGCATACCGATACAGATAAGGCAAATACGTTTGCAAGGTATCTCCAGGACATCTTTACACCTCTTGCACCTGACTATCCCCATCGTTCGCATCCAGTCGACAAACTCAATCTGGATTCTCCTCATCTCCAGCCTAATGTTAATCACACTCTGCCCGACAACAATCCACTTACTGCCACAATCTCTATCTCTGACGTCACTTCAGTTGTAGCTCACTGACGTAACACAGCCCCTGGCATGGATTCTATTACATATAGACACATTAAAGAAAGTCCGTACGTAGTCTTATATCTGCTTTGTCACATCTTTACTTTTATCCTTCGCACTGGCTTTGTACCTGCTGACTGGAAAACTTCGAAAACTCTTATGTTTCTCAAACCACATAAACCTGTTGCTTCTGTTAGCTCATACCGTCCTATTCAACTAACATCGACCTTCAGTAAAATATTGAAACGGATCATTGTCAAACGTCTTCATTCATACTTGGCACATCATGACGTCATTCCACTCGAACAAGCTGGTTTCAGACCTTCTTTTATTATTAATGACCAATTGCTTCGCCTCTCAAATTCCATATCTAATCATTTTAACACAGGCAATCCATCCTGCTTGGTCCTGTTTGATCCCGAGAAGGCATTCGACAAGGTCTGGCATCCCGCTCTCATCTATAAATTCAAACAGCTTCGCCTGCCTATTGCTTATCTTCGATTCATCTTTAATTTTCTTAGCTGTCGACTGGCTTACGTCTGTATCAACACTAGTTTTTCATTTCCTATTTTTCTTCATTCTGGAGTTCCCCAAGGATCGGCTTTGTCGCCCTTACTATATATCCTATTCGTTTCTGATTTCCCAGCAATCCCAGATTCTGTTAAACTCTTTCAGTATGCCGATGACACTGCACTTTTTGCCACGGGAAAAACATTTCATCAGCTCTATTTGGTTCTGCAGGATGCTATCAATGCCTTTGTTGATTGGTGCTCCCACTGGAGACTGAAAATAAACCCAGCAAAAACTCAATCTATTGTATTTCTTGCTCCGAAGCGTCGCTCCTGTGTACATCGCAACCCAACACTCTTGAACCTCACTGTACAAGATGTACCTTTAAAAGCTACTCGCAGTGTCAAATATCTAGGAGTAACCTTCGATCACCATCTAACCTGGACAGCACATCTGAAAGATATCTCCAAGAAGGCGTACTCTCGCCTCAATCTTCTGAAAAGTCTTGCTAGAACTACCTGGGGACTCCATACTCATACAATTCTGAAAACATACAAAGTTTTTCTCCGCCCTATTCTCACGTACGGATTTACAGCTTGGATATCTGCTCCGACCTCATATTACGAGAAATTACTCATCCTGGAACATCATGCCTTCCGAATCGCTTTTCGTATCAAATTGCCTAGTCCCACTCAAGATCTCTACCATAGACTTACATTTCCGCACATCTTATATCATCTAGAAACACTACGTACTAAATATATCACCAAGGGCTTGCACAACAATCATCCACTCCTTCAGCAAACTTTTGCCGACCACGCTCGACGTACCTCCTCCGTTGCTGCTCTGTACCCTCCGCTCTCATTACTATTCACATTGTACCCTTACACTCTGCCTCCAGACCACCCTGACGCCCTCTACTACGAGCCATACTGCAGCTGTTAAGGAGATATATGCTATTACCAACCTTCTTCATTACAAGGTCCACATCGAACCATACAAGCCTCTTTCAGTGCTGCAATGTTACAGATGCCAACGCTTGGGACATTCACGGGACACCTGCCAAGCCCACCCGCGCTGTCTCAAATGTGGGCATTTTCATTTCATCCAATCCTGCAGTAAAGCAGACTCCTCCACACCCGCCACTTGCGCCAACTGTCAGGGAGATCACCCCGCAAATTACCGTGGCTGTCCAGTCTTTAAATCCTATTCTGAGGCTCTTAAATTGCCGGCCCAGCAGCCGAGGAAACTTCCAGAAAAGACTAAGAAAACTTCCAACAAATCATCAGAGGAAACGACTTCCATGCCCACTGCTGTTAATATCCAGCATATGGCTACGGACAATGAAGACGTTGAAGCTTCCACTTCTCTCCACACCCAATCAGCTTCTGTAGAACAACAGGAGGGCCCGAAAGACGACGTAGACTTAAAGTCCGTTCTTTCATTTCTCAAGAGTTTAGGCACGGTCACGGTCACGGTAATGTTGAAGTTTTGTGAAGAGTATCGGGCCGAAGCCCCTGACTCCATGAGTAAGATGGCATAAAGAATATATATAGATGTGCAGGTGGCTAGTTGGGTATTACTATTGCTTTGTTATGTCTGGAAGTCTACATCTGCAACTGTCGCAGAGTAGCTGAGAATGTTATTACGAGCTATGGAAAGATATTAAATGCGTGGCGTGCGATGAACATTCCGTAGAGCGCATTCGGTGCCGATGGTGGCTATAGCTGGATTAACATGTCTTGGTAAAGTATGCCAGAACTTATGATGGTGATGCCGTAGAACTTCTCTAACAGGAGGCAGCTCTAAATCTTCCAGAATTTGTCTGTTGCGTGTATATCTGTCGTGACCAGTGATGATGCGACCGGCTCTCGTTTGCACACTTTGGAGTGTTTGAAGATGGCTATTAGAAGCATGTTGCCAGGCAGGACATGCATAAGAAAGTGTGGACAGGACTATCATCTTAAATATGAGCACGCGAACCTCATGAGAGATTGTACTGCAGCGAAAGATGGGGTACAAGGCCGAGATTTTCCGTAATGCTCGTTGCTTTATATCTTTGATGTGTGGGGCGAATGTGAGCCCATGATCTAATATCACACCCAAATATTTCGCATGCGTGGTGTGAGGAATGTGTGCGTTCTCATATATTAGATTTCGAGGGGCGCTGATGCGTCTTCTACTGTGGATGACAGCGCAACTTTTGTCGGCATTTACTTTAATTCTCCAGCGCCTGGCCCATTCCTGAAAACTGTCTAGTTGACGTTGCATATAGATGTAGCACTGTGCAAGTGAACTACTTGTTGTGAAAAAGGCGGTATCATCAGCATACGTTGCAAAAAAGCAGTTTGGTAAAGTCGGAAGATCTGCTGTATAGAGATTATATAGAAGCGGTGAAAGTACAGCGCCTTGTGGGACACCTGCTTTAATTGGCCTAGACGAGGATTTGACACCATCAACCGACACATGAAATGATCTCCCAATGAGATAA
This sequence comes from Thermobia domestica, assembly GCF_964235325.1. Classification (NCBI taxonomy): domain Eukaryota; kingdom Metazoa; phylum Arthropoda; class Insecta; order Zygentoma; family Lepismatidae; genus Thermobia; species Thermobia domestica. Next base: position 188,446,288 of record NC_137467.1, on the reverse strand, counting down.
GAGCGAAGTAAATGCAGAAAACGATCCCGAAAACCTTGAGTATATAGCTTATATAATAATCCAGCTAACCATACTTTATCAAATGCTTTTGACACATCCAGGTATACTCCAAGGGTGTGGTGTTTTCTATTGAAAGCCATTGTTAAGTGATCAACTACTCGTACAAGTTGGGTTGTAGTGCTATGTTGAGCACGAAACCCAAACTGATGGAAGGGTAGAAGATCACTGTTGGCGACATGTTGTTTCAACCTCCAGAGGAACACACGTTCAAATAATTTACTTAAGTGTGACAGAAGACTTATCGGCCTATAGTTTTCCGGGAGCAGCGGATTCTTTCCGGGTTTAGGGATGGTGATGATACGAGCTTCCTTCCAGGTCTTTGGGAAGTAGCATATTTGAAAGATGGCATTAAATAAATATGCCAAAAAGACCAGTAATTTTCGAGTTGGATGTTTCAGTATCTGAGGTCGAATCCCATCAGGCCCAGATGCTGTCTTTGTCGGTAGACATTTGATGTGTTTTTCTATTTCCCGAGGTGTAACTGGGTTGATGCCATGTGTAGGATTTTGAGTTCGTATACTATATAAGGTAGTTCTAATGTGCTGATGGAAATAAGGATCGAGTTGGCCTCTATTGGGCTGGAACTGTGCTTGCAGAGAGTCAGCGAAAGTAGCTGCTTGCAACTGCGGGTCTTGAGTCAGTCCTTGTGGTCCTTGGAGGACTCTAGCTCTGGAAGAATTAGTAGCCCGTTGGAAGGATTTAGAGTATGTCCAGATTTTACCATCATTGACTGTGAGGTTGCGAAAAGTATCTTCCCAGTACTGCTGGTGTTGTCGCTGAGTCAGCATCTTAATCTTTGCACGCAGTTTATTCCACAGTGTCTTGTAGGCTGGATGAAGTGTGTGCTGCCAGCGACGTCTAGCCCAACGTTTTAAATGAATATAGAGTTGCAGATGTAGACTGTCGTATTGACCTGTTTTCGTTAGAGAGATGGTAGTAGTGGAGCTTGCTGCCTCTGCTGTACGAAGTGCTACTGTGATATGAGAAACTGCCTGATCGATGTCCTGAATGGTGGCGGGCCGATATCTTAGGTCGATCAGTGTGTTTAATTCTTGTTTAAACAGATCCCAATCAGTCTCTATGTGTTTAAGAATAGGAGCAGTTTGGGCGATGCTGCGGTGGGAGACATGAAAAATGACTAGATCATGATCGGAGTCTAGGTCCGAGAGAACATATGGATGAGTACTAAAGGATACATTTTTGCAAAGAGCAACGTCAAGCACGTCAGGTTGGCCGCCAAATTTGGGATAATGAGTTGGATCTGGTGGAGCACTGATGATAAAGTTGGACGTGAGGAGATATTCGTGTAAAGCGTCTCCAGCAGTGTTTGGAGTAATGGAGTTCCATTCTCCATGCTTTGCGTTAAGGTCACCAGCTAAGATAACTTTGGGTCCTAAATTTGCGATGATGTCGAAGTCAGTCGGTTCTAAATGTGTGGCCGGAGACCTATAACCAGCGACTAGTATTAATGGAACTCCTGGAGTTATTAGCTCAACAGCAAGTGCCTCTAAAGTAAGTAGTGGTGGTATTGTAAGCGACCTTACTGGTAATGACTTTTTGATTATGAGCAGCAATCCTCCTTTCTGTCTACCCACTCTGTCCTGTCTGTATACAATGTAATTAGATAGGCGCCAAGAAGTGATGCGAGCAGTAAAATGTGTTTCTTGGATGAACATGACATCAACTCTATGCTTTATTAGAAAGCGAAGAAGCGTTTGTTTCTGCCCCTCAAGACCATCTGCATTCCACGTGGCAAGTATAAGTGTGTGGTGTAAGACGCCGGATTTAGAAACAGCCATCGTCAACCATTTCCGCTATTGTTTCGATTACTGCTGCAGCCTTGGAAGCTGAGTCTGCAGCTTGTCGAAAACGTGTGATACCACGTTTAATGTGTGTAAGTATTTTACGGAGATGTTAGCCCTTGAGAAATGAAAGAACTGATTTTAAGTCAACATCTTCGTTAGAGTTCTCTTGTTGGACGGCAGTAACTGGTTGGTTGTGAGAAGAAGTGGGAGCTTCAACATCATTGTCATCCTTACTCACGGGTGGTATATTATCAGCAGTGGGAATGGAAATTTTCTCTGAGGATGGTGTGTGTAAATTTTTCTTAGGTATACCTGGGTGTTTGTTCGGTTGTTGCACCGGCAATTTGAGAGCTTCTGAGTAGGATTTAAATAACGGACAGCCTCGGTAATTTGCTGGGTGATCTCCCTGACAGTTTGCGCAGGTGGCGGGTGTGGATGTGTCTGGTTTAGTACAGGACTGTGTAAAATGTGATTGCCCACATTTGAGACACCTCGGGTGGGCTTGGCAGGTGTCTTGCGAATGCCCCAAGCGTTGACATCTGTAACATTCCAAGACTGAGGGAGGCTTGTAAGGTTCAATTTGAACCCGGCAGTGAAGCAAGTTGTTTATAGCGTATATTTCTTTGACTGCTGCAGTACGTTCTAAAGCAACCAAGAACAGTGGCAACATTATTTTCTTGTCATCCGTCTTGCTTTTACGAGACATTTCGTGGACGCTGATTGGTTTGTACCCCAGTCGGGAGAATTCTTGCTTTAGGTCGTCTAAATCTGTGTCAATAGGTAGTTTTCGGACAACTACCTTAATAGGTCGTTCATTTTTTGCTACACCTGTGGCATACTCAGTCTTCGTTTGCTCACAGTAAGTTTTGATGGTGGTATAATCATCTTTGTTGGACGCTTGAATTCGAATGCGCTCTTTATTTGGCTGTGCTAATGGAGGCTCCTTCAATGCTCGTGACAAGGTCTTTATGAAAGTATATGTATTTGTAATGCCGTATATGAAAATGGGAGGAGGCTTATGACCGGGCGGCTGTTTTGGCGGAGCAGTATTATTGCTGGCATTAGCATTATCTGCGTGGGTGGAAGACAAAACATCAAACCTATTGCTGGCTGTGAGTTGCGGATAGCCTCCTTTCTTGAGGTTTTCCAATGAAGACCTACGTCGCTTTAGTGTTCCCACTACTGTAAAGTCCATATCTTCAGGCTTGTTTGAAGTAGCCGGTTGTGAGGCACTTGATTGCTAAGTGTACTTTGTTTTGATTTGAGCTCCCCTGGAATGGCTGTTTGCTTCTTCTTGCCCAAGGGCAGAAGAAAGTCTTTTGGTTTGTATGTGGCTCGGATTATTTTGAACCTAATAGCAGGAATCTTCGTCGATTGAGATTTTTTCTCAGACTTGGTGGATGTCTTCTGAGAAGCCATCTTTATTGTTAAAGTAGGGGATGGCGCCAGCTTACAAGAAAAATAGTGGCGTTCCCAATAGATGGTATGAACTTAGAGCAGTGCTCTAAGGTTTTAGTTTGTCAAGGTGCTTTTCCTCCGAGGAGGAAGCACTAAGAATCGTTAGCCGGTAGAGTTGCCAAAGTCGTCAACGAAGTTTAGTTATCTCTGCCTCCGAAGAGGAGAGTATCGAAATAAATCGTAAGCCTAGAGAATAGCAAGGTTGTCAACGATTAAGATCAAATCAAGGTGTCAACCGCCGTGGAGGTACGAAAATACAATTCGACGGTTGTTTCCTAAACCCCAAAGAGGCAAGTAATCCAACCGTATATACGAAGATCGCGAATAAAATCAACAAATGGGGATGGAACGCCTATGTGACTTGCTTATTTTTCTTCGCCAGCTACGAATACCCTATTTTTTTACCTGGTTAGAGATTCCAGGTGGCCAGTTCGGTGTAACGGTCACGGTCACGGTAATTTTGTGGTTATGTATAGAGTATCGGGCCGGAGCCCCTGACTCCATGAGTAATATGTTATAAAGAATATATCAAGATGTGCTGGTGGTTTGTTGGATGTTACTATTCTTTTGGTATGTATGGGAGACTACATCTGCAACTGTCGCAGAGTAGCTGATTATGAGTTCTTTACCAGTTCTGGAGAGATTTTAAATGCGTGGTGTTCGATGGACGTTCCGCAGTGCGCACTCGGTGCCGATATTAGCTATAGCTGGATTTATATGTCTGGGTAAAGTACGCCAGAACTTATTGTGGAGATGCCGTAGAACGTCTCTGACAGTGGGTAGCTCTAAGTCTTCCAGGATCTGTCTGTTTCGTGTATATCTGTCGTGTCCAGTGATTATACGACCAGCTCGAGTTTGCACACTTTCGAGAGTTTGTACGTGACTATGGGAAGCATGTTGCCAGGCAGGGCATGCATAAGAGATGGTAGACAAGATTATCATCTTGAAGATGTGAACTCGGACCTCGTGAGAAAGGGAGCTACAGCGCAAGATGGGGTACAACGCTGAGATTTTTCGTAATGCTCTCTGTTTTATGTCTCTAATGTGTGTGGCGAACGTTAGACCACGATCTAAAGTTACACCCAAATATTTGGCGTGCGTAGCATGAGGAATGCGTGTGTTCTCATAGTTTAGATTTCGATGGACGCGGATGCGTCTTCGACTGTGGATGACAGCACAGCTTTTGTTGGCATTAATTTTGATTCTCCAACGTCTTGCCCATTCTTGAAAACTTATGAGTTGGCGTTGCATGTATATGTAACACTGTGCAAGTGAGCTACTGGTCGTGAAAAAGGCAGTATCGTCGGCGTATGTTGCAACAAAGCAATGGGGTAAGGTCGGGATATCTGCTGTGTACAGATTATATAAAAGCGGTGAAAGTACAGCGCCTTGTGGAACAGCTGCTTTAATAGGTCTAGACGTGGATTTAACACCATCAACAGACACATGGAATTTTCTGCCAATGAGGTAGGAACGCAGTAAATGCAGAAGACGATCTGAAAAACCTTGCGTGTATAGTTTATATAAAAGTCCAGCTAACCATACTTTATCAAAGGCTTTTGAGACATCCAGGTAGACTCCAAGGGGGTGTTGTTTTCTGTTGAAAGCCACTGTTAAATGATCCACTACTCGCACGAGTTGTGTGGTAGTGCTATGTTGGGCACGAAACCCGAAATGATGAAATGGTAGAAGGTCTCTAGTAGCTACATGCTGTTTCAGCCTCCGGAGAAACACACGTTCAAAGAGTTTACTTAGGTGTGACAGAAGACTTATTGGCCTATAGTTTTCCGGGAGAAGTGGATTCTTCCCAGGCTTGGGGATGGTAATAATACGAGCTTCCTTCCAGGTCTTCGGGAAATAGCATAAGTGAAAGATGGCATTGAATAAATAGGTTAGGAAGACCAGTAGTTTTCTGGTTGGATGTTTTAGGATATCAGATCGAATTCCGTCGGGCCCAGATGCTGTCTTTGCCGGCAGACATTTGATATGTCTTTCTATTACTCGAGGTGTAACTAAGCTGATGTCATGTATAGGGTTTTTTGTAGCTAGGCTATGTAGTGTGGTTCGGATATGCTGTTTGAAATAGGGATCAAGACGTGATCTGTTAGGCTGGAACTGTTCTTCTAGGGAGTCAGCAAAAATATCCGCTTGCGACTGTGGGTCCTGAGTCAGTCCTTGTGGGCCTTGAAGGCTCTGGAAGCATTTGTAGCACGCTGAAAGGATTTAGAGAATGTCCAAATTTTTCGATCATTGGCTGTGATATTTCGAAAAGTATCTTCCCAGTACTGTTGATTTTTTCGCTGTGTGAGAATCTTGAGCTTCGCACGCAGTTTATTCCATAATGTTTTGTATGCTGGATTTAATGTGTGCTGCCATCGGCGTCTAGCCCAACGTTTTAAATGAATATAGATCTGCAGATGTATACTGTCACATTGTCCTGTGTGCGTTGGAGAGATTTTAGTACTGGAGCTCGCTGCCTCTGCTGTTCGAAGTGCTAATGTGATGTGAGAAACCGCTTGGTCGATGTCCTCAATGGTAGCTGGCCGATCTCGGAGATCGATCATAGTGTTTAGTTTTTGTTTAAAGATATCCCAATCGGTTTCTATTTGCTTAAAAATAGGGGCACAATGAGCAATGCTGCGGTGTGAGACGTGAAAAATGACTGGATCATGGTCAGAGTCTAAATCTGAGATGACATAAGGATGGACAGTAAAGGACACGTCTTTACAAAGAGCGACGTCAAGCACATCGGGTTGTCCGCCGAACTTTGGATGATGAGTTGGGTCTGGCGGAGCACTGAAGTTGAAGTTGGACGTGAGAAGGTATTGGTGTAAATCGTCTCCAGCACTGTTTGGAGTAATCGAGTTCCATTCTCCATGCTTAGCGTTAAGATCTCCAGCTAAAATGACCTTTGGCCCTAAGTTTGCGATGACATCGAAGTCTCTTGGCTCTAGTTGTGTGGCCGGGGACCTGTACCCGGTAACCAATATTAATGGAACGCCTGGACTTATTAGCTCAACAGCAAGTGCCTCCAAAGTAAGTAGGGGTGGTATTGTAACCAAGCTGACTGAGAAAGCCTTTTTGATTATAAGTAGTAATCCTCCTTTCTGTCTGCCCACTCTATCCTGCCGATAGACAATGTAATTGGGTAGTCGCCAAGAAGTGATCCGAGCAGTAAAATGTGTTTCTTGTACAAACATGACATCAACTCTGTGGTGTGTAAGAAATCTAATTAGCATTTGTTTCTGCCCCTCGAGACCATCTGCATTCCATGTAGCGAGGATAAGTGTATGATGTAGGACGCTGGAGTTAAAAACAGCCATCGTCAACCATTTCTGCTATTGTTTCTATTACTGCTGCAGCCTTGGACGCTGAATCTGCTGCTTGACGGAAACGGGAAATACCACGCTTAATATGCGTTAAGATTTTGTGGAAATGTAACCCCTTAAGGAATGAAAGAATAGACTTTAGGTCCAGGTCTTCTTTGGGGCTCTCCTGTTTTCCGGCAGAAGCTGGTTGGATGTGGGAAACAGGAGGGGCTTCAGCGTCTTCATTGTCCGTAGCCATAGGTGTGACATTAATAATAGTGGGATCGGGAATTGTCTCTGCTGCTGGTTTGTTGACAGTTTTCTCCACTTTATCTTGAAGTTTTCTTGGCTGCTGTGCCGGCAATTTAAGAGCCTCAGAATAGGATTTGAATACTGGACATCCACGGTAATTTGCCGGGTGATCTCCCTTACAATTTGCGTAAGTGGCGGGTGTGGAGGAGTCGGATTTACTGCTGGACTGGGTAAAATGAAATTTCCCGCATTGAGACAGCGCGGATGCGCTTGGCAGGTATCCTGTGAATGCCCCAAGCGTTGGCATCTGTAACACTGTAGCACCGAGGGAGGCTTATATGGTTCGATTTGGACCTTGTAATGAAGTAGGTTGTTGATAGCATAGATCTCTTTAATAGCTGCACTTCGTTCCAGAGCAATCGAAAACAGTGGCATTAGATTTTTCTTGTTATCTGTCTTGCTTTTGCGAGACATTTGATGAACGCTTGTTGGTTAGTAGCCCAGTCGGATAAATTCATCCCTCAGATCGTCTAAGTCAGTGTCAATAGGCAGCTTTCGCACAACCACCTTAATAGGCCTTTCGTTTTTTGCTACCCCTGTGGCATACTCAGTTTTCGTTTGATCGCAGTAAGCCTTGATAGAATTGTAGTCATCTTTGTTTGCCGCTTGAATCCGAATGCGCTCCTTAGTTGGCTGAGCTAGAGGGGGCTCCTTCAATGCTCGTGACAAGGTCTTAATAAATGTATAGGTGTTGGTAATTCCGTAGATGAAAATCGGAGGAGGCTTGAAACTGTGTGGCTGACTTGTCGTTGCAGTTTTAGTGCTAGTACTAGCATTATCTGATTGTGCTGGGGCAAAACCTCGAACTTATCACTGAGTGGAAGAGGTGTATATTCGGAGACACTATTAGTGAGGTGTTCTGTCTTGATGTTTGCTAAAGAAGACCTACGTCGCTTCAGCGTTCCTACTACCGTGAAGTCCATGTCTTCAGGCTTACTCGAAGTGGATGGTTGTGAAGCACTGGACTGCTTAAGTGCAGTGGATTTCAATTTCGCTGGGGTGGCTTCTTGCTTCTTTTTGCCTAAAGGCACTAGACTTCTGGTTTGTAAGTTGGTTTTGCTATTTTGCACCTGAGACCTGGAATCCGGGGTGATTGTACTTTTTTATCTGACTTTGCTGCTGGCTTCTGAGAAGCCATCTTAATAACTAAACTGGGAGATGGCGCCAGCTTACCACAAAAGAGGGTACTGATCGCCCCTGTATACTGTGGTGTCTTAGAGCAATGCTCTAAGGGTGGATTTAAGTAAGGTGCCTACTCCTCCGAAGAGGAAGCACTAATATAAATCGTTATCCGGTAGATATGCCAAAGTCATCAACTAGTTTTGGTGATATCAGCCTCCGAAGAGGAGAATATCGAAAACAAATCGTTAACCAAGAGAGTAGCAAGTTCGTCAACAGTAAAAAAAATCAGTTAGGTGTATTAGCCTCCGTGGAGGCTTAAAACCAATTCGACGGTTGTTTCCTTAATCCTCAGAGAGGTAAGTAATCCAACCGTATTTTGAAGTTCGCGATTCAATCACTGGGGATCGACACACTAAATGACTTGATTATTTTTCTCCGCCAGCTACGGATACCATATTTTTTTTACCTGGTTAGAGATTCCAGGTAGCCAGTTCTTCAACCTACTTTTTTTTTCTAGCCCGAGGCTAGCACCCTATTAGAGGGCTACACCCTCTTTGAGGGGGGAGAGTTATTGAGGATTAATGGATAGAGGGTTAATAGACAGATGGGCTAAGGAATTTCATTTATTATTTATTTATTTATTTATCATCGAATATCTGGACATTATGACCTTTGCAATCATAATCATAAATTAAGGAGAGGTGAAACTACTGAACTATATAAGTATAAATTGAAGTTACACATTGTTATATACACATAGAATGAGTGAAAAGTGAAATAACACTGAGAATGAATGAAAATATAAAGTGACCATAAACATATAAGGAACTTAATTTGTAGAAAACTTATGCATAAATACTTAAACTCCAAACACAACTATATATATGATTTGATGATTGAGAAATCCTTATAGATTAAACGGCTAATAATTGGAAATTATATTAATAGAGAATGAAGGTGAATAATAAGATGAGGTGCGATACACGGGACAAACACAAGGGAAATTAGTATGACAAATGAGGTTATCTTCTGCCTAGGGGCTGCTCTAGGCTGATGAAGACATAAGGAGCCCTGTTAGAGACAGAAGGTCTTACTGTGCAGAAAATGATGGAAATACGTGCGGTAAGTCGGCATGAATTTGATAGTCTTCGAGTAAGAGTAAATCGGGGTGAGCAGGTGGCAGCGTATAGCAGTAGAGAGTGAAGAGCAGACTAAGTGGGGAGTAGGCATAGCGGGGACGGACAGGATGAAGAGCATGATAGTGCATAGTCTCGAGGAGTAATGGCTGATGGGAAATGTATCTGACAGTGATGAACTTCTGGCTAAGAGCTTCAAGATGATGCGAGATGTCGGGGAAGTTGACGAGATTATACAGCTCACGGGTTGGGCTTGGTAATTGAATACGATGTGTGATGCGGAATGCATGTCGCTCTAGGATGCGTAACTTTTCAAAGTAGGTAGGAAGGGCGGAAATCCACGCAGTAAACCCATACGTAAGCACTGGTCGCATGAACGCTTTATATGTATTCAGAACTGTTTTAGGTTGTAGGCCCCAGGTTGTGCCAGTCAGGCGCTTTAGAAGGTTAAGGCGCTGATAAGCTTTGGCAGCTACTTTCTTGAGGTGTGGTTTCCATGTGAGGTGAGAGTCATAAAGAATGCCCAGATAAGTAACGGATCGATTTTGAATGATTGGAGTATCATCAACTGTGAGTGAAAGCAGCGATGGGTTACGGTGTACTCTGGTGCGCTTTCGTGGGGGTATAAAGTTTTTGCTGCATTGATGGAAAGACTCCACTTCCGGCACCAATGAGTGAACTGGTTGATGGCTTCTTGGAGATCTCGAGTGATCTGACGGATAGTATTTCCTAATGCTAGTAAAGCAGTATCATCAGCATACTGAAATAAGTGCACATCAGGAGGAAGTGGAGGGAAATCGGCTACAAAAATGATATATAACAGCGGAGATAGAGCAGAACCTTGTGGTACTCCTGACAGAAGGAAGATTGGATGAGAAAGCTGATTATTGATGCTGACGTAAGAAAACGACATACAAGAAAGTGATAGATAAAGCGAGCATATGTAATGGGAAATGCAAAATGGAGAAGCTTATAAAGAAGTGCCAGGTGCCAGACTTTATCAAAGGCTTTTTCGAGGTCAAATAAAAGTAGGCAAGAAGGTTTGACAGAATTATAATGATTTGTGATGAGACTGGTTAGGCGAAGGAGTTGATCATTGATAGAGAATCCAGGGCGAAAACCTGCTTGATGAATAGGAAGGATATTTTTAGATTCTAAGTATGGGTGCAATCTTAACGATGATGCGTTCGAGAATTTTGCTAAATGTGGATGTCAGTTGAATAGGTCTATAAGAAGATGTGGCGGTAGGGGGCTTGTTTGGCTTCAGGAACATAAGTGTTTTAGAAGTTTTCCAATCCGTTGGGAAGAATCCGGTACGGAGAATGAAAGTATAGATGAGGGCGAGAAACGTCAGAAGTACAGGAGGACTTTCTTTAATGTGCCGATATGTAATACTGTCAAAACCTGGGGCAGAGTTTCGTTTGCGATTAACAACAGTGATAATTTCAGTTGTGGAAATGGGTGTTGTAAGCGGATGATTTGGAAGCGTATGATTGATACTGGGCTCAAAATGTCTCAAGAGGTAGGTTGGCAATAGGATGCGGAGCTGTGAGATCGGAAGGAGGTGTAGGTGAGAAAATTTCCTGCAGGTAATCTGCAAAGACGTTGGCTTTTTCCTGATCACTTTGAAGTGGTGTGTTATTATGGAGTAGAGGATAATGAGGTGTTGTATATTTACCGCAGAGTGCGTTGAAACGTTTCAGAATTTAGAAGGGTGGCCGGTTTCGTTGAGGTTATTACAAGTTTTTACCCAGTTTCTCAGTTTATATGCGTTGAGATAATTACGAACAGTGCGTTGCAGTTGATGATGGTGATGAAGAGTTTCTGGGTTTCTACTACGAACGTATTCGCGATATAGCTGTCGAGAGCGGCGAATCATAGTTAAGTATTGAGGCGGTAGTTGTGGTTTGTATGGAACAGAAGCTGAACAAGGAATATAGAGTTCGGATGCGTTAGAAATGGCAGAGCTTATTGTAGTTATGCTGTTGTATAGCTGCTCTTCCGTAGATGGTGGTGCGTGATTTTGAAGTGAATAGGTAATATGTTCACGATATTTGTTCCAGCCGGCCTTGTCGTAACGAAGGGATGTGCGAGGAGGTGGTGCATGGACAGGGTTTTTGGCGGTATTGTGGTGATAAGTAAGTTTGAAAGGTGCGTGATCGCTGCCAATGAGATCAAGAACTTCGACTGTGCAGTGGGAAGCTATGGTATTAGAAGTGATAACAACATCAGGCGTTGTCTGAGAGATAGGACGGGACGGTGTGGGTAAATCATGTATAATTCCTGTTGTATGCGAAGAAATAAATTGGAAGAACGCAGTGCGTTCATTATCTGTTCGACTATGGAGATTAATATCTGCCATAATTAAATAGTGCTTATAGTTATGTGAAGTGTGTTGGAAAAAACATGGGGAATCTGATGTCCAGGACGGATATAGATGGTGATGACACTGATTGCGATATTGGGAAAACACAATGTTGTGATAACATGCTCTGGAAGAGTGGTAAGTGGACAGTTATGGCGTCGAAATGGTAAAGCGTGGTAGAAGCCAATAGCTGCTCCACCATTAGCTCGGTGAGCAAGAAGCTGGCTGTCACAACGAAGAATGGTGTAACGGGGTATGTGTATAGTATCACGAGGTTTTAAGAAGGTTTCGTTTAGAAGGAAGGCGTTCACCTTTTCTTCCAGCAGAAGCGTGTCAAAAAGCAGCCTGTTTTTGGATAAGGATCGAATGCTTAGAAATAAGAACACAATACCCATGATATGAAGTATGCGGAGGTAGTTATGAGTCGGACGCAAGATTTGTTGTGTGAAAATAGACATCGGTGTTAGAGTACGTAGTATTAAAGGAAGCATGGAAGATGATCCGGGCGGCATGAGTAATTTGTTGTAGGATATGTGGGCGTATAAGAGGATGGATATTTTGTAAGGCGAGAGTTGTGAAAGCCAGAAGTTTATCGATAGTGACTGGTGTAGATTCCACTGGAAAGTCTGTGTTGGTGGATGAATCATGTGTTCGTAATGGTGCTACTAATTCAGGATTTGAAGTTTCTGGTGGAGGTTTCATTTTGCACTTATAACTATAAGTGGGATGTTGGTCATTGCAAGTAGCGCATCGGGGTGGTAGGTTTAGATTAGTACATGAACGAGTAGGATGAGTGCCACTACAGTAGCCGCAGACGGCAGTGTTACGACAGTTTGCAGTTGTGTGTTGGTTATAAACTTGGCATTTCTCGCAACGAATTGGTAACGGTGGTGAAGAACGAGAGGGTTCGACTCGATGTCGTTGCTTATAGATGAAAGCGCCATTTGCAAGTAAGGTATCGATTGTTTCTTGGGATGAAGTTAATATCCGCACCATAAATGTCTGTCCTTGATCATTGCGAATGCGAAGTGCTTTCGTGATGGTAAGTCCCTCTGCCCGGAACTCTTCTGAAATTTCCTCGTCTGTATACGTCGGCTCAACTCCCCTAATAACCACGGACAAAAGCGGAGGCTTCTTAGAAGGTGGTGGTTGTTTGCGCCGAGATGAACTGAGAGTTTCCATTGTAGCGTCCTTGCCAAAGATTTCAAACGAGGCTTTGTTGCGTACAGTGATGGCAAACTTGGGATCAGTTGATTTCAGAATGATTCCGTTGCGAGTCTTAACTACTCTAGTGACGTTTATGCTTGGAAGATACTTCCGTAGCTGGAGAACTACAAACTTAACATTTTCGAATTTCGGGTCAAAATTCTGGAGTAAAAATGAATGTAGGTGATTTTCGGATGATGGAGTGATCATAGGTGAATGTGAAGATGTGTGCGCAGTTTCTAAATCCATAGGATTAGATGCTGACAATGATGTTTCTGACAAATGTTGTCTCTTTGCCGGCGGTGAGTTTCGTACACGCTCAGCATAATTTTCAGTACGATGTGGCGATCTTGATCGACTGGAGGCGTTAGAGATGGTGGAGGCATTGGAGTGCTCTGAGGCTCTACGATGTCTGCTGCCCTCTTTCTGTCTTTCCACCTTCGTGGCTTGAGCCGGTGGAGCGAGAAAGACTGGGGGTAATCCTGGGTGACGACCATCCATCGAAGCCCCAGTGATCTGAGGAGGATCCGCCATGGAGATAAACAGGTGGGCCGAAGCCCGAACTTAAGGTACAAAAGCAGTGTACAATGATGTGATGAGAGATGATGAAGGTGAGGTGACCCGTTTGGATAGCCACCAAGGTAGGAGGAAGTTTCCGGACAGACCCGTAGCACTGCACACCCTTGGCTTGATCAGTCTGGAGTGCAGGACTCGTAGGAATGACACAGAAAAGTCTCCGGCATATGGAGTAGGAAGGTTTCCAAAATACACAATAGCCACGCTATTGCGGTTGTCGCTAGCAGAAACGCTTACGACCGAAAGTATGTTCAATTTACTTTGTTTTTTAATTGTTTTTTAATGCTAGCCCGCAGGCTAGCTACCCTGTAGAGGGCTACACCCTCTTTAAGGGAAGGGTTGCATAGGAATTATATGGATGTGGAATGACGGGCGTTGGGCTATGAGACTTTCTTTATTTAACAATTACTACAGATGTCAAGTCATTATGGTCTTTGCGACCATAATCATCAGTGAGGCAAAGGGTACACAAGACATAGGAAAATACCTACCATACATACATTATAGATTACTGAGCTAGTGGATTAAAAGTATTTTATTTGCAGAGATGATCTTCTGCCTAGGGGCGACGCTAGGCCAATGAAGACGAGGGAGGCCCTGTTAGGTACAGAGGGTAATCACTGTGCTTGATGCGAGGGAAAAATATGAGGAAGATGGACATGCAATCGATGATCCTGCAATAGTTCTAGGTCGGGATGGTTTGGTGGTAAGGTATAATAGTATAATGTAAACAGCAAATTTAGAGGGAGATGGTAATATCGAGGGCGAGCAGATGAATTGGCAAGGTAGTGCATAGTGGCGAGTAGAAGTGGTTGGTGCTGCATATATCGGACAGTGATGAACTTGAGGCGAAGAGATTCGAGGTGGTAAAGTAATGTAGGGAACGTAATGAGCGAATATAGGTATCTACTCGGACTGGGAAGAGAAATGCGGTAGGCAATGCGGAAGGCATGACGTTCAAATGTTGCAAGTTTGTAGTAGTACGAGGTAGGAGCTGAGAGCCAAGCGGTGAAACCGTATGTAAGGACAGGGCGGAGAAATGCTTTATATGTGTTGAGAACCATGGTTGAGGTGGGGCCCCAGGTAGTGCCAGTGAGACGTTTAAGGAGATTCAGACGATTATATGCTTTGGTTTTGATGTAATTAAGATGAGGAAGCCAGGTGAGATGGTGGTCAAAAACAATACCAAGGTAAGTAACAGTTTTTGATGGACGGATCGCTGTATCTTGAATTTTTAGAGAAAGAAGTGATGGATTTCTGTGGGTCTTGGAGCGTTTGCGTGGCGGCAGAAATACTATGGCCTGTGTTTTCGAAGCATTTATGGTGAGGTGACATTTATGACACCAGTGCGAAAAACGATTAATAGATTATTGTAAGATGAGGTTGATATGGTTGATGGTGCGACCAAGGGCAAGGAAGGCTGTATCATCTGCATACTGGAAAGTATACACGTCGTCTGGAAGTGAAGGAAAATTGGAAACAAACAGTAAATACAGCAAAGGGGACAGAGCTGAGCCTTGTGGGACACCAGAATTTTGGAAGATAGGATGGGATAGATGGTTGTTGATATTAACATATGTGATACGGCATGCCAAGAAGTGAAAAATGAAGCGAATGTAAGACATGGGTAATTTAAGCTTGATGAGTTTGAAAATAAGTGCAAGGTACCAGACTTTATCGAATGCTTTTTCTAGGTCGAACAGAACAAGGCAGGATGGACGAACGGAATTATAGTGATTTGTAATGAGAGTGGTTAGGCGTTGAAGCTGATCGGTAATGGAATAAGACGGGCGGAATCCGGCTTGAAAAGAAGGAGTAAGATGACGTGCGTGGAGGTATGTTTGAAGTCTGTTAACAAGGATGCGCTCAAGAATTTTGCAGAAAGTGGAAGTAAGTTGTATAGGTCGGTAGGAAGAGACTGCGCTAGGAGGTTTGTTTGGTTTCGGAAACATGAGGATTTTGGACATCTTCCATTCAGCGGGGAAAAAGCCAGTTCTGAGAATAAAAGTTGTTTGATAGTTTCAGAGTAGAGTTGCTGCTGCCTTGGAGACCTGGGTCGAGTAGACACATTTGAAGCAGTGGATGCAGTTGAACTGCAAGACTGCGATCGTTGCCTAGTGCCCTTATCCTTTCTTTTGACCACCTTCGTGGTCGAAGCAGACGGTGTGACGAAAACAGGGGGTAAGCCAGAATGGCCTCCTTCCCCTATGGATCCAGGAGGAGCATCTGAATCTCCCATCGCAAGAAACCGGTGTGTGCAGGAATGTCGTAACGCAGTACAATGAATAGATAAGTGATGAAGTGGGAGTTGATGAAGATTATGAAGGTGGGACAACCCGTTTGGATAGTTGTCCAGGGGGGCAGGTCCCCTGACTCGATTTGTAAAACCAGCTGCCCTTGGCTTGATGAGTCTGACAGACGGTTTTCGAGAAAGAGGCAGTGAGAAAAGCCCAGGATGAGGAAAAGGAAGGATATAGCAAAACTCGTCACCATGCAAGTGGTGGCGCTTCAGAGCAGAACTCTGGGAAAGTGTGTTCAATCTATTTTTTTAAGGCTAGCTAACCGCTAGCCACCTCTTAGAGGGGTACACCCCCTTCTAGGAAAAGAAGTGAAGGACTGAGGGGAATGGGAAATGTGGATGGTCTAAGTGGGGTTAAGTTATTTCTTATTTATTTATTTATTCTTTATTATTTTGTATGCCATAGAGCCATTATGATCTTTGCGATCATAATCATTCTGGAAGGTGGGTTGAAGGTATAACATATAACATATTAATCAGACATTAAATAATAATATGAATTATAACAAAACATCAGTAATAGCAAAGTATGGAGAAAGAGAAAAATGACGAACAGGCTTAGAGATGGGAAAGACAGGTTCTGAGTGAATAAAGTATAATGAGAAATATAAATAGAAAGACTGAATTTTAATGGGTGTGAAGGATGAGGTGAGGTGCAAAGCACGGCACAACACTTGGGAGAAGTTAGTAAAAAAACGAATGCAGTTATCTTCTGCCTAGGGGCGACGCTAGGCTGATGAGGACATGGGGAGCCCTGTTAGTTACAAAGGTAGTCACTGTGCATTATATGTGGGGAAAAGATGCGGAAGATGATCATGCAAATGATAGTCCTCGAGCAGGGTAAGGTCCGGATGATCAGGAGGAAGCATGTAACAGTATAGTGTAAAGAGGAGATGTAACGGTGTGTGATAATAACGAGAGCGACATGGATGGAGTGCGATGTAGCGCATAGTCTCAAAAAGAAGACGCTGGTAATTAGCGTAACGTCCAGCAATAAACTTGAGGCGGAGTGCTTCAAGATGAAATTTGAGAATTGGGAAGGAGATGCGAGAGTACAGGTCACGAGTAGGGCTAGGAAGAGATATTCGAAAGGCAATACGGAATGCATGTCGTTCGAAAATGTCCAGTTGTTTATAGTAGGAGAGTGGAGCGGAGATCCATGCAGGAAAGCCATAGGTGAGTACTGGGCGAAGGAACGCTTTGTAAATATTCAATACAAGATGTGCAGATAGTCCCCAGGTAGTACCGGTGAGGCGTTTCAACAGGTTGAGTCTATTTGTGACTTTGGTCTTGAGAGATTTGAGATGAGGTGTCCAAGTGAGATGATGATCGAAAACTATTCCAAGATATGTTACTGTTTTGGAAGGCTGAATGGGGGTATCGTTAACTGTTAAGGAAAGTAAAGATGGATTTCGATGAACTTTGGATCGTTGTCGGGCGGTATGAAAATTATACTTTGAGTTTTACCGGCGTTGATTGTCAGATTCCACTTGCGACACCAGCGTGTGAAGCGATTAATAGCTTCCTGAAGAGAGATATTGATCTGTTGGATGGTTCGGCAGAGAGCGAGAAACGCTGTATCGTCTGCATACTGAAACAGGTGAATATTCGGAGGCAAGTCTGGAAACTCGGCCACAAAAAGAACATACAGCAGAAGCGATAATGCTGACCCTTGTGGTACACCACACAGGAGGAAAATAGGGTGAGAGAGTGCATCATTGATAGCTATATATGACAGACGGCAGGTGAGAAAATGGTAGATGAGACGGATATATGTAACAGGGAGTTTCAGCTGGGTAAGTTTGTAGATTAGAGTTATATGCCAGATTTTATCAAAGGCTTTCTCTAGATCAAATAGAATGAGAAAAGATGGGTAAACAGAATTATAGTGGTTGGTAATGAGTGTAGTAAGACGAAGTAATTGGTCATTTATGGAGTACGAAGGACGGAATCCAGCCTGATGTGTGGGGATTATGTTTCGAGATGGATTCTAAGTATGGATGCAGACGTTTGACAAGAATTCTTTCAAAGATCTTACTGAAGGTTGATGTTAACAGTATTGGTCGGTAGGATGAAATATCAGACGGCGGTTTATTCGGCTTGGGAAACATAAGTGTTTTGGAGACTTTCCAGTCTAGCGGATAAAAGCCAGTGCGTAGTATGAAGGTGTAGATCAATGAAGGAAGAGTGAGTAGGGAATGGGGACTTTCTTTTACATGGCGGTAGGTAATACCATCAAAACCTGGAGCGGTATTGCGTTTCCGCTGAACAACAGAAGTAATCTCCTCTACTGTAATGGGAGTGGTGAGTGCGTGAGTAGGTAGTGTATGAGTATCAGCAGGTTGGAGATGTGGAGACTGAATATTAATCGTATCGGCAGGATGAGTGCGAATGGTAGGATCTGATGCTGGTGGAATAAAGATAGATTGAAGATGAGAAGCGAAAGCGTTGGCTTTGTCTTGATCAGAATGGGCAGGTGTATTATTGATAAGAATAGGATAAGGTGTCTTAGTGAACTTGCCACATAGTGCATTAAAACGTTTCCAGTATAACGTGGGATGTGCTGTGTCTGCAAGGTGATTACATGTCTTAATCCATTGACGTTTCTTGTAGGCGGTAATGTAATTGCGAACGGTTCGTTGGAGTTGGTGATGAAGACGTAAGGTAGCAGGATTTCTAGTGTGCAGATATTCCCGATAGCATTGGCGTGAACGACGTACCATAGCAAGGTATTGAGGTGGTAATTTAGGCCGAAAAGGTATGGACTCAGTTTGTGGAATGTAAAGTTTGGAGGACTGTTGGATAGCGGTGGTTATAGTATCAACCTGGGTAGTAAGTTCTTCGGAAGTGGTAGGTGAATGATATGGTTTGATAGCGGAAGAAAGGTAAGTGCGATAATTATCCCAGTTTGCTTTATCATAGCGTGGAGAAAAACGAGGTGATGGAGCGGATGGCGAGTGAGCAAGACCAGTATGGTAAGTAAGTTTAATTGGAGCGTGATCACTGCCAAGCAAGTTCAGGACTGTAACTGTGCAGTGCGTAACTATTGTATTGGAAGTGATTGCTACATCGGGTGTAGTATTAGAAGCTGGGCGAGTTGGTAAAGGTAAATCAAGTAAAATACCTGTAGTGTTGGTCAATATGAAATCTGCAAAGTGTGTACGTTCCTGATCAGTGCGACTGTGCATATTAATATCTGCGAGAATGATGAAATGCCTATAGGTGTTGGAGATATGGGACAAGAAATCATATGGTATGGGTACGCCGGGCCGTACATAAATAGTGGCAAGAGTGATAGCAATAGATTTAAGGTAGAGAGTAGCAATAACATATTCTGGAATGTTTAGTACAGGACTAGTATGTTGTCTGAAAGGAAGATGATGCTGGAAACCTATGGCAGCTCCGCCGTTTGCCCGTAACGCAGGTAAAAGGTTATCATGTCGTAGTAAAGTGAAATTTGGAATTCTACACTGTATGGATGGAGTGAGGAAAGTTTCGTTCAAGAGAAATGCAGTGAAATGTTCTTCAAGTAAAAGTGCTTGGAAAAGAACTTTGTTTTTTGGAAGAGAGCGGATATTCAAAAACAGAAAACCTAAATCCATGATAAGCAAAATGTTACACTGGTGTTTCAAGTGGAGTAGTGTGAATATGAACAAAATTGTTAGAGTATGTGGCATAAAGAGCTACATTAAAGGTCGATTTGGCGGCTAGAGTGAGCTGTTGAAGGATGTGTGGACGATGAAAAGGATGGATGTTTTGTAATGCAAGGGTGATAAATTCTAGCAATTTTCCAACGGTAACTGGATCATTGACAGTAGTTTCGGTGTTGGTGGAAGTAGACTGTGTGCGTAACGGAACTACTAGCTCTGGACGTGCTTCGTCTGGGGATGGTTTGCGTTCACATTTATAACTGTAGGCTGGATGGCGCTCTGTGCAAGTGGAGCATTGAGGTGGAAGCTGCATGTTTGGACAAACTCGAGTGAGATGCGGTCCAGAGCAATACCCACAAACTGTGGGGTTTGTTCAATTTACTGTTGCATGACTGTTGTATGTCTGGCACTTTTCGCAACGGAGTGGTAGAGACGGAGAAGATCGAGAAGGCTCAACTCGATGCTTTCTCTTGTAAATGAATGCGCCATGAGTGAGCAGAAAATCTATCGTATTTTGCGACATAGTGAGTACACGTACCATGTAAGTGGGGCCAGTATTGTTACGGATCCGAATTACTCTGTCAATGGTGTGCCCTTCTTGTTGTAACTCCTCTAGTATTTCTTCGTCAGAATACGAGGGATCGACTCCTCGGATGACCACAGATAGCAGCGGTGGACGTTTAGGTGGAGGAGCTTGCTTACGGCGAGCGGTGTTTAGAGAAACCAGGGTGTAATTTTTGCCGAATATCTCAAACGATGCCTTATTACGAACGGTAGTTAGGAAATCGGCATCGGTGGATTTAAAAATGAAGCCGTTGCGTGTTTTGACAACTTCTGTAATGGGAATACTGGGAAGGTATTTACGTAGCTGTAGAACTATGATCTTTTCGTTAGTGAACTTGGCGTCAAAGTTTTGAAGTAAGAAGCAATTAAGTGACGAAGAAGCAGGATCAGATGATGATGATAGTCGGCGAGCAGTTGTAACATCGGCTTCCATGTCTGATGAAGTGTTATCGACATGCTGTTTCTTAGCGGGAGGCGAGTTCTTGACCCTATCAGAATATCTAGCTTGGCTCCGTGGAGACCTGGATCGAGATCTGTTAGAAGCGGTTGACACAGTGGAGGCAGTCGAGTGTTCTGAAGCTCGTCGGTGTCTTGCAACATAGTCCTTCCGCTTCTCCACCTTCGTGGAGGAAGCAGATGGGCTAGCGAAGACTGCCGGTAATCCTCCATGGCGACATTCCAGAGGTGGTCCACTGACTGAGCCTGGGTCGGTCATCGTAAAGGCCAATTGCTGGCACAAGCCTGTACTGTTCTGTATGTAGCCGTGTGTAATGAGAATGACAATGATGAAGTGTATTGATGTGCAGGTGGGACAACCCGTTCGGATAGTTGTCCAGGGGGAGCAGGTCCCCTGCCTCGATCTGTAGAACCGGCTGCCCTTGGCATGATTAGTCTGACAGACGGTTCGCACAAAAGAGACAGAGAAAGAGCTCAGGAGCAGGAAAAGGAAGGATTGCTCAAAATTCGTCACTATTCTCTTAGTGAGAAAATGGTGGATGAACCGAATGTAACATATTGGAAGGCGGAAAGAAAATAGTTTGTATAGAAGACCTAGGTGCCATACTTCATCGAACGCCTTTTCTAAATCAAAAAGGACAAGACAGGAAGGCTTAGATTGGTTAAACTGAGCTGTAATGTACGTGGTCAGGCGGAGAAGTTGGTCGTTAATACTGAAGTTTGGACGGAATCCAGCCTGATGAAGAGGAATAAGGTTGTGAGCGGTGAGATGGATGTGCAAGCGTGAGACAAGAATTCGTTCGAGTATCTTGCTGAAAACAAAGGTGAGTTGTATTGGGCGGTAGGAAGACACAGAGGGAGCTGTTTTTTTCGGTTTGAGGAACATTAAAATTTTTGATGTTTTCCAATCGGTAGGGATAAAACCTGTACGGAGAATGAACGTGAAAATGAGTGACAGAAGATAATGGAGAATATACGGTCCTTCTTTGATATGAGGGTAGGTAATAGAATCTAACCCTGGAGCAGTGTTACGCTTACGAGCTATAATGGAAGTAATGTCTGTGACAGTGATAGGAGCTGTTAAAGGTGAATCGTCGGGCAGAGGATGTTCGGTATGAGGTTGAAGTGATGGTGTGTTGAGATTCAGTCGAGCTGTAGGATGAGGGCGAGCTGTAAAGGCAGGTCCAAGAGGCGTGAAGACCCCTTGCAGCTGGTCAGCAAAAGCATTGGCTTTTTCCCCGTCAGTGTGTAAGGGCGTATCATTAAGGATGAGTGGATAAGAAGTACGAGAGGATTGACCAGTGAGCTGGTGAAATCGTTTCCAGTACTTAGTTGGGTGGGCTGTATCGGAGAGAGTATTACAGGTTTTGATCCAGTTTCTGGTCTTGTAGGCAACAATATAGTTATGGACTGCTCTTTGGTATTGGCGATGTTGCCGAAGCGATTCCAGATTACCTGTGTGAGTAAAATCTCGATAGAGCTGGCGGGAACGGCGTATTAATGGTAAATACTGGGGCGGTAGCTTAGGTCTGTAGGAAGTTACTGTAGTCTGGGTATGAATTCAGCGGATGCCTGATGTATACTTTCGGTGATGGTATGTAAGGTATCGTAAAGTTCAGCCTCTGTAGTAGGGGCTGATACAGATGTGAGGCTATTAGAGAGACATTCCTTGTACTTAGGCCAATTTGCACGGTCAAAACGAGCTACTGAACGGGGAGGAGCAGCTGGAGGTGGTTGAATAGGGCCCTGTTGTTGAATAGTGAGTTTGATAGGGACATGATCACTCCCCAGGGGATCAGGTACAGTCAAGCTAAGCTTGCAAAGAAGGTTGGGTGAAGTTACGACAATATCAAGAGTTCTGTTGGATGCCGGTCTTGTCGGTTTAGGGATATGGTGAAAGAAACCAGTCGTGTGGGTCTGAAGATAGTTGCGGGAAGTAAGCTTTTGGTGATCAGTGCGACTGTGGTAGTTAATATCAGCCATGAAAATGTAGGTGCGAAAGTTGTCCGATATATACTGAAAAAAATTGTGAGGAATAGGTTGGCCGGGTCGTATAAAGATGGTGGCTACCGTGATGTAACAATGTTTGAAATATAAGGTGGAGATAAGATGTTCAGACAGTGTTGGATCGCCGGTAGCATGTATTCGATGAGAGATACATGATGGAAAGCCAATAGCGACACCGCTACTAGCACGGCGAGCTGGGACGGAATTGTCGTGGCGAACAAGATGATAACATGGAATTTTACAGGATATTTTTGGTGAGAGGAATGTCTCATTAAGTAGAAAGCAATGTATGTTTTCCTCAAGGAGCAGATGTTCAAAGAAAGGCCTGTTTTTATGAAGAATACGAACGTTCAGAAATAAACAGTGAACTGCCATAATGAAGATTAGAGAGATTAGATGAAGAGGAAAATTATTCTGCAGATTCATGTACAGTAGAATGAAAGTGTGCAAAGTTGTTGGAATAGGTGCCCGTAAAATTGACATCCAGGATGGTTTTTGCGGCTAGTTGCACTTGTTGAAGAATATGTTGACGAAGGAAGGGATGAATGTTCTGCAATGTGACAGTAAGAAATGCCAAAAATTTGTCAATGGTAATCGGTTGATTTGCAGAAGTAGGGGGTGGTGTAGTAGAATCGGCGTTATGGATGCGTATAGGAACAGTGAGCTCTGGTTTAAGTATTTCTGCAGCAGGTTTGGCCTTACATTTATAACTGTATGTAGGATGCTGATCCGGGCAGGTTGACCATTGCGGTGGATTAGTAAGATTAGTGCACGACTTAGTCGAATGTGGGCCGGCACAGTAACCACATTTGAAAGGGTTCCTGCAGTCGTTGGTATGATGCGAATTATAGGATTGACATCGCTCACAACGCATTGGAAGTGGAGGTGGTGAGCGAGATGGTTCTACTCGATGATGTTTTAAGTATATAAATGCACCGTTACTAAGAAGATCATCCACGGTCTCTTGGTTATTTTTTAGAACACGGACCATGTAGGTTGGTCCGGATATGTTCTTAATTCGAATGCATTTAATGATCGAATGACCCTCCATGTTGAGTTCCTCAGCGATCTCAGCATCTGTGTATTGTGGATCAACTCCTCGGATAAGTACAGAGAGAGCCGGAGGCTTGCGAGGAGGTGGAGGCTGCTTCGCTTGTTGAGAAGTAAGCTTTTGAAGGTTTGCCGATTTGCCAAAGATCTCAAAAGAGTAAGTATTGCGAAGTGTGGTTGCCATGTTGGGATCTGTGGATCGGATGATAATACCATTCTTGGTGGGTATGAGCTGCTTGACATCCGATCGTGGCACGTACTTAAGTAAACGTAAGTAGATCTGCTTCAAATCATGGTATTTGGCGTCGTAGTTTGTTAGGAGAAAAGAATGCACGATAGGTTTAGATGATGTATTGGCAGTGATCTCAGTATCCATATTGCTAGATGTTCATGAGGACTCACTACAACACCTGAGTTATGTATTAAAATATAAATATATATGAAATACAGGAAAATGCGAGATAAAAGGATCAATTGTGCATATTCATTATTTTCGAAGACCCAGAGATCTTGAATAGAGTATGTCTTGCTTGAAATTTATTTTTTTTTTAAATCGTTCTCTCTTTTTTTCTTTGAGGCAGTTTAGTCTATTGAAACAATTTTATTTTTGTTTCAATAGAAAACATCCTTAAAGGCGGATAAATTAAAAATGAAGAGAAAATTATTGCAACCACAATAAACAATTTACAAATAATTAATAATTTTGCAATAGTCTTTTCAAATAGAAAGAAAACAGAAATTTAAAAAAAAAACACTCCTTCCAAAAATTCAATATTTTCAATTAAGACATTTGTAGGGAACCTCTAGAAGTATTCTGTTGAAAACCATTGCGCTCCAATATTTCAGTGGGTTAAAGTTACCTCTCGACACTCGAACTATTTATAAATCAATTAATATAAAATTTTCTGTTCGTATTATCTGGTATTTCTTTATTAATGTATGGTACTTCTATTATTATCATAAATATGCATTTCACCATTGCTAATTGGGAATATATCGCTTGTTACAACAGAGCCAGGAATATTTTCAGTCTTCTATTTTGATAATTATTAAATGGTCTCCATTCTCCTTCTTAATTAAAAGTAGTTTTATATATATTTGTCATATTGAAAATTAAATTTGGTTTCACTTAATTTCAAATGCTTGATTTTCTTTCCTTTACAGCATGTGTGCAGTCAGAGGTACAATCAACAAGTCCTGGCTCTTCATTTGACATCAGATACAGAAAATTAGACATTGAAAATACGATACGAGTGAGACTTTGTGATCATGATAAAGCTTCTTTACTGGAGAAGACGTGAAAACCAAATGCCGCATTTTCAAGACCATTTAGTTCTTACTTGAGAAGGACAAAGGCTGAAAAACGTTATTTAAATTTTGATCTACTAAACGAATTTCATTGGTTGGCCTAATCTTCAAACTTGGCATGGAATACCTTACATGCCTTACAAACTTGGCACGAAAAGTCTAATGCAATTTCGCAGAAGATATATTGAATCAACCCCTTACGCTTATGAACTTCAAAAACAAGTATTGGAAAATGTTGTATAGGAATTTAGTAATTTTAGTTTATGACGGTACTGGGGTTCGTGTGCTACGCGTATAAGGTTCGTGAAAGGGGTTTGGTCAAGGTTTTAGATCGCGTACCCACCGTCACTGACGAGTTCATCAAGTTGTGGAAAACGAACAGAACTCTCTTCGTATAAATCGTGTTCGTGCTTTTGAACGTCTCTTATAGTCTCGAGAATTTGATTCGTAAGAAGGGTATGATGTTAAATTGAGCACCTGATGACTGTATAGAGGAACAAATGTACCTCTGCACTGCGCTACATTAACTGCACTATCAACATGACAAAATGAAAATATAAATCTAGGCATGTTATTACTTATCCTGTTGAAGAAAACATCACCATGATATACGCACAATTGTACTATTAACATGATATCACTTGACACAGAAATTAACACTCTCAATAAATATTTTCAATGCATATATTGTAACCTTTAGAGAATCACAAGCACATACTTTTAACACAAACAATATATTCTTACAAATAAAATAGTAGGCCAGGACTACGATTCGCGGACGGACGTGCATGTCCCGATTAAAACGTACGAATGCCAATGATTTTGAAGGTTCGGTCACTGCAGTATGCACTCGTTATTTAAAGTAAGAACATATTGATTTCTATCACCATTGGGATACACCGGTTACATTGATTGATGATTCCTTTAGAAGAGTCCTTAGATGATTTTTTATTGCTTCATGGCCTCCGAAGATATTGAGAAAAAATAAATTCATCCACCTTTCTTTTTAGTTGATCGGCAACCTCACAGTCACACTTTGATTTTGTAAGAATAAAAATGTTTACCTTGAAAATATGTTGTAATTTTACGTTTTAGCATTCAATTTCTCACTTTAGAATATACCGTTGAATTTTATATATTCATATAAAGCATAAAAACGATTCCAATTAGATTATTGAGTCAGATTAATAGGAAAGGGCAGGTAATTCCCTCAGTTCCGAAGTCTGACTGCCCGTGCTCACACAGGGCCAGCCTTACCTCATGGAATGAAAGCGTAAGAATACACTTAAAAACCAAAAAAAAAAAAAGTTCCCACAGAACATTTAGTTTTTAAGTAGTTGCTACACAAAAAAAGATAATTGAGTACTTATTGGATTATTGAAAACACATGAACCATATTCAAACACGTAATAATATTAATAATCCGTAATTAATACAAAATATGCACATTATTGCACATAGTCTACTGCTGCCTTTTAGCCCTACAATTCAGCTTTCGTAGAAACTAAGCTAAACCAAATTGTTTTGCCATATTAGGTCATGCGTAGAGAAAACTGGGTAAGAAACCATACACACATATAGAAACTTGTATTTGAGAATGTACGCAGCATTCTAATTCCAAGAATTTTGTTCGGCTCCGCACTAATTCTACGAAATTCTCTTCTATATACGAGAGTTATTCAAAATGTTTATAACGATGGCATTACAACTGGCTTTGGGAAAGGAATATGCACTGATTGGGTGCAAAAAGTGGACAAGAGTCCTGAATTCTATTCTTCTAGATTCACACTTTGCCATGATAACACAATCACATAACTATTTGGTTGCATATTCCAGTCGTACACAAATGGTTAACGTAGTAGTAATGGCCCCAGTTGGTCTCACTTTAGACGTTGACCCAGAGATTTCTAACGTCATAGGTCAAAGGTCAGTGACGTATGACCACCCCTCTAGATTTCAGCATGGGCACCTTAGTTCACTCTCTAACTTTTTGGCAGGGGTACATACGACCATCCTTAAATTTTAGAAATTGCCAAACCTCAAAATTTGGTATGGTAACCTAGGACCATAGTATGCACCCCTATCAGTATTGGGGGTCCACCTCGTTTCCTTTTATGCGTAAAAAATTGTCAAAATTCCCTTTTTGGAGGTATTTGACCCTGTTTATCCCCTTTGATGAGGTTTTATTAAATTATATAGTTATATGGGTGTATGCAGGGGTCCATTCCTTTCACAAGAGATGGGTACATTGATGCACCGGCTTTAAAAATTTGAGAGTGGTACCTTGGTCCACCTCTTCAATTTTAGAAATTGCCCAATTTAAACATTTGGCATCATAGTACAGGACCTAAATATATATCACTAGAAATTTGGGTGGTCCACCTCGTTTCCTTTCATTGGTAAAAAAATATCAAAATATAAACGTAAGCAATACGTTGTACCATGTGATCTGTTTTTGACCTAATTTATCTATCCCTTTAATGAGGTCTTATTACCTTATATAGTTATATCGGTGTGTTCAGGGCTCCGTTCCCTATCATAAGACATAGGTATACTACTGCACCCTTTTTAAAATTTGGAAGGGGTACATTGAGTTTTGGAGTTTTGGAAATTGTCCAATTTAAAAATGGGGTATAATAGAACAGGAAAAGAATAAGTATAAATTTGGGTTGTCCACCTCGTGAGTTTATCCCCTTCATGGTTAAAAAATTGCCGAAAATTAGTACGACCACGTGTTCGGTTATTGACCCATTTTATTTCTTAGATGTCTTATTACTCTGTATGTTATGTGGACATATACAGGAGTCTACTTTATTTTTAAGACATAGGTACATTGAAAATTTAGAAGGGGTACATTGGTCCACCCTTAAAGTTTAGAAATTGCCCAATTTGGTACAGGACCCTAACAAATATCATTATAAATTTCGTTCTCTTTCTTGGGTAAAAAAATGTGAAAAATGTAAATTTTGGAGATAATTGATTCCCTTTGATAAGAATGGATGTGTACAGGGAATCATTTCCTTTATACTTTCATGTTCCCTTTTAAATTTTGTTGAAGTACATAGGACCATTTCTTAAATTTGGAAATTATCAAATAACAAAATTCGGTAAACGTTCTCTAGTACCCATTTAAAATGTTGGTGTCCCTCTTATGGTCAAATATTCAAATTTCGAAAGTTATTGATCAATTTTATCTTCTTTGATACGGATTTATTATTGAATCAGTACACGATTTATTACTTTTTCCATAAGACGCGGGTATATTTATGCACCAATCTTAAATTTTGAAAGGGGTACATTTCTTATAGTCAAATCAATAATCGGCAATTGTTCTTAAAATTGGGTGGTATCCCATTCTTTGGGTAAATCGTTGTCTAATATTAGCAAGGTCACGTGGTCAGTTATTGACCTATGAAGGGATTATGAGTCCAAGTAGATTGATACGTTCCTCTTAAACTTTGGGAAGATAATTTGAGAATTGTCAAAATGAAATTACGTCATTGGTCTTGTTTTTCCTGCCTATGGGCCAAACTATAAACGTAAGCAATATTATGTACCACGTGATTGGCCTTAATGAGGTAGTGAACAGGGATTTATTTCCTTTTCAAAAATGGCTGGAGTTAACAAATAACAAACTTCTAGACAACAGTTGGTTCTGCTACAGTAAACAATTTATAGAGGTTATTGACCTCGTTGAGAGCTAACTACAGAATATAATGATATGATTAATTCTAAGATTTAGGTATATCGAGAGAGGTACGTAGGATCATTCTTTGAAATTCGGGAATTGTGATAAACAGAATTTTAGTATGAGGCTCGAAGTTCGAACGTTCAATAATCGATCGATATGAAACAATACTTTGAACATTAGTCAAAACTCATAGCCTAAACTCATTGCTAGTGATAGATTTTTACTCTGAGCTATCAGAAATCTCATAGGTAACCTTATTGAATCTTATAACTCATAGACTAAAGGCAATATATGCTTCAGCACTTTGAAACTTAATCACAACTCACTGTCTGAAGTGACGTGATTTGATTGGTTAATCACTAGCAAAGTTATTGTTGATGCAATTTGATTGGCTGATCACTACTTTTCATGCAATTTCATTGGTTGATGACTTACAAATTTTTGCGATTTGGATAATCACTATCGTTCCTGCAATCTGATTTGCTGATGATTTTCAAATCTTTGCTGCATTCAGTATTAAGTTATGTTTAACATTTATTGATTCCTGTTTAAAAATCTTAACTTGAACACTTTCGTTCAACATTTTGCACTCACTGATAAATATTATCAAAACCGTTTATCTATTTATCGAATAGTTAAAAAACAGATAAAGTTTGACGGTTAAGCGTGAAACTTGAAATTATTTTGTAAATTTTGTAAATTGTTTGTAAATTTTTTTGAAATTTTAGTTTGAAAAATTGTTTGTTGGAAATTTTTGGTTTGAAATTTTTGTTTTAAAAATCTTTTTCGTTTCAAAATTGTATTTTTTTATAGAAATAAATTTTATAGTATGCCAGCCCATTATGCAAAAATAGAAAATTTTCAACACATATGGCACAGAGGCATTCAGTGTGGGAAGAATCGTGTGCGAACAAAAACGGATCCAATAAAGGAGAGACTAATCTCAAATAATAACATTACGCAGAGATATTTCGACCGATTTTCACTTTCGACACATAGTCAGTGCCGTAGCAGATGCTCGTGCAACTCCTCAATGCGGGGAAGGGAGGAAAAGGCGAAGTCTTGGGACGAATAAAGATTTAAACAAGTAAAGCTTCAACCTTATTTCTATAACAAGTACGTCTAACTTTGCCTAGAATTTCGTAGAGGAAAATGGTTTTGTTTCTCCCTCTCCGAATTATTCGCGATAAGTAATGTACTCCGAGATATCAAACATATGGAAAGTGAGAACAGTGAAAGACTTTGCGGAATTTGTTCTTATTAAGAATCATATAATTATATCCTCTATCTCTGAACTCTCTGTGGCGTTAAAATTGTTTTTGACTCTTTCTCTGACAGTGCCTTCAGCAAAACAGTCCTTCCCAAAATTAAAATTAAGATCCATATACACAGTTTGATGATAAAGGAACATTTGTCATATCTTAGTGGATTAGTTATGATAAGCATCAAAGTGGAAAGAGCACACAAGTTGAATATGGGTTCATCTGTGGAAGATTTCGCTGGCAAGAATGCTGCGTGAAAAACGCGTTTCAGCATTAAAAATTATCTCTTAGTAGAAAGTGCATGTATACTACTACTACTACAACTACTACTATACTACTACTACTACTACTACTACTACTACTACTACTACTACTTCTGCTACTACTGCTACTAATACTACTACTACTACTACTACTACTACTACTACTAATAATAATAATAATAATAATAATAATAATAATAATAATTATAATAATAATAATAATGTCATAACCTTCGACTTCACAACTGGGGCCCCGCAAGTTTGCTACGGCACTGCACATAGTTAGACAGCCTAGACAGGTTTTGCGTATTCACTGTATCGGTCAAAGAGGAACACTCAACAATGGGAAGCAAAAATTATAATGTTGAATATTAAACTCATGGCGTGAAACTCGCCACACAAATTCCTCGTGGAACATCGTAAAAACGTATTTGAAATGCAAATTCTATGACGGAAAATATGCAATATCTGTAATGCTCATTGTATACAAACACAATTATATAAATATATACTCATATATATAGGGTGGGCGAAAAGTCATAGGACCCTGGAATAAATTTTAAATATGTAACAGACAGGAATGAGAAAGCTCTAGACGTTATAGGAAAGGGGGTGGAATGTGACAGACCATACCGCGCATACGGCGGCCATCTGGATATCTACCATCTTGGATTCAACTTTACTATTTCAAATGGGAAGAGGTAACTACGATACATCATCTAGCACCAGAGTTTTCGCAGAAATTCAGACTTGTGATTGCGTTTTGTCTATCTGTAATGTTTTTCGAGATATTTAATGAAAAACAAATACCAATTATCATTATAATTTGTGTTCCACATGCTGTTCAATTGTCAATGTTAATCTGTATGAACACTTCAGGCTATGGCTACACGGATTAGACCCTTCAGGTGCTCAGTATCACTTATCTTCACTGAGTAAACCGTAGCCTTCACGTGGCCCCCGCAGATAAAAATCTAAAAGTGTTCATTCCATAATGAGGAGGAGCGTCGTCTTGTTGGAAGAATGCGGGATACCTACCGTCCTCGGATAACTGATGGAATAATATCTTCTTGCAACCATCTACAGTTAAAGTTCTTTCAAGGAAGAAGGACCCTTAATTCAACTTTCCCAAATTCCACACACCATGCCATTGTCTTCTGTGTTCCTACCATTCTGCTTGAAGCAATCCAATGCGGTAGACAGACCAATATCGAAGGTTTTGCTTATTAACTTCGCTATTGACATAAAAAAATTGCCCCGTCAGAGAAAAGTATCTGGTGTAAGCAACCCGGTTTCTTGAATTTGTTCTGTGCCCCACTCTGTAAATTGTACTCGATGATGAGTCATCTTCAATAGATGCTGCAATAATTGCAGTTTGCACGGGTCTCACTTGTTTGTTTTTAAGATTCGTCTTATGGATTACGAAACACGCCACTTTTCATCGACAAACGGCGTGTTCTCATTTGGGGACTTTTGTAAAAGGATGCTAACACTGCCATTGTTGTTGCTCCGTCCGTATCCGTGTTCGGTCTACCTGTCCGGACCCTTCCTGTCTTCAATGGTTGTGTATCCCTGAATTTGGAAATAAAGTGGCAGCTCTGTTGGGTGATAAAAGATCGAATTCAGGATGGAAATGGTTCTCTGCGATGACTGTTGTACTTCGTTCGCCCGATATCAGAACAACCTATGCATTCAGCCTTCGTGAGCATCATCTTCGATTAGTGAACCTGAAACGAAACATTAAATATCTCAAAAACCGTTAGATAGAAAAAAAAAGAATTTTGGTGCATCCTTTACTTTTATATATGTAAGGAATCTTATTACCAGTGAAGATTGGAGAAGAGTGAATACGTTTCTCATTTTTGAAAATTAAACCTCCAGAAGGAAAATATAATTTCTACATTATTACACTCGAGCTAAAAATAAAAAAACACAATTGGGAATGTAAACTTAGTAATGTAAATTTAATATTTCGGTTTCTTTAAATTTCATGCCTTAAAGGAAGATGAGCGGGAAGTTCGATATCACACTTCCAGATTATTTTTGCAACCTCAAGAACAACAAACACTTATATTTTCTTCGAAAGAAACTCCGTTATTCTTTTTTTCTTTCTTACTGTTCCTCTCATAATTATAATACACGGTGTGTTGTATTTTACAGCTCTTTATTTTGCATCATATTTCATTTTAATAAATTGCAGGTACTGCTAATACATTAGGATATAAAATTTATGCCATTGCATATACCGTTTTGTACCATTTGTTACCACAGAAACCAATTATCTAAGAGAATTAAAAAATAATATACATGTGACACAAGGAAGTCTGTTTCAATTCGATAGGAGTGTAGGATGTAAATTTTTCAGACTATATAATTTTCCAGCCAGAACTATTGAAGATTGTACAGTCAGGAATATAAATAAGTAGAGGTAACAGTATTTATTTCTTATGGCTCCAACCTCTACTTATTTATGTTCGTGGCTGTACAAGACAAACCATATGTAAATATGTACTAAGAGATTATTGTACTAGGAAATTTATAAGATTATTAGTAAGAAAAGTACTTCAAAACATTATTACATTAAAACCTCGAAAAAGATATGAATTACAATTATATTTTATGACAGTTTATATTTTTAAAAAAATCAGCTGTTCAGTTTTTTTACTTTTCTTTGAGATTACTTACTATTACTTCCGTTATCGTTCTTTAGCTTTGTGTAGTTATTTAGCATTAGTTTGCACGCACGAAGAGACATGTTTTACAACAATTTTTGGAAAGTTTTACCACAGGCACATTTATCATAGAGAGAAGACGGAAAAGTACCGGATAGTTGACTCACTTTAATTAAACTGAGTTTATGTAAAATAGATAATTGACCAGAGCCCTCCAGAAATAATTTCGCATACGATTGGATGATCTCAGACATGATATGCCACAGTACTGCAATTACAATTAAGGAACATTCAAATGGTACTGTTAATTTGCCTCTATCTAGTTGAGTAATAAGTTCAGAAGTGTACTTCAAAATCTGCTTCTTTGTCTGTTTGTACCCAGAAGCTGCAAGTGGAACATCTTCCCAGATTCAACTCTTTCATTACAACATGTAACCGCAAATATATGTTAAAACTGACAAAACACTATCAGGAACAAGTTGCAAAGAAAATTCGGTATCTAGGACACCAAGAAATTTGGTGACATCTACGATAGACAAGTTATCATTCCGATCAGGAATCAAAGTTTTCAACGACAAGCCTTTTGAGCTCATAAGAACGGTACTCTTGAACCTTAATTTTCTCTCGCTTTCCAACACTTGAATGAATCCAATATAATACTTTCCACTGACGGTACTGCTAAAAGCGACCTTCAATATCATCATTTTGAAATTTACCCAACAAAATATAATCAATCTTATACATGTCAAATAAATATGGTATGAGACAAAGAAAATCGTCAATCGTAATAATCAAAGATTGAAAAGTTTGGGCAGACAAAGCATTCGTTGCTGGAACACTACACCTCCATTTTTTTAACCACAGAGACATTTATCTGAGAAACTCAAGATGAAAGCCATTGTTCACTCTAATAGGTTCTTTGTACACATTATTTGTTCTCTGACCTTCATAACGGTATCGAACATTGACAATGTTTCACCAAGTAGTAAAAATGTGCAAAACTGTACATGCACCTTCAATATCTGTAAACAGATCTGCCTGTTTCTGAGATACACACTTAAGAACAGCCATATTACTCTCATCAAAGATTTTCAGAGCTAATTTCACATTTTGCTTTTGTATAGAAGCTGGGTACAATGCCTTACACGTTATAAATTTACCATATTTCACAAGAGCCTATTTTTCACGATCATACAACTGTTCTAAATGTTTAAAGTCTGCTTTGAGAAGAATATTATTGTCATCTATATCTGGAAATTTTATGCAACCTTTATTTTTATCTCATATCCAATTAGTATGATAAACTACCTTGTAAACAAATGTCCGAGAAAGAAAAACTATTAAATAGTTTTTGTAAATTGTGTGGACGTGGTAGCATAATGCACTTTGATTTACACAATGATTTATAAGCTGCTGGTGAATGAACGAATAAAGAAGCAGCAAGAACCATTGTTTCATTTTCATACATGTGCCTATTATTTGGCATAGTACACAGTTTAAATTGTTCACAAATAAAACGAATTTGAGTTAATTCACAATGACATTTTAAAATTTCGAGCACTTCATCAATGTATTCACCTTTCGTAACTCTTTGATTTTTGATGCAATCTTCAGCAAAATTTATCAGATCTTCAAACACATTTGTAGATTTCAATAAATTTGTAAACCTTTGTTTACCATTTTTTTAAGCTACATATTTATCAAATTCTAGATTGCAAGATATGTTCACCAGACACTCTACAGACGGTGTATTTCTTGACAGGTCAATACAACAGAAAACAATTTTCTCGTCATTATTTGCAACAGTCCAAGATTTACAGAACTTGTCTTTATTCGCCAAAAAGTATGTATTAATACCTTGTAACGAGTTTTTGTTCTTTTACTAACGTACTCCTTCTGCGAGGGAAGGCTTTCCCTAATTGCAGTATTAACTGTACCTCTTCAACATCCAGAAGTCTTCGAGAAGCATTAGGCTGAGACGACAGGTATGACAGAAGATTTGGGATAATACTGAGCACAGTGCCTTCCTTCAATTTCGGGATTCTTCTGGGATATTCTTTGATCTCACCATTCATAACACAAATATCACCTCGTATAATGCAAGATTCATTAAAATGTTTAATACAAACTACTGGATTCTTCAATCCTTTTAGGTCTGTAGGGATTCTTCTTACCCACTGACTTCGCAGAGGTTATGTATTTGGAAGAGCAAATGTTGTAATAGTTTCTTTGCTGTTCTCGCTTCTGTAGTTCGATTTGCACCCACTAACACTACAGCACCGTGGCATGGCTTGTCATTCGGGAGGTTTTACCAGAGGAAGTTCTGTAAAAGGAAAGAAAACACATTACACACCAAGGAAATAAAGCAAAATAAATAAATAGCAACTGAATAAGTTAATGCAAATCATGTTTTGTAAAAAATGCGATTGAATATTGTGATGACATTCTCACATACATTTCTTTCAAATTATCAATTATATTTCTTATTATACAGGGTGGTATATTTTAATCTTTCTACGAAGATATCTCCATAATGATACAACACAGAAAAAGTTTTAGGAGTAAACTTTATATATTGCAAAAGGGAAAGTCCAATTCTGCGAAAGTTACCCCTTCCGCCCACCATTAATACGTTTTTTCCCACAAAAGAACCACGTCTTGGCGGCCATTTTGAAAACGATGCCACATATCGAAAATAGTTCCATACAAAAGATGTTTCGTTTTTCAAGATCTATCGAACGAGGTACACTCGACTCATATTGCCATTTGAGTTTTTCCTCGTTCCCCCAATTTACGGGAGGCGGGATCGGTAATTTTGGCAGTTTTATTTTTTCCTTTGTAATATATAACATTTACTCTAAACACTTTTCTGTTTTATTATTTTCCAGATATTTCCGTGGAAGGATTAAAGTTCGCCACCCTGTATATATATATATATATATATATATATATATATATATATATATATATATATATATATATATATATATATAGAGAGAGAGAGAGAGAGAGAGAGAGAGAGAGAGATACTCACATAATAAATCGAGTGAAGAAAATCCAAAGACTTTTTAAAAATCTTATTCCTGTTCTAGAATTCTTGCACGGAACATCCACTCAAATGTCCGTGCTTTTATTGGGCTTAGCAATACGATAATGGACAACTTTTTAACATGAGCGCTGGGAACATGTACGTACTTTAATCACATTTTTTGACTTTCACAAATTAAGGTATTCCCTTCTCTCGGTTAAAATCAGTAGTTTCACCTATATCTATCATGCTTATTTATGTCATAATGTACAAATATATTGTGCACAAAAAATATGTTTTTAATGATTTTGCAGCTGAGTTCCGAACATCAAGAGCGTAGAATAGATCTATTTTACAGCAAAATTGTGGTATATGTTAGATTGATTGATTTTGACAATATTCTTATAAATTTTAGTTTAATGTATTTATATTGGTTTGTTAAATTGAACTTACACAACGCATGTTTTAGTGACCCATGAAACAATTGCATTAAGTATCTAAATGTATTTAAAAACCGAAAGTTAGTAGTTCAGTGTGGCAGAAACGTTCTGTGGCTATAAAAACCTAAATACGCGAAATAGTTTGCATCAGTCTTAGCCTTGTGGTCCCTCCTAATATGTATTAACTTTATAGGTTAGGTTAAGGTTATACTCGTCAAAAGTATTTACTGCATTTCTTTTAGAGGTTTACTATACTCACTGTACACTTACTGTTTTATCCAAACATAAATGTAAACTATAGCGGATGGTGTTCAGTAGTGCTCACAATGGGTCGGGTCGGGTTGAAGACCGACCCGACCCGACCCGTGACCCGAATTGACTGACCTGACCCGTGATCCGATCCGATAGACCTGACCCGATAACCCGACTCGAGCTGACCCGATTGACCCGACCCGACAACCCGACCCGAGCTGACCCGACTGACCCAACCCGAAAACCCGACCCGAGTAGCCTGACCCAACAACCCGACCCGAGCTGACCTGACTGACCTGACCCGACCCATTTGAGAGCACTATGGTCACGATACTCGGTGAACACCAAAATGCACTCCCATTGGGAATTATACTCGGACCACGTGTACCGAAGTCTTACACGTTAACCACTAGCTAGATCAAGCGGGGGATTTGTTTATGCATCTTAATGAATATTTGGCACTTTTGAGGTTTGGTTATTTATTTTTATAACTGATACCAGTGTCCGACGTGGGCGAAATTTATTTATTTATTTATTTATTTTTGCTTTAGTTCTATGTGACGAATTTTTTATTCAAGGTCAGTGTTCTCACCTGCTCGGATGACAAGGGGTCTTCTCGGAAGGCAGTAGCAAGAGTCTCTTGGCGGAGACAAAAAAAATCGTTTAACTACAATGATAAGGGTTGAGGAAGGGGAGAACACCTGTGATTTTTCCAACCCTTCAACTTTCATTCCAAAAAGGTTCTTACGATTCCGGGACCCGCACCACTTTGATTTTTCTTTCTCAGTAATTATAACGTATTTTACAGTATATATAGTTGCAAGTAAGAAGATACATAATATGAATTTTGTAATTTAAAATGTAAAAATACAGTATGATAATTAATTATAAAGTACTAATTTTATTTCATCACTTTCAGCCCAACAAATGAAATTCAAACAATTCGCACCCTGGGTCTTGGTCAACCATACTGCGTCTCATTCTTTGTCTTGCAGTCAAGTCTTGGTCCCGCATTTCGTAGTCTTGGTGGTCTTTTATGCTATACAAGAGCCAAGAATGCTCCCCTCATTGGTACAAATGAAGACCAAGTGTGATTTTGATTATGGTCTTTCATACTATACGGAAAGCAAGAAAATACGCTCATCGCTACTTGGTGATCACCAAAACAAGGCCAAGAGCAAGATTACTATGCACTTTGTCTTACATATCCAATCTTTATCTTATTCTTGTATCGATGTTCTTGGGTTTGGTGAAATAAAATGAAATATTCAGTTTAAGGTCCCTCGATTCTGCACCGAGGCTAAGGGATATGGTGACCATGAGAAATGAATGCAATGGTGGAATGAAGAAAGTGGGAGGAAACAGAAGAACCTCGAGAAAACCCACTAGACGGCGTTTTTCCACCACAAAGCTCACTTAGCACAAGCTGGGATCGAACCATGGACACCATGCACCAGAGATGAATTCTCTACCACTGAGCTACCGCGGCCCTGCTTGGGCTTGGTCGTCCATATCCAAACTTTCTTTTGGCCTTGCTTAAACAACTTCTAGTTTTGTTCTAAATCCAGACTCCATATTGGCGTAGATATTAATATTACAGTCGATTGGTAAAATCAATTCCACATTTAAAAATTAAAGTACACACGAGTACAAAAATAAGCATTTACCATAAAAACACTAGCTGCAAGTGTTCAAAATAGATTTATGGCTTCTATAAAATCAATTGAAAATTGCTATTTTTAATTAGGCAGCTAGTGAAAAACAGCAGCTTTCGACTCCAGCCGAGCTTAAGCTCAACCTAAATTCAGTTGACCAAAGTGAACTGACCCGATCCGACAACCCGACCCGATAACCCGACCCGAGCTCACCCGATTGACCCGACCCGAGCTGACCCGATTGATCCGACCCGACTGACCCGACCCGACCCGTAGCCCGACTCGAGGGTCAACCCGACCGGTTTGAGAGCACTAGTGTCCAGATTGCAGGAAAAAAAGAAAGAAAGATGCAGTGAATTTCTGATTTTTGAAAATAATGTGGAAAGTAGCATAATATTTGGGTTTACAGTTGAAAATTGTTTTAGTTGTTAGTACTCTTTGAAGTCTAGGGACCGCGGTGGCTCAGTGGTAGAGCGCTCTCCTCTGGTGCTTGGGGTCCCGGGTTTGATGCCAGCCCCCGCCAAGTGAACCCCGTGTACGTGGGTTTCCTCGGGGTTCTCCCGTTTTCTTCCACTTTCTTCATTCCACCATTTCATTTTTTTTCATCATCACAATCGTCTTTAGCCTAGCCAGCGTAAACGTAGGACGTAAAACTTAAAGATTTCACTTCATTTCATTTTACTCTTTGAAGTATACGTATAGTTACGTGGGAAGTAAGGAAGCTCTACAACTAACAAAACCGTAATTAATCGGTTCTTGAAGGCAGTATCGGAATTATGCAAACGTTGTCGGTAAGTGAGGTAAAGTAACCACAGCGTACCCTATTTTACGCTACAGCACAAGGGTAAATAATAAAACCTAGCCTAACCCCCCGTAATCTATCCCACGCTGCAAAAATAATCAAGTGCAACATAAAATTAACGAAATCTAACATACCGAACCCAACTAGGAAAAAACGTCCTAGACCTACTATGAATCTGGAACTTGTTAGTATTTGGACTCTCTCTTCTATCGAAATTCCATTTAATCTTTGACACTGTTTGAACTGTGCGCATGATTATATGCGACAGTAGTGAATTACAAGGCGAATACTCCGCGAAATCAAAGATGGCTACTGTGTGTGGTGCATGTGACATATCTACTTCCATGCTATTTTCGTAACTTCTCATGTGGAGGAAGACTAAAGTATTACGATTTATCGATCAACACTGATTACACTAGCCAACAGTGAAAATGAAACTGGAATGAAATAGATGTTTGTTAACTATGTCGACCATGCTGATAACAAAAACGACAATGAAAAACTGGAATTAGCTCTCGTTCCAAGTAAAAGGGGGGTGCACTTAATTATATTTATTATGTGTTATTAGCATTCATTGTCAATCCCTTTCCATATATTCTTCAAATCCAGCAGATTGTAGACAAAGTGATTAAGTTTCCTGCAAGCAAGAATAGCTGTGTGTATTTTGTCGCAATTTTTAGCCCGGGCTCGTAGCAACAACGGGTAGGGAAAAGAGAAGGGAAGTGAGGAGTGGAGCATGTTTCATTTAAGCGTAGTTTCTCTCTGTTACAAGATCTGTTGGGTACTTGTGCTGGAAGAACATGTTATTGAAGTGTAGCTAGTGCGTGTGGTCATTGTAATTCCTGTGATTCAATATGCCTCGCAAATGCGTAAACAATGCTGACTATTTTTTGTTACATTTGCGGACAAGCTACATAGAAATCGTAAAGGAGGCCAATAACGCCATATACTAGGAAGGCGTACAGACTGCATTTCGATGTGAAATCGGGGACCAGGACAAGCCCTGGGCTCCTCATGTATGTTGCATATCTTGTGTCTCGAGTCTTCATTCGGGGTTAAACCGTAAAAGATCTTCCATGAGCTTTGCTATACCCATGATCTGGCGAGAACCATCAAACCATGTGGACGATTGTTACTTTTGTATGACAACTCCGCTAACACATAGTATTTCCAAGAAGAAAAAGTCTTCCTTGATATATCCTAACATACCGTCGGCCATGCGACCAGTGCCTCACGGAGATGGACTGCCTGTTCCTGTTCCACCTGATTGTGATAATGAAGAGGGCGGTAGTGACACTAGTGCTTGACCATCACCTTCAAAACCCAGTTCTTCGAAAGATCCAGATTTTGTGTGTAACGATGAGTGTACAGAGAATCATAAAATAACACAGTGAGAACTTAATGACCTAGTGAGAGATCTGGAATTGCAGAAATGTAAAGCTGAACTGTTGGCGTCAAGATTACAACAGTGGAATTGCCTTGATAAGACGGTAAATGTGACTGCATTCCGTAACCGAAATATGTCATTCCTTTCATTTTTCGAAAGTGAAAAGAAATGGTATTTTGTAGTGATGTAGAGGAACTAATGGCGGCTATGGGCATTGACTATAAAGGTGATAAGTGGTGGTTGTTCGTCGATTCCTCGAAAATAAGTCTCAAATGTGTCCTCCTGCATAATGGCAACGTGCTACCATGGATTCCGATTGGGGATGCACCTTACATGAAAGAAACATATGATAACATAAAACAATTTATTGCGATTGAACTGTGACAAGTTTAAATGGCAGATTTCCGGGTATCTGAAAGTCACAGGCATATTACTTGGGCTACAACAGGACTACACCAAATACTGTTGCTTCCTGAGCCTCTGGGATAAGAACGTCATTATTAAAAGAAAGACTGGCCTAAGCGTAAATAATTTGAACCAGGACATTACAATGTTATGCACGAAGCACTTATCGAATCCTAGAACATAATTCTCCCTGCTCTTCATGTAAAATTGGGCGTAATGAAAAACTTTGTTAAGGCCATGGACAAAACTGGGGAAGAATTTTTCTATTTGCGCGAGAAATTTACACGTTGTGTATTGTAACAGTTCATTTTCTAACTCGAAATAACATGAAAATGCTACTTTTTCTTAAAATATTATTTGTAAATTACAAGAAGATGCTGACCATATTATCTATATTGTCCATCTTCTTAAACAAATTCAATATTTAAAAAAAAAACAATAATTTAAGCAGTTCACTACTCATGTTCACATAATAATAGCCGTGTTAGCACCAAGTTGATCACGTGACTTTTGAGCGCGTGGGCCTGTTATCATACAGCTGGCCTTGATGTGAAATCTTATCTTTCCTCCTCCCTATCCCCTAGCACACGAAAAGTATATAGACTACCCATTGTCATGTAGAACCCATCTTTTCAGCAAATGCGCATTTCATCTATTTGCAGTGTCAGCCCAGGCATCTACTCACGCTTCGTGCTAACTAACTCTATGGCCTTTGGAACAGGAAGGTTCAATGCCGCGTTCACAAAAGCTCTATTCTTAACCAACTGGATCCAGTTTATACTTTTTATTCCTATCTCTGCGAGATCCATTTTAATATTGTCCACCCATCTGCGCCTTGGTCTTTTTAATGGCCAATTGGACTTTCCGATTGGATTTTCAGTCAAGACTTTGTAAGCTTTGAGAGCGTTTCTACTTTCTTCCATCCTAGCTACATGACCTTCCCACCTAATCCTCCTAGACTTGATGACACTAACATGTTTTGTAATCCTTATAAATTATGTAGTTCCTCGTTGTGAAGTTTCCGCCATTCCGCATTCCTGTTCCTCTTGGGTCCGAATATTCGTCTCAGGATCTTGTACTCAAATACTTTCAGTCTATGGTCTTCCCTCAGAGTAAGTGACCATGTTTCGCAACTATACAGAACAATAGGCATGATTATCATTTTGTATATTATAAGCTTCCAAAGTAAAGTCCAGGTAGAAAAATTTTTGTCCACGAGCTTTCACATCGAAAATGGCCTGAAACAAGGAGATGCGTTGTCCCCATTATTATTTAACTTCGTTCTGGAATACGCTATAAGGAAAATCAAAGATAGCAACCAGGTCCTACAGTTGAACGGTATTCACCAGGGTATGGCATATGCTGCAATATTCCTGTCTCATGCTTATAGTATGCTTGTACTTCTTAGATGTTATTGTCACCCTTCCATCTCCTCTCTGCTTATATGTATTTAATAAATAAATAAATATTATATACTTGTGCACCTCTTAGACCGACCACATTAAATTGCAAACTACATTTTATATAAAGC
This sequence comes from Thermobia domestica, assembly GCF_964235325.1. Taxonomy (NCBI): domain Eukaryota; kingdom Metazoa; phylum Arthropoda; class Insecta; order Zygentoma; family Lepismatidae; genus Thermobia; species Thermobia domestica. The sequence continues at coordinate 188,404,218 of NC_137467.1, read as the reverse complement.
ACTTACCCGAAGAAAGGGCAAAACCCTTTAGCGGGACGACGGACAAAAAAAAAGTCACAGCATCATCTTTAAGTCGATAGTAATATCGACATCATCAGCTGTGACGTACCAAACGTCAGAACGGCTGTTTTTTGTATTCCTGTCCTCGATCCTGGGACTTGCTCGACAGATATTCGCTGAGCAACAGCTATCAGACTTATCTCAGCCAAGGGTAGCTCGTTGCGACACGTTTAGACTGGGGCATTTCCTCACCTAGACCACTATCCAAATGGGTGGTCTTTAACCTGATACCTGTATTTGTAGTATCATCTTTGTGTTCACTTGCTGTGTCTTCTCCAGGACACACTCACATCGATTCCGGCTCTTCCGTTAGACGGAAGGAACGCCGTGGTAAACATCAACCTAGTCCTGAACGCTCACGTTCGCCTCGTTCTACAGAGGATCCTCAGTCAAAATCACCACGAGCTAAACGTCTACATACTCTTAGTGAATCATCATCATCTACTACTACTTCAGGTCATGGACATAGACAAAGACTTTCGACATGGACAAAGACTTTCCATCTTTACCTCGTTCACAGGATCCGCCTATAGTCAGCAATCATCAGTCTCCAGTACTATCTTCGTTTCTACTCACCAATTACGACCCAAAATATCAGGATCTAAAGCAACTCTACCTTCGACTCACCAAATACGTTCCACGTGCAAACATGTCAAATAGTCTCAACCCGTAAAGGAATCATCATCAAAAGTCCCGACTCCAACCTGGCTGCTACACTGTTAAATACATATTCCTATGAAATCTTTGGCAAGAACGCTCATCTTTCTAAACTACTTGCTTCTACTACGAAACAACCTCCACCACCTCGTCGATCACCAGCACTTTCAGTTGTTATTCGAGGAGTACCACCTGACTATACTGATGAAGAGATTGCCGAGGAACTCAAACTTGATGGCCACACTATCCTTAAGTGTATTCGCATCAAAAACGCCTCAGGAAACACGTACATGGTCCGTGTGCTTACAAATTCATCATCAACAATCGACAATCTTCTTTCACATGGCGCTTATATCTATCGTAAAAAGCACAGAGTAGAACCTTCTAAATCACCGGCACCCCTCCCCGTCCGTTGCGAGATCTGCCAAGTCTATAACTCTCATCACACTTCTCAATGCCCGAATACACCCAAATGTGGATTCTGCTCCGGACCTCACGCTACCAAAACATGCACAAATCTTACGCAACCTCCACTTTGCAGTACCTGTGGTTCTAATCACCCCACCTACAGCTACAAATGCAAAGCCCGACCAACCGCCGAACCTTTCAAACCAGAACTTGTTGTTCCTCTCCGTCCTCACGGGACCCAAGATACTGCTGTTCCTCCGCCATCATCCGTATATCAGCCAATCACCATCAATCAATTCTTATCTTTCATCATCGTAACTCTTCAGAATATCCATCCTTTCCTTCGTCATCACATCTTACAACAGGTTCAACAGACAGCAAAAGCCATCCTTCACGTCGACTTTCAAGCCACATATTCTGGTCCTACTGTTTATTTTCACTCCGATGTACTCCAAACTACAGTGTGACTCTCTTCAATATCTCTCACATAAACTAACTTTCGCTGTCATTTTCATCATGGAACTGAACTTTCTGTTTTTGAACATTCGTTCCCTGTCACAACATCAACCTCTTTTTGAGCAACTACTACGGGAAGAACATGTTACTACGTTTCTTTTAAACGAAACGTATCTGACCCCGCGCCTCCATCCACGTATCTCTGGTTTTCAGTTAGTTCGACAGTATAATGTTCTTCCAGCACGTCGTGCTAATGGTGGAGTCGCCATCGGATTTCCACCCAGTATTCCTTATCACCAGCATCTCTGTACTGTTCCTAATCTTCCTGAACATCTCATTCTTACGCTTTATTTTAAACATATTTCCGTCACTGTTGCTACTCTTTATGTTCGTCCCGGTCATCCCATCCCGCAAGATTTCTTTCACTACATCACTTCTCATTTCCGCTCTTTCATTATTATGGCCGATCTGAACTTCCATAGTCGCTCAGCCCACCAGAAACTAGACTTTCAAACGTACATCACTACTCACACTACTGGGTTTATTCATACTCTTCCCAAACCAACTCGTCCCGAAAGTAACTCCACCCCGGACGTGGTAATAACATCGCCAATTTCTCCCCACGCTGTGCGATCACGGTCTTGGACCCCCTTGGGAGCGACCATGTCCCGGTAAAACTTACCATCCCTCTCCGGCAATCCCGTTCAGATACCCAGTCTTTACCAGTTCGAACCACTCCTCGTTTCGATAAAGCTGACTGGGCTCATTACCGCTCCTACATCTCTGAAAACCTGTCTGATGTTTCGCCTCCAACTACAGAAATAGAACTCTATACGACTCTTGACACTGTCACCAACACCATTCACTCAGCGTCGCAGAAATACATCCCGCAATCTGTAATCAAACCACACCAACCGCCACTCCCAACCCACTATCTCTCGCTCATCACACGCTCCCGCCAACTATATCGAGACTTTACCCGTACAGGAAATCCTGAATCCCTTCGTCTCCACCGCCAGTACCAACGTACAGTACATAATTATCTCGTGGCTTACAAGCGCCGCAGCTGGATTAAAACGTGCAACACTCTTGCTGACACCTCTCATCCCACCAAGTTCTGGAAGCGTTTTCATCAACTCACTGGCAAAAGTACCCGTACCCCCTACCCACTTCTCGATGGCGATCATCCTCTTTCAGACGATACCACCAAAGCCAACGCCTTTGCAACACATCTTCAAGGTATTTTCATTCCAGCTGCGCCTGATCCAACTATTCGCCACCATCCTACTGATAATCTAAACCTTTCCTCACCGAACTTACAACCTCACCCCGATCATGAGCTTTCTCTAAACAACCCACTCACTGCCCCCATCACTGTCCCGGAAATCTGTCAAACCGTCTCTCGAAAAAAGAACACTGCCCCCGGCATAGATAAAATCACATATCGTCATATCAAGGAAGGTCCTTATATCTTACATTACCTCCTTTCCGTTATTTTTACCTTCATCCTTCGCACTGGCTTTTATCCCATACCCTGGAAAACCTCTACCACATTAATGTTTCTGAAACCCAACAAACCAGCGCACTCAGTTTCCTCTTATCGCCCCATCCAACTCACAATAGTCTTTAGCAAAATTCTTGAACGTATCCTTGTCACCCGTCTCCACACCCATCTCACTGCTTATAATTTACTCCGTCTCCATCAAGCTGGTTTCCGCCCTTCCTTTAGTATCTCAGATCAACTTCTCCGCCTCACTACTTTCATCACCAACCAGTTCAACACTTCCAAACCATCCTGCCTTCTGTTATTTGATCTCGAAAAAGCTTTCGACAAGGTATGGCATCTGGGCCTTCTCTATAAACTCTTTCACTTCAAACTACCTTACTGTTACATTCGTCTTATTTATCACTTTCTAACCTGTCGCCTTACCTACGTATCCATTAACAATCATCTATCTCATCCCATTTTCCTTCACTCCGGTGTTCCACAAGGCTCGGCTCTTTCACCCCTTTTCTATCTTCTTTATGTTGCAGATTTTCCTACTCTACCCGCAATGTCACCCTTTTTCAATATGCCGACGATACTGCCTTTCTTGCTACAGGAAATACGATGTCTCGCCTTAATCTCTTACTCCAACCCGCTATCGATTCCTTTCTTTCTTGGTGCAACACGTGGCGACTTACCATCAATGCCACAAAAACTCAGGCGATCATCTTCTTATCACCTGGTCAACGGTCCCGAGTCTATCGTAACCCCGCCAACCTCCATCTTCACATTTCACACACTCCTATTACTCTCAGTAAAACAGTCACCTACTTAGGCGTTATTTTTGATCAACACCTCAAATGGACTCCCTACCTCAAGTATATCTGTAAAAAGGCCTATTCTCGTCTTAATCTTCTTCGTCGCCTGACCGGTACCACGTGGGGTCTTTCTGCTTCCACACTTCTGAATACCTATAAAGCCTTCCTCCGACCAGTCCTCACTTATGGCTTTACAGCTTGGGTTGATGCTCCTCCGCCCTTCTACAAACGCCTTCAAATTCTGGAACGCCATGCACTCCGGCTTGCTTTCCGAATACGTCTTCCTAGCCCTACCCGTGATTTATACGCCCGTACACCATTTCCCCATATTCTCTATCATATTGAAACTCTCCGTTTACGATACATCTCTCAGCGCTTCCAGAACCACCACCCGCTTCTCTTCGATACTCTGCACTTCGACGCCACCTTCCGCAAAACAACCTTACTTCGCCATACTCCCTTATCTTTACTCTTTACTCTCTACTACTACTCCCTACCGCCAGATAGTTTTCACCTTCCTCTCGTAGTCGACTTCATCACGCATCTTGATTCATCTTTCATTTTTCCACCTACGGCACAGTAGTCCTACTGTTTCACTAGGCCTCCCACTGTCTACATCACGATCCAGAGTAGCCCTGGATCAGAAGATAACATGCATGTGTCTATTCTAACCATCTCCCTGTTGTTGTGATGTCTATTGCACCTCATTCTCATCTCATCCCATCCTAACTGAATGATTATGGTCAAAGTCCATAATGTCCTTGCAGCTCAAAGAAAGTCCCGCTGCTGCGAATTGATGCTTCCCTCCACATTGTTTTTTTTATTTTTTTTATTATTATATGGAAATAAAGAAATAAATAAAAACTGGCTTCTAACCATCCACCTTTTACGAATCTCCATTGAGTTTTCCTTTTCTCCCTCATCTTTGAATAAAGGGTGTGACCCTTTGGGTGGGTGCTAGCCGCACGCGGCTAGCAAAAAAAAAACCGTCACAGCAGCATACTTACTTTGGGTTAAGCCTAACCTGTCTTGAAGCAGTTATTGCACCTTCCGATGAAGAAGTATTGCAACACGTATTTCTGAGATCGGTGCAAGTACGCTTTTTACAGGGTCGACAAAAGGATTATACGCCTTTTGGAGGGTTAAAACCTGTATTTTTGTTATCATCTCATGTCATTTCTTGCTACGGAGATCCGATCATCATCTGTACCTTTGTATACGCCTTCATCACTTTTGTAGGGCCGTTGGCCCGATGCACAGGCTACCACCCGTGGTCCCCCAGCCTAGGGATCAGCGTAGGCGCACTAGGCGGGAATCTGACAACTCGGATCAAACTGTTGACAAGCGCCCCCGTTCTGGGTCTGCTCCAGAGACAGCCAATCTTGCCGATGACGAACAGGATCTGATTATGGACACGCAACCATCTGTTAGTAAACCAACCGCTCCTCCTCAGCATTCAACTACTCCGATCTACAATTTTCTTCTCACTAATTTTGACACCAAATTCAAGAACTCGAAACATATTTTCCAACAACTTGTCAAATACGTTCCACGCCTGGAAATAGCCGAAATTCGCTTCACGAACAATGGCGTCATACTGAAATCAACTAATCCAGATTTTCATCGCCATGTACGTAACAAGGCCTCATTCGATATTTTTGGTAAAAAAGCAAACATTTCCATTTTGCAACCAAAACGTCAGGCCCAACCTCCACCACCAAGGAAACCACCATTATTATCTGTGGTAATCAAGGGTGTCGATCCCGAGATAACAGACACTGAGGTCGAAGAGGAGCTTACAGCTGAAGGGGTTAGCATTCAAAAATGCATTCGAATCCGCAACAACACAGGCGCTACCTACTTAGTTCGAGTTCTGACCAGCGAACAACAGGCCATTGATCACTTGCTACAGCATGGAGCCTTCATTTTCAAACGCCGTCATAAGGTAGAGCCTTCTCGTACACCTCCGCTACTCCCGATCCGTTGTGAAAAGTGCCAAGTGTACAATCAACATCTGACAGCTAACTGTCCTAACAATTCTAAGTGCGGCTACTGTGGTCAAACTCACCTCACTAAAGATTGTCCGAATGGAACAGCACCGCCACAATGTAATACCTGTAACGAAAAGCACCCACCTAAATGCTAAACCACCTAAATGCTCCACATGTCCAGAGCAGCATCCGACGTATAGTTATCGATGCAAAGCGAAACCTACAGCTGAGACTCTCAGCCCGTAACTCACGGTTCCTTTGCGACCTGTTTTACCGCCAGCTCAGCAAGCGCTACCACCACCAGCTATCGACGAACCTATTACTCTCCAACAATTACTATCCTTTTTCACTATCGCAATGCAAAACATTCATCCTTTTCTTCGACAACACATTCTTGGGGTGGTCAATCACTCTGCTCGCCTGATCTTTAAATGTTCCTTTCAAGCTACCTACTCTGGTCCACACGTGTATTTTCATGTCACTCCATTCGAAGAACATGCCTCCGCAGAAACTTCCAACCCTTCTACTGCACCGTAATCATGGGTATTTCGCTCTTATTTGTTAATATTCGATCCCTCGCTACTCATTATACGCTTTTCGAACAGCTTCTCTTAGAAGAATCTATTCAAGCCTTCCTCATTAACGAAACTCACCTCACACCAGCTATGTCTTTTAAAATACCTAGATATACATTACTACGTTGTGATTCTACGGTAGCTGCACGCCGAGCAAATGGGGGAGTGGCTATTGGCTTTCATCCTTCCATTAGTCAACGCCAATACCACCCTGTCTTATATAACATACCGGAGCACCTCATTATCACCCTCTATTTTCACTCCCTTTATGTCACTATAGCCACCATATATGTGCGCCCTGGAAACCCAATCCCCCTCTCCTTTTTTCAGTATATCTCTAATAACTTTAAATAGTATATCATTATGGCAGATATTAATATTTATAGCCGTTCAGATAACCAGAAACAACGTTTCCTTAACTTCATCACCAGTCATACCACAGGCCATATCTTTGACATACCAAAACCTACCCGACCTATCACTGAAACCACACCAGACGTAGTGATTTCATCTGTAAAACCTTTCCCAACGATGTACTCTCGAGGTACTAGATTCCATTGGTAGCGATCATCTACCCATCAAACTTCACATTGATCAATCACAGCCTCATAGTCCTCGAACCTTACCAGAATCTCGGCGTGTCCCACGTTTTGACCAAGCAAAATGGGAACATTATCGCTCAACAATCACTGCCGATTTAGCCAATCTTGAGCCGCCTACCAGAGAAGATGCTCTGTATAATTGCATTTCTTATATCACCTACTCTATCCGTCATGCGTCTGAAATCTCCCGGTTCCAACCACGCCTACCACCAAGTTATCTACCTCTTATACACCGCTCCCGCGCATTTTTCCGCGCAGTTTCAGCGCACTGGGAACTTGGAAGCACTGCAGCATCATCGCAAACTCCAGCGCACAGTCCGAAACTATGTTAAGGCATATAAACTCCGGACCTGGGTCAAGACTTGCAACAACTTGGCAGAAACTTCGCACCCAACTAAGTACTGGAAACGCTTTAATCTGCTGACGGGCAAGCTTACCAGGACGCCTTATCCCTTGCTTATTAATGACTGTCCGCTACAAACAGATGAAGACAAAGCCAACGCTTTTGCCGACCACCTGCAAACTACATTCACTCCTTTTTCACCAGACTTTCCCCGGAGGCATCCCACGGACATCTTGAACCTATCAGCACCTTACTTACAACCGAGTGAAACTCATAGTCTTCCCGACAATAATCCTCTCACCGCTCCTATCTCTACTGACGATATTTCGTCTGTCGTGACTCGCAAGTGTAATACAGCTCCTAGTTTGGATCGGATAACTTATCGCCACATCAAAGAAGCACCATACTGTCTTCTTCTTCTTCTTTCTTATGTCTATACATTTATACTTCGTACCGGCTACTTCCCATCAGACTGGAAAACATCCTCTACTTTAATGTTTCTGAAACCTAACAAACCTCCAGATTCTGTTGCATCTTACCGCCCAATACAGCTAACCTCCGTATTTAGCAAGATTCTCGAGCTCATCATCGTCGCCAAACTTCATCTCCATCTCTCTACCCATAATTTGCTTCCTTTGCATCAGGCTGGATTTAGACCTAATTTTACCATCAACGATCAACTGCTCAGATTCTTAAATCTCATTACCAATCATTATAATACTGCTCGACCGTCTTGTCTCATCCTTTTCGATCTCGAAAAAGCTTTTGATAAAGTTTTGCATTTAGCTCTTCTGCTCAAACTACACCGCTTCCGACTTCCGCTTTCTTATCTCCGATTCATATTTCACTTTCTTTCTAACCGCCTCTCTTATGTAACCATCAATAGCACCCTCTCTCATCCGATTTTTATTCACTCTGGTGTACCCCAAGGCTCTGCTCTCTCACCCCTACTATATCTTCTGTTTGTAGCTGACATGCCGGCCCTTCCTCTCAATGTGCACACTTTCCAATATGCTGATGACACTGCTTTTCTCTGTACAGCCCGAACCATTCAACAGATTAACTCCTCTCTCAGCATAGCAATTGACTCCTTCTTTCGATGGTGCAATAAGTGGCGACTTCACATAAACTCCACTAAGACGCAGGCAATTGTCTTTATTCCACCTCGCAAGCGCTCTCGAGTACAGAAAAATCCGAATCTCCTTAACATCAGTGTCGACGGTACACGAATTCAACCCCTAAACAGGTCACTTACCTCGGTCTCACTATCGACCATCATCTAACTTGGCGCCCACATCTTAAAGAAATCACTCGCAAGGCCTATAATCGTTTAAACCTTCTTAAACGTCTTATAGGTACCACATGGGGATTACAGCCTCCTACAGTACTGAATACCTACAAGGTATTTTTGCGCCCCGTCTTAACATATGGGCATCCCGCCTGCGTTAGTGCATTACCTTACTTCTACAACAAATTAAAAGTGCTCGAACGACATGCTTTTCGTCTCGCATACCGAATCAAGCTTCCGAGTCCAACGCAGGAGTTGTATGACCGCATAACGTTTCCTACCCTACTTCATCACATCGAAAAATTAAGGCTCAGGTTCATAACTACCCGCTTTCAGAAACGGCACCCTCTACTTGTGGACACGATGGATATCGATCGCAACTACGATCTGGGTTATAATTTCATCACCTGTCCTTTATCACTGCTCTTCTCCCTTTATCTCAAAACTCTTCCACCTGATCACCCCGACCATTTTGTCGCATCTGCCTATTCTTCCGATCATCTTCCCCATCATGTTTCACCCACATTTACTGCACTGTAAATCCATTATACTACCAGGGCTTCACATGTCTTCATCACTGTCCAGAGTAGCCCCTGGACAAGAAGATAACCAGCATTCGTCTTTTTAACAAATTGTTTGTGTTTGTCCTGTGAAGTGCACCTCACCATCATCTTTTCCTGCCCTTATGATTATGATCACAAGATCATAATGTCTGATGGACACTATAATAAAATGAAATAAAGTTGAAATATAATAAAATGTTACCTAAATAGATGATGTTCCAGTTCTCCTATATCCCATAGCCCAGCTCCAATCTCCTTACTACCCCAATACTTTCAGCACTCACCCCGGATAGAGGGCGTAACCCTCGCAAGGGAGCTAGCCTTCGGCTAGCAATAAAAAAATAAATAAATAAAGTCACAGCACGCCAATGGATCAAAACATGTAATCATCTTTCTGAAACATCACATCCCACGCTCTACTGGAAACGCTTTAATGCACTCTGTGGAAAAATCACTAAGACTCCTTACCCCCTTCTACTGGATAATACAGCCATTCATTCCGACCAGGATAAAGCGAACGCTTTCGCCAATAATCTTCAAGCTATCTTTACACCATCTCCACCAGATCATATGTTCCACCCTCACCCTGCTGAGGCAGTAAATACTCAATCTAAATCTCTTCAACCTGCTGTGACTCATAGACTTCCTGAACATGTTCTTACTGCTCCGATTACAGTCGAAGAAATTACTTCTGTTGTCCGGCGAAAACGCAACACAGCTCCAGGATTCGATCGTATCACCTATCGCCATATTAAAGAAAGCCCCATCACACTACTCCTACTTCTATCACTGATATACACCTTCATATTTCGCACTGGCTTTTTTCCGATAGATTGGAAGGTATCAAAAACTCTTATGTTTTCAAAACCGAATAAACCACCATCCGACACTTCATTCTACAGACCGATTCAATTAACCTCCACTTTCGGCAAGATTTTCGAACGCATTCTCGTCAAACGCTTACATCCATAGCTAACAGATCGAAACATTTTCCCTCTCATCAGGCTGGTTGTCGACCTTCCTATTCAATAAATGACCAATTACTCCGCCTTTCTACACTTATTACCAATCATTATAACTCCGTTCAACCGTCATGTCTGGTTCTCTTTGATCTTGAAAAAGCCTTTGATAAAGTTTGGCATTTGGCACTTATCTATAAACTCATTAAACTCAAACTTCCTATCACAATCATCCGCCTCTTCTATCATCTTCTCGTCTGCCGTTTGTCATATGTCGCCATCAATGATGCACTCTCTCATCCTATTTTTCTACTGTGGGGTGTGCCACAAGGGTCTGCCTTATCACCTTTATTGTATGTTCTCTTTGTCGCAGATTTTCCCGAATTACCTCCTAATGTTCACCTGTTACAATATGCGAACGACACAGCTTTTCTGGCACTCTGCCGAACTATCCAACAAATCAATGTCTGTCTTCAGGAAGCTATTAATCGCTTTATAGCCTGGTGTCGCAAATGGAATTTAACAATAAATGCTGCCAAAACCCAAACTATAGTTTTTATTCCGCCACGCAAACGCACCAAAGTTCCTCGAAATCCTTCTTTGCTTTCCCTTACAGTTAACCAGGTTCCCCTCCTTCCTTCAAAAACAGTAACCTATCTTGGGATAGTTTTTGACCACCGTCTGACTTGGACCCCACATCTCAAATCAGTGACCACCAAAGTACGAAACAGACTTAATTTATTGAAACGTCTCACCGGCACTACCTGGGGTCCTATCTCCAAGTCTAGTTCTTAATACTTACAAAGTTTTTCTCCGACCAGTCATCACATATGGTTTTCCCGCTTGGATCTCCGCTCCACTATCCTATTATAAGCAACTTGATATTTTCGAACGGCATGCGTTCCGTCTTGCCTTTCGCATATTTCTACCTAGTCCTACTCGTGACCTGTATTCACTCATCACATTTCCTATTCTCAAATTTCACCTGGAGACACTCCGTCACAGATTTATCACCACACGTTACACTCGACATCATCCTCTTCTTTTTGCCACTATGCACCATCTCGCATTCCATCCCACCCGACCCCGATATTATTACACACCGTTACATTTACTGTATACCCTTTATTGCTAGTCGCTTCCCCCTGATCACCTGGACCTCACACTTCTCGAAGATTATCGTCTTCATGCTCATCTACCTCATGTTTTTCCTTCATATAGTGCACAGTAAACCCTCTTGTAACTAACAGGGCTTCTCCTGTCTTCATTAGCCTAGCGTCGCCCCTAGGCAGAAGATAACTGCATTCGTCTTCCTGACATCTCCCTTGTGTTGTCCTGTGTTTGCACCTCATATCATCTTTCACGCTCATCCTTTTATCACGATTTAACATAATAACATAATATCATTGAAGCTTATGTACGTCCTTTCTCTGCCATCATATGCATTTGTCACCCATGATCTATGCCTGCATTTCCATACAGATATCTTAATATTTTTCGATTTTCTATTATTATCTATATGTATCTGTGTTCCTATCATTCATTTCTTTTGTTTTCCCATTTTGTATTATGTAATTTCTATGTGTTTGTTAAGTTATATATTTGTGTAGTTTTCCTCTTCACATCCTAATGATTATGATCGCAAAGATCATAATGGCTTACACAATGCTATAAGAATGTTAATAAAGTTAATAAATAAATAATTTACCTTCACTTAGACCAGCCACCTTAAGCCAATCCTACTTTTCCGTCAAATCTTCTCCTGAAAGAGGGTGTAGCCCTCTCAGAGGTAGCTAGCCTCGTGCTAGCATTAAAAAAAAACGTTACAGCACCGCATTCTTAGATCGATACTGAAATCGATCTCATCAGCTATTGACGTACCATACGTCTAAAAGCTGTCTTTTGTGTATACCTTCCTATTCCTCATCCCGGGTACTCTGTCGTTTCTTCTCAAGAGAACTTTGACGACAGACTGATCCAGCCAAGGGCGTCTGGTTCTACTGTAAAGGCAACGGGAGCTACTCAACGTAGACTACTATCCAAACGGGTAGTCTAACCTTGTTCATATTATCATATCATCATCATACAGTTACGTTCACACTGCTTTGGGTACGGCCTTCGGGCCAGAGATCAGTATCATGCCCCACGATACTTCACGAAACTTAGGGCATCATCAAGGTCTACCTATAGTTCTAGCTGCCCCTTCTGCTACTGCTTCAGGAGCAAAACGAAAAGGTGCCAACAATCCGAATACGAGTCGTGACACCAGTCCTGCTAGGTCGTTAATCGGGAAACCCTATACTGACCATCAAAAGTCACCGCCATCAAAGAAAATCCATCAAGGCGACTTGTCAGATACAGCTAGTGAATCAGGTCTTGTAATGGACCTCGAAAATTTTCCCGAATTAACAGAGACCACTCGTCCACAAACCTATCAGTTTCTACTTACCAACTTTGATCCAAAGTACTCGCAGGCACACCATCTGTACAAGCAGCTAGTTAAATACATGCCACGCGCCAACATCACTCAAATCATACCTACACGTAACGGGACTATCTTACGGACTCCCGATGCAAACTTTCGAACTACCCTGCTCACTAAACATGGATTCCAAATCTTTGGGAAAGGCACTACACTGACTAGGCTCGCAGAAAAACCGCTAAAACAACGGCCCCCACCACGTAAAGAGCCTTTGCTGTCAGTGGTTATACGAGGCGTAGATACTGATATTACTGACCAAGAAGTCACTGACGAACTTACACTCGAAGGCTATACCATAACCAAATGCATTCGCATTCGTAACAACAACGGCTTAACATATATGGTGAGAGTGCTTACACACTCTCAAGAGACCATCGACCATCTTCTGTCAAATGGGGCATACATATATCGTAAAGGCCATAGAGTCGAGCCTTCTAGATCTCATCCACCACTACCATTACGCTGTGAAAGATGTCAAAAATATAATGCTCACTCTACCGACAAATGTCCGAACCAGCCAATCTGTGGGTACTGCTCCGGACCACACAATACGAGACAATGTCAAAACCTTGCTCAACCTCCGACCTGTTGAACCTGTCATGAGCAACATCCAGCATTCAGTTACAAGTGCAAGCAGCGATCTCCTCCGGAACCGACCAAACCTGAAATGACTGTTCCTTTGCAGCATCACAACAAGTCCATTCCGTCTTCTTCTATTCCTACTGACAAACACCAGGCCGTTACTATTGAACAACTCCTTGCTTTCATCACACTCACACTTCAAAATATTCATCCTTTTCACCGCCCTCACATCCTACAACAACTGCAATACTCAACACGTGCAATCTTTCATATGAACTTCCATGCTACTTACAACGGACATAAAGTATACTTTCATGTCAGTCCACTTGAAACCGAAGTCTAATTCCATCTTCCTTCTCTTACGAATCATCATGGCATTATCCTTTATATTTGTTAAAATCAGTTCTCTCATCCAGCACAAACCACTCTTCGCACTTCTACTGCAAGAACACCGCACTTCAGTATTTCTTCTCAATGAGACTCGCCTTACACCTCGAAGCTCCTGCAAAATATCTGGATATTCCGTCACAAGAAAAGACAGTAATATGCCAGCTAGACGTGCTAACGGCGGAGTTGCATTAGGCTTTCCCCCTTCTATACCGTGTCGTCATTACGAACTTCCACAGCACAATCTTCCAGAGTACCTAATAACAACCCTCTACCTCAAAAACTTGTATATCACGCTTGCTACAATTTACGTTCGACCTGGTCATATTATTCCGTTAGATTTCTTCCAGCATATTTCAAATAACTTCCCATATTATATCATAATGGCCGACATCAATATCCATAGCAGAACACCTCAACAGCGACAGACTTTTCTCAACTTCCTTACAACTCACACCACTGGTACTTTTCATCAGCTACCTAAGCACACCCGGCCATCATCTCAAACCACACCTGATTTTGTAATTACTTCTACAAACTTATTATCTTCCTGTACCGTTGAAGTGCTGGATCCAATAAGAAGTGATCACCTGCCAATCAAGCTTACCATCAACCGCTCGCATCCTAATACCTCTAACCACAAAAGTTTAACACGCAAATCTCTTAACTATAACAAAGCAGACTGGATCGGATATCGAAATTTCCTAACTGCAAAACTCTCTAACATTCCCGAACCAACATCAGAAGACGACATGTATAACTCTATTAATCTCCTAACCAATACAATCAATGAGGCCTCCAATAACTTCATTCCTACATCCAGTTCAAATCCATACAGTCCCAAATTACCTCCGCACTACCTTCCGCTCATACGTAGATCTCGTCAGTTCTACCGAGACTTCGAGCGTACGGGAAACCGAGAATCATTAGTTCACCACCGATACATGCAACGCATCGTCACCAATTACATCACAACATATAAACATCGGCAGTGGGTTAAAACTTGTAATACGCTAGCTGATACTTCTCATCCAACGCAGTACTGGAAAAGGTTCAATCAACTCAGCGGCAAACGTAGTATCACCACATATCCTATTCTTCTTCATAATCAACCGCTTCAAACTGATACTGACAAGGCAAATACTTTCGCTACTTATCCGCAGGGTATATTCTCACCGCCTTTAACACATCCTAATCCTCGACATCCCGTCGATCGAATTGATTTTCAATCTCCACACCTCCAGCCCGCACTCAGCCACACATTGGGTCATACCCAAGAACTTACAACACCTATCACAGTCGATAACATTCTAACTGTCACCAAACGAAAACGCAACAGTGCACCTGGCATGGACAACATCTCTTACCGGCATATTAAAGAGGCTCCTTACTGTGTCCTTCATTTCCTGGCTATACTCTTCACATTCATACTCCGCACAGGTTTCTTTCCTATCACATGGAAAATGTCCAAAACTTTAATGTTTCCGAAACCTAACAAACCTACCAATCTTGTTTCTTCCTACCGCCCCATTCAGTTAACCAGTACACTCAGCAAAATCTTCGAACGAATTCTAGTTACTCGCCTTCACACTTACTGCACAGATCATCGCCTGTTACCTCTTTACCAAGCCGGATTCCGTCCTCAATTCAGCATAAATGATCAGCTACTTCGCCTTGTCAACCATATTTACAATCAATTTCTCTCCACGAAACCTTCTTGTCTGGTTCTCTTCGACTTAGAGAAAGCCTTTGATACTGTTTGGCACCACGGCCTGGTCTACAAACTTACTAAATATAATCTGCCTCTCACCTACATACGATTTATATTCAATTTTATCACTGGACGCATAGCCTACATCTCCATTAACAATTCATTATCTCATCCAGTATTTTTACATTCAGGCGTTCCACAGGGATATGCTTTGTCTCCGCTTCTTTATCTTCTCTATGTGGCAGATATTCCACCTCTTCCAGCAACTGTCAGCACTTTTCAATACGCGGATGACACTGCATTTCTGGCACTTGGCAAAACCATACAGCACATCAACAAACATCTCCAGGAAGCTATCGATCTATTCACCTCCTGGTGTTCCAAATGGCGACTTAAAATCAACGCCGACAAAACTCAAGCAATTGTTTTTGTACCTCCTGGCAAACGCACTAGGGTTCACTGCAACCCAACTTTGCTGAATGTTTCGTTCAAGGAACACGAATCCACACTTCAGACACAGCCAAATATCTAGGACTTCTCTTGGACAAACATCTCACTTGGAGACCTCACTTAAAATCTATTTTGACCAAAGCCTATAATCGAATTAATCTACTCCGTCGATTGACTGGCACCAACTGGGGTCTCAACGCCTCTACAGTTCTCACTACATATAAAGTTTTTCTCCGACCAGTACTGACTTACGGATTCACAGCCTGGATACCTGCAGCACCCTTCTTTTATAAAAAGCTAAAAATCTTAGAACGTCATGCCTTCAGAATCGCTTACCGAATATCCTTACCTAGCCCCACTGCCGATCTCTATAGTCGCATTACTTTTCCCACACTTCTTTCCCACATAGAACATCTTCGGTTAAAATATATCACTCATCGACTGACAATGAACCACCCTCTAATCATGGACACAGTATATACTGCAGCCGACTTCGTTACTCTCACACCATTACGCCCCACCCCTCTATCTCTGCTTTTTACCCTTTATCGATACACTGTCCCTCCGAATCATCCCGACATTCCTCTTCTCGATGCATTTCATCTCGATATTCATTCACATTTAATCTTTCCATCACATCATCCACAGTAATCCTACTGTACTAACAGGGCACCAACTGTCTTACATTAATGCCCCGCGTAGCCCCGGGGCGAGAAGATAACCTCACTTGTTCTTCTAACCTCACCTATGTGTTGTGATGTGTATTGCACGTACTCATTACTTTCATACCACATAATCATTTCATATCTACCTTATGCTAATGTTTATGATCACAAGATCATAAAATCCAATGACCATTAAATGTTTAATAAATCAATAAATAAATAAATGGATAAATATCACTTTTCCCAACAACAGCAGTCCATATTCCATTTTCCTTATTACCTCTTCCCGAGTCGAGGGCGTAACCCTTGGGTGGGGCTAGCTTCAGGCTAGCAAAGAAAAAACTTTAGTGTTACTGTATTTGGGTATTGCTCTGGCCCCCATTTAACTCGTGTTTGCCCCAATATGAACCTTCCACCTCAATGTTCTGCGTGCGCGGAGCGCCACCCTACATATAGTTATAAATGTAAACGCAAACCATCACCAGACCAAACACACCCAGAGTTAGTAGTCCCATTACGTACTCAGTCTACCTCCACCTCCACCAACACAGAAACTTCAGTAAATGATCCAGTCACCGTTGGTAAATTGTTAGAATTTCTCACATTAACCCTGCAGAATATTCATCCTTTCCATCGTCCACACATCCTTCAGCAACTCACTCTTGCCGCTAAAGCCACTTTTCATGTAGCTCTGTATGCCACTTACTCAAACAATTATGTTCACTTCCATACTACACCACTCGAAACATCTGTTTAATATCTTGGTCGTCATGGATATCAGCTTTCTGTTTCTCAATATTCGTTCAATCACCAAGAATAAAACTCTTTTTCAAGCACTCCTACAAGAAGAACACATCACTGCTTTTCTTCTGAATGAAACTTTTTTGACTCAGTCCATGCTATGCAGATTTCCTAACTACACGTTGCTTCGCCATGATAACGTGACACCAGCGTTAAGAGCGAACGGTGGAGTTGCTATGGGCTTTCGCCATAATCTACCATTCAGACAGCATAGCTGCCCTGCACTAGCCTTACCAGAGCATATCGTAGCTACTTTGTATTTTAAATCCATCGCTCTTACTTTCGCTACCATCTACGTCAGACCCGGCACTCCAATTCCGTTAGATTTTTTCACTCACATCTCTAATAACTTCAAACATTTTATCATCCTCGCAGACGTAAATTTTCATAGTCGCTCTGCTCATGAACGCACCCAATTTCAAGATCATATAGCATCTCAGACTTCAGGAATTCTTCTCAACCTTCCTTCGCCCACACGTCCAGTTTCCAATACCACACCCGATATTGCAATTACATCCAATACAATAGTTACACGTTGTACCGTGGCAGTCTTAGACTTACTAGGTAGTGATCACGCTCCCATTAAAATCACATATCATACTGGTCTCGTCCCTTCACAAGCAGCATCATCACCTCATCTCACACCACGCTATGATAAAGCAGATTGGGCCAATTATCGCACTTACATCTCTTCTACCATCGACCATTATCGTTCACCAACCACTGCTGACGAGCTTTCGACGCAGGTCACCACTATAACCAATGCTATTCAGCAAGCTTCAGCTCTATACATTCCACAAACCGAATCAGTACCTTATCGACCTAAACTACCACCTCACTATCTCGCTATGATCCGTCGTTCTCGTCAGTGTTATCGGGAATACCTGCACACTCGAAACCCTGATACTTTACGTCTTCACCATCAACTCCAGAGAACTGTTCGCAACTATATTACAGCTTATAAGCAACGCCAATGGATCAAAACATGTAATCATCTTTCTGAAACATCGCATCCCACGCTCTACTGGAAACGCTTTAATGCACTCTGTGGAAAAATCACTAAGACTCCTTACCCTCTTCTACTGGATAATACAGCCATTCATTCCGACCAGGATAAAGCGAACGCTTTCGCCAATTATCTTCAAGATATATTTACACCGTCTCCACCTGATCATATGTTCCACCCTCACCCTGCTGAGGCAGTAAATACTCAATCTAAATCTCTTCAACCTGCTGTGACTCATAGACTTCCTGAACATGTTCTCACTGCTCCGATTACAGTCGAAGAAATTACTTATGTTGTCCGGCGAAAACGCAACACAGCTCCAGGATTCGATCGTATCACCTATCGCCATATTAAAGAAAGCCCCATCACACTACTCCTACTTCTATCACTGATATACACCTTCATACTACGCACTGGCTTTTTTCCGATAGATTGGAAGGTATCAAAAACTCTTATGTTTCCAAAACCGAATAAACCACCATCCGACACTTCATCCTACAGACCGATTCAGTTAACCTCCACTTTCAGCAAGATTTTCGAACGCATTCTTGTCAAACGCTTACATCCATACCTAACAGATCGAAACATTATTCCCTCTCATCAGGCTGGTTTTCGACCTTCCTATTCAATAAATGACCAATTACTCCGCCTTTCTACACTTATTACCAATCATTATAACTCCGTTCAACCGTCATGTCTGGTTCTCTTTGATCTTGAAAAAGCCTTTGATAAAGTTTGGCATTTGGCACTTATCTATAAACTCATTAAACTCAAACTTCCTATCACAATCATCCGCCTCATCTATCATTTTCTTGTCTGCCGTTTGTCATATGTCGCTATCAATGATGCACTCTCTCATCCTATTTTTCTACTGTGCGGTGTGCCACAAGGATCTGCCTTATCACCTTTATTGTATGTTCTCTTTGTCTCAGATTTTCCCGAATTACCTCCTAATGTTCACCTGTTACAATATGCGGACGACACAGCTTTTCTGGCACTCTGCCGAACTATCCAACAAATCAATGTCTGTCTAAAGGAAGCTATTAATCGCTTTATAGCCTGGTGTCGCAAATGGAATTTAACAATAAATGCTGCCAAAACCCAAACTATAGTTTTTATTCCGCCACGCAAACGCACCAAAGTTTATCGAAATCCTTCTTTACTTTCCCTTACAGTTAACCAGGTTCCCCTCCGGCCTTCAAAACCAGTAACCTATCTTGGGATAGTTTTTGACCACCGTCTGACTTGGACCCCACATCTCAAATCAGTGACAACCAAAGTACGAAACAGACTTAATTTATTGAAACGTCTCACCGGCACTACCTGGGGCCTATCTCCAAGTCCAGTTCTTAATACTTACAAAGTTTTTCTCCGACCAGTCATCACATATGGTTTTCCCGCTTGGATCTCCGCTCCACTATCCTATTATAAGCAACTTGATATTTTCGAACGGCATGCGTTCCGTCTTGCCTTTCGCATATTTCTACCTAGTCCTACTCGTGACCTGTATTCACTCATCACATTTCCTATTCTCAAATTTCACCTGGAGATACTCCGTCACAGATTTATCACCACACGTTACACTGGACATCATCCTCTTCTTTTTGCCACTATGCACCATCTCGCACTCCATCCCTCCCGACCCCGATATTATTACACACCGTTACATTTACTGTATACTCTTTATTGCTACTCGCTTCCCCCTGATCACCTGGATCTCACACTTCTGGAGGATTATCGTCTTCATGCTCATCTACCTCATGTTTTTCCTTCATATAGTGCACAGTAAACCCTCTTGTAACTAACCGGGCTCCTCCTGTCTTCATTAGCCTAGCGTCGCCCCTATGCAGAAGATAACTGCATTCGTCTTCCTAACATTTCCCTTGTGTTGTCCTGTGCTTGCACCTCATCTCATCTTTCACGCTCATCCTTTTATCACGATTTAACATAATAACATAATATCATTGAAGCTTACGTACGTCCTTTTCTCTACCACCATATTCATTTGTCACCCAGGATCTATGCCTGCATTTCCATACAGATATCTTCATATTTTTCCATTTTCTATTATTATCTATATGTATCTGTGTTCCTATCATTCATTTTTTTATATATATATTTTGTTTTATCATTTTGTATTATGTAATTTCTATGTGTTTATTAAGTTATATATTTGTGTAGTTTTCCTCTTCACATCCTAATGATTATGATCGCAAAGATCATAATGGCTTATACAATGCTTTAAGAAAGATAATAAAATAAATAAATAAATAATTTACCTTCACTTAGACCAGCCACCCTTAAGCCAATCCTACTTTCCGTCACATCTTCTCCTGAAAGAGGGTGTAACCCTCTCAGAGGTAGCTAGCCTCGTGCTAGCATTAAAAAAACTTTAGTGTTACAGAGTAGAGTGCAGCTGACAGTGAATCATACATTAGTGGTGTAGTTAGTTTTAATAGTGTACTTTCTAATTTGTGATTTCAGATAAAACAGCAATGCTGAAGCGCCACTAGAACATAGTGACGAGTTTTGGAATCTCCTGTCCTCTATCCTGGTCACTGAAGCTTGATCCCCGTGTGTAACTGTTGAGAGACTTATCTAGCCCACCTCATCAGATACCTACGCAGTTTGATAGCCTCTTTGGCCCACCTAGACCACTATCCAAACGGATGGTCTTCTTCAAACCTGTTACCTTCTAGACGACCTTCGCTATGGCTTCTGTACAACTCTCCGGTCATACTGGTCTACCTTCTGTTGTTGCTCAGGGTCCATCTCTGACGGCGGCAAAGATCGACAAACGGAAAGTCCGCCAAGAGTCAGAACCGAGTAGTCCAACGGCTCACTCAGCTGCAACTTTTGCTGCTGCGCTCCAGATGACACCACCAACTAAACGTCATCATACTTTAAGTGAGTCTTCAGCAACCTCTAGTAACATGGAGACCAAGACCGCCGACAAAGTACCACTATCTAAGCCAGTTGTTCACTCCTTTCTACTTACAAATTACGACGCGAAATACCATGATCTAAAACAAATTTACCTACGGCTGCTTAAGTATGTTCCACGCTCAGACGTTAAACAGCTCATACCTACCAAGAATGGTATTATTATTCGCTCGACCGATCCAAACATGGCCTCTACACTGCGAAACACCTACTCTTTCGAGATCTTCGGCGCGTCTGTTAACATTCAGAAGCTTACATCGAATCAGGCAAAGCAGCCTCCTCGTAAGTCTCCAGCTCTGTCTGTCTTCATCCGAGGAGTCGATCCACAATATACAGATGCCGAGATCGCTGACGAACTAAAACTTGATGGCCATTCAATCATTAAATGCATTCGCATTAAGAACACCTATGGATCAACTTACATGGTTCGTGTTCTCACTAATAGTCAAGAGACGGTAGACGACCTCCTTAATAATGGTGCATTCATTTTCTTAAAAAAACATAGACTAGAACCTTCTCGCTCACCTTCCCCCCTTCCTGTCCGTTGTGAGCGCTGCCAGGCCTATAATTCGCACCATACTAACGATTGCAGAAACCCCTTCAAATGCGGTTATTGTGCTGGCCCTCATTCAACTAAGTCTTGCACTAATCTAAATACTGCACCTCAATGTTCAACCTGCCCAGATCAGCATCCTACATACAGTTACAAATGTAAGGCTAAACCCGCGGCAGACTTACTCAAACCTGAACTCACTGTTCCAATCCGGATACATAATACTGATTCTATCACACCGCCTCCCAGCTCGGCCCACCAACCAATTACCATCGATCAATTTCTTTCATTTCTTACAGTCACCTTACAGAATATTCATCCTTTCCTCCGTCAGCACATTCTCCAACAAGTACAACTCGCCGCTAAAACCATTCTGCATGTTAATTTCACTGGCAGCTATTCAAACAACTATGCACACTTTTGTTCTACTATTCATGAATCTGCAGTATAATCTCTTTCACCATCTACCTTCATTTCTCTTCACTATGGCCGTTCACTTTTTATTTCTGAACATTCGCTCCCTCCATAAACATAAGCCTTTGTTTCAACAGCTGCTCCTTGAGGAACACATCCATTGTTTTATGCTTAATGAGACATTTCTCACGCCGAAAATCTCCTGTAAAATTCTATCCTATCATCTTCTTCGCCACGATAATGCCGTCCCAGTTCGCCGTGCCAATGGCGGCGTGGCTATTGGTTTTCCCCAATCTATTTCTCATCGCTTACATACTACTGGTGACCGAACGCTGCCTGAACATCTCATCTCCACTTTATATTTCAAACAATGCTACATCACTGTTGCCACCATCTATATCCGACCCGGCCAACCTATTCCTCTAAGTTTTTTTCAATATATATCAGACCACTTCCGCAGCTACATTATCATGGCCGACATTAACTACCACAGCCGTTCCGCTCACCAAAAGCTCACTTTTCTCAATTATATTCAGACCCACACGACAGAATTCTTTCACAATCTCCCTAAACCGACACGACCATCCCCCAATACAACCCCAGATATTGTCATAACTTCACCCAATCTTCTTACTAAGCTTACCTTGAATGTACTTGATCCTTTGGGGAGCGATCATGTCCCTGTAAAACTTACTCTTCAACTTAATGGGCCTCCTCAATTACCTCAACCAGCTCCTCCCCGCACAGTAGCACGTTTCGACCGTGCAAATTGGCCGAAATACAGAGGATTTCTTTCCAATATGCTTGAATCTGTACCAGCTCCTACCACAGAAACAGAACCCTGCATACCATCACTGACGGTATACACCAGGCATCCTCGCAATTTATTCCTCAGGCCCCACTTACTTCTTACAGACCAAAGCTGCCGCCACAATATCTCCCTCTAATACGCCGCTCCCGCGAGTTCTGCCGAGATTTCACTCGCACAGGCAACCTGGAATCGCTTCGACAACATCGCCAATACCAACGGGCAGTCCATAATTACATCATTGCATACAAGACCAGGAACTGGATAAAAGCTTGCAATAATCTATCCGATACAGCACACCCCACACAGTACTGGAAAAGATTTCATCAGCTCACCGGCAAAACCACCCGCAAATCTTATCCACTAATTGTTAACGATACGCCCTTACTCACTGTCGAAGAAAAAGCCAATGCTTTTGCTAACCAACTTCAAGACGTCTTCACGCCCCTTGGACCTACTCTCTCTTTCCGTACTCATCCTACAGATAGACTAAATCTTGACTCGCCCTCACTTCAACCAAATGTTCAACATGTTCTGCCAGACGATTCGCCGTTGACAGTTCCTATCACCGTCACAGAAATTACTACTACCGTTGCCCGTAAACGTAATACAGCTCCTGGACTGGACTCAATTACTTACCGTCATATCAAACAGGGACCATACATTCTCGACTATCTTTTATCTCTCATTTTCACATTCATTCTTCGCACTGGGTTTATCCCTAATGATTGGAAAACATCCAAAACTTTAATGTTCTTGAAACCGAACAAACCAGCTCCATCTGTGTCCTCATATCGCCCTATTCAACTCACCCTTGTTTTCAGTAAGATACTTGAACGAATTCTAGTTTCACGCCTCCACACACATCTCGCCGATCACAACCTCATTCCCATACATCAAGCAGAATTCCGACCGAATTACAGCATTAATGATCAACTGCTACGCCTTACCACATTCATCACTGCTCAGTTTAACCAATCCAAGCCTTCCTGTCTCGTCCTTTTCGATTTAGAAAAGGCTTTTGATAAAGTCTGGCATCTAGGCCTTCTATACAAACTATTTTCCTTCCGACTTCCATTCTGCTATATTCGCTTCGTCTACCATTTTCTCTCTAGCCGTCTCACTAATGTTTCCATTAATGATACTCTCTCTCACCCTGTGTTTATCAACTCTGGTGTTCCCCAAGGCTCTGCCCTCTCGCCACTGCTTTACTTACTGTATGTTGCAGACTTTCCTGCCCTTTTTCCACATGTCACTATATTTCAATATGCAGACGATACGGCTTTCTTGGCGATAGGTAATACGATTCAACATATTAACCGCATCCTTCAAGCGGCCATCAATGATTTTCTTCAGTGGTGTGAAAAGTGGCGTCTCAAACTTAATGCAAGCAAGACCCAAGCAATAGTCTCTCTGCCACCAGGCAAACGCAGTCGTGTCCATCGAAATCCATCGAACCTCCACGTCACGATTGACGGTACAACCCCTCGCTGCTAGTCCCACGGTAACATATCTCGGTATTACATTTGACTCTCATCTCAAATGGTCTACTCATCTCAAAGGTATAATTCTCAAAGCTACTAACCGCCTGAACCTACTCCGTCGCCTCACTGGGACAACCTGGGGTTTGAAATCTCACATTCTTCTAAACACATACAAAGCTTTTCTACGACCCGTTTTAACTTATGGTTTTACAGCTTGGCTCTCCGCACCTGAGTCTTATTACCGCCGCCTCCAGATTCTTGAGCGCCACACCCTACGCCTTGCGTTTCGCATTAAATTACCAAGCCCCACCAGAGACTTATACGAGAGAACGCCTTTTCGGCACATACTCTATCATCTCGAAGATCTCAGGCTCAGGTACGTTACGAAGCGATTCCAGACCCACCATTCACTACTCCTTGATGCAATGCACCACGAAGCCACTCTTCGTAAGCCCTCCGTTCCTCTCCGACATTCTCCACTCTCCCTACTATTTACTCTGTATCATCATGTTCTTCCGCCCAATAGTCCAGATTTACTACTCCTAGAAGACTTTCTCGTTGACATTCCACTCCCATACATCACTCCATCATATGCTGCACTGTGACCTCCCAATACTAATAGGGCTCCCCCTCGTCTTCATTGCGTCCAGAGTAGCCCCTAGACAGAAGATAACCTTCATTCGTCTTTCTAATCCTCTTTATTTTGTGTTGTGTTGTCAAGAGCACCTCATGGATTCATCCTGCATCATTGCTTTGCTATCACTTACATCATAATGAATTGAAAGCCAGTATTCCTATCCTATCCTGATGATTATGGTTAACGGCCATAATGACCTGTACTTGAATGCACTGAATTATAATAAAGATTATATAAAACCTCCTTGCCCCTCGACAATACACCCAAATCAAAGTGAATCGTAACTTCACATCCCAAATAAAGGGCGTAACCCTTTGGGTGGGTGCTAGCTACGGCTAGCAAAAAAAAACTTTAGTGTTATAGATGGTAAGGCACCAAAAATATAAACTCTTTTTTCCGTTGCATCTCGAATATGCTTTTGCATCACCTTTGCACTACGAGAAAATTACATGTGCCCTACATGTAAGCCATCTGGATACTGCTTGTAAATCATCTCTGTCCTACATATAAATCATCTCTATCCTTCATGTAAATCACCTGGGTACTGCGTGTCAATCACCTGTATGCTACGTGTAAATCACCTCTGTCCTACATGTACATCATCTGGGTACTGCGAGTAAATCACCTGTGTGTTACGTGTGAATGATCTCTGTTCTACATGTAAATCACCTGGTTACCGCGTGTAAATCACCTGTGTACTACATGTAAATCACAGCTGTCCTACATGTAAATCACATGTGTGCTACGTGTAAATCGAATATGTGCTACTTGTAAATCACCTGCGCAGTAAGTGTAAATCACTTGTGCAGGACGTGTACGTGTGAATTGCACATGTCCTCTGCACGTGAAGATGTTGAATAGGACTTGTGACGTATATGTGCATCACATGTACAGGCGTGCATTTATACAGATGATGCACATGTTGCATCCGTGCAATTGTACCTGTACTATACAGGTACTGTACGTGCATTGTGCTGTCTGGGACTCATCCACCGCGCCCCTATGATGCATCGGATTGGATATTTGTAATATGAATGAAGTTATTAAATTTGGTTTTAATACATTCGCTTTTTGGGAAGTTACTTTATTCAGTACATACAAGAAAGAGAAAAAGAAATGAAATGAAATCTTTAAGGTCTATGTCCCACAATTAGCTATACCGACTAGGCTAAAGCAGACAGTGATAATGAGAAATGAAGGTTATCGTGAAATCAGGAAAATTAGACGAAACAGGAGCACCCCAAGAATACCCACGCACATGGTGTTTGTCCACCACAGAATTCACTTTGCGAGAGATGGGATCGAACCAAAGACCCCATGCACCAGTGGTCAACACTTTACCAATGAGCTGCTGTGTATAAGAAACTGATTCTACTGTTATAGAGAGATTAATATCGTGAGATTTCTGCAATAGGTACATTAAAAATCCAAACCGAGCTTATTACAAACAAGAAACTATAAGTGGGTCGGTGGCAAAAGCATGTGATAAAATAGGGGTCGTGATAAGAATTAGGTTGAGAACCAAGGATGTAAGGTAATTGATAGGAAGTTATATTTGGTGAAATCTTATTGGTGGTTTCCTACTTTTAACTCCATACTTTGAGCTTGAAACCTGTTAGTCAATTAATGTAACCTATTCATATACGTCAACAATTACGCACTTCTAACGCTAGGATTTGTAGCGAAATTTATTGGTTCAAAAAAAAGTCTTGAGGCATCCTTTATTGTCCGTTTGCTCTGGGCACTGAGGCCAGAGTTATTTGTTTCGAACCACAACTCTTACGTAGCCAGTTGTTTCTGTGTTTGTAGGAAGCCACGTCCCTTAATGAACTCGTGTGTGCTTCGCATGATGACGTAATTTGTCACTTAGATGCCTGGCTGCTATGAAGGTCTCGTTATAGCGAAACACAGGTAATCGTAAGGGAAAGTACGGAATCAGACTTTGAGTCAAAATGAACGTTCGTATCTTAGAATTCTTGTTGATTCGTGTTTAAAAACGAAAAGTAATTTAAAGCCCGTGATACAGTTATCTTCATAAATGCTACTTGCTTTTATTCAAGACTCCAAACTACTGATTTTGTGGATGTTATTTTAAAATAATAATAATAATAATAATAATATAGAGGAAAAAGTAGTAAAAAATAAAAAGCTTATATCAGAGGAATAGTCTATACTGGTTGGTTAATTCTTTGTTCTATTTAAAGCGATTATTACAGAGTGTGAGGACAGAGTAGTTACTGCTTGTGTCATTAGTTGTTTCAATACACTAGAAAGCTTGTTTTAAATGGGGACAATTTACAAATGAGTGAATGATTTGTGGCAAGACCTTATTTTTGCGAGAGGCAGCGAGTTATTCTTGCATTTGAATAACAATTGCGCTGGGTTCGATACCATTAATTAGAATTAAATGCTAGTCCCAGTATAAAGGATAGGGCCTAATAGGAAAAGTGTATATATTTAGAATAAATGATTTATAGCTAACTGTTACGGAGAATGAAGACTGGTAACGTTCATAAGTTTGATGTGTAAGGTCTTTATTTCGAGTCCATATAGTGAATTTCATTTAATAAATAGCTATTTAGTAAAACATATATTAATATTAAATTAATGAGCAGACTGTATCGCGTATTAATCCTTGGCGAAAATTTAAGTAACATATTTACATATACGTTTTCAGAGCCGTACACTTGCCTTGTCAATTACTAAGCTATACCGTATTATTGTGGATCGTTTTTCGGTTGGGCTCGACTGGTCAGATATTGTCTTAAGTGGCCACGTATTTAAATTTCATCAGTTACTAACAAATATCAGCAGCCACAGACGTTAATATCAATAAAATGTTATTGTTTTTAAGAAATTGTTTGAGTTCTCTGAGATTGCGGCATATATATATATATATATATATATATATATATATATATATATATATATATATAGAGAGAGAGAGAGAGAGAGAGAGAGAGAGAGAGAGGGAGGGAGGGAGAGGGTGCAAATGTGGAAACCCAGTTTGTATTTCATTTGTAAAAAAGCAGTGAATCATTAATTTAACCTGGAAAATTGCCTCAACATGCCTTAGAATGTTAGAAATATGGAACCATAATCCACAAGTCCAAAAACCATATACGTAAAAAATAAAAAAATATTTGGCACATGTACTAGCATATTTCGATTTTTTTAAAACTGAGGGTAATGTGGAAACACCCTAAAATTACAGTAAATCAATGTGTAAACACATAAATGGTTGTTTCCACACCGGCACACTAAGAGCGACTCCATTCCTCACATAATTGACATTGAATCCATAGTTCACTACGCATATCTTTCGAAAATGAATTCCCATAAAATATGCACAGAATGTCTTTTTCGGTGGGCTCTTCTACTCCAACTGGAAAAGAGACTGCAGAGTTTTGTTTGTTTCTTTTTTTTTTAATTGCAGGAGGAACTTTGGGCATTTTTCTAGTTTTGTTACCGCCTGCAAGCGGCTTCTGTTTAGGTCTAGTCGTACTCTTACGGTTAGATAAGGATTCTTCGAGCTGTTTTTTGTACGGAGACGATGTCAAAACAGCGCAAGAACTCGACTTACGATTTCTATTCGGAGTCTTCCTCTTCAAAAAGGGTATTTTCATTATTTTATATGGTGACACACAAACTTTTGAAGAGGTGCTCGGTAATAAAAATCGTGGGGAGAATTATTTGCCTTTTTTCCGCCTCTTTGTCAGTTTCCTCTTTGCTTTACTCCTAAGCCTTACCACTCTGCCCTTCCCTCACTTAGGCCAAGAATAAAAAGTATCTAACAGTACTTGTATGATTCAAATGTGTGTTATCTTCAATAAATTATTTACTATTAATAACAATGCAATGGAATTTAGGGTGAGGGAAATGTGGAAACGTTTCCACATTTCCCTCATCCACATGTTTCCAAGTTACCCGCACTGTAGTCAAATTGGATTGTACAAGTTAAGTTAAAAACACGTTCGCTTGTGATTGATTGAAAGCCACCAATACCTTCCCAATAACTCCCTTTCACAATACTCTGTTATGTATTACACTAGATCTATGATACTTTCGACTTAATATTACTACACACTTACCACCAAAAACTTCACGAAAATGTGTAAACAACAATCGACGCACCACCATTAACTACACTGGCCGACCGCTTTATAACGTTGTGTCATGACGAATGGGGACGAGGGTGATTGTTTACGGCAATCGCCGAAAGGGTAAAGCTCTCTGCAGTCAACATACGTTTCCACATTTGCACCCTTTCCTATATATATATATATATATATATATATATATATATATATATATGCCTCAATCTCAGAGAACTCAAACAATTTCTTAAAAACAACAACATTATATATATATATATATATATATATATATATATATATATATATATATATATATATATATATATACCTTATTCCTAGTTCTAGTTCTTTTTTAACTTAATGTGTGCATTTATAGCATAACTTAAAGTAATACAGATTGTAGTCATAACTGATAGTCTAAGACTATTGATGCAATCGAATAGTTTAAACCATTTGTTTATTAATCGAATAGCTGAGAATCGTTATTGAGTATTTGAAAAGGTGATAATGTGTGACGATGAACCGCGAAACATTTTCCTTATCACAATATTTTTGATTGTTAGTATTTGGGGGAATGTTAGTGTTTCGGCGCTCCGACTCCTTCTTTAAGAACCTCTCAATATACACGTTTAAAGAGGAAATCTCATGTTTTGATAGATGCTCATTTAAGGTTCACTTCTTCCTTATTAGTAGCTGTTGCTCCTTATGTGAAGGGTCATGTTGTAAACTGCTGAAACCAATTTCGACCACTTTCCAAATGTTCTCATACAATGCAAGAAAAGAGATATCCTCACATTTTATCTATGAATGCCAGGGACGTAGCTAGGGAGGGGCATGGGAGGGCACCGGCCCCCCAAATCTTGGTTTGGTCCCCTAAAATATTTATTTAAAATTATGTTACAAATTGTTTATATCCGACAATAAATGAAAAAAATATCCATAGTAAACTGAAATTATTCGTACTTTTAAGAAAAGGTTATTTTAAAAACCCATTTATAGGCTATTTCTTAAACGAACGGTAATGTGAGTATAAGATCAGTAACTTTGGGGCTGGGAGTCGTCATTTTTAACATTGCTAGGTTCTTCTAGCCCATAGTGATTCCAGCCTTATAGTCGCCTTGAAGTACAAAGGGCTAAAAATCTATGCGAATGCACTTTTTATAACCGACTAACAAGTAAAGGGTCCAAATGGATGAGTTGAGATGCAGGATGAGACATAGTGCGCCTCATAGAGTATGTGAAAATATTTTTATGTCCAAAATTATAGCGGCTGAGCGCCATAAGGAACGGAAGGGGAGGGGGTCAAATTTGGTGGGAGAAGGGCTATGTTATGTTATAGAAATATATCAAATAAACTGTTGAATCGTAAAAATAGTGAAAGATAGACAATTCAAACAGTGGTAATTTCACATATTGACAAGAGAAAACGGGCAAACTAGATCAAGAACCTCCGCCGCTATTTTGAAACCCGTCATTTTGAAATATGTGATTTTTTTTTAAATGGAAAGGTACTCACGTGATATATCAATTAGGGCCAACATGTTCTTAAACAGTCAATTATGAACTTTAGTGATCGTTATCTGTACTTATTTAGGACCATCTTTATAGTTATTTACGAAAATTTAGGAGAATGATGACAACATTGTGACCGAGTTTGTCAGAAAATTCTGTAAGGAAAATATATCTGTGATTGGTGGCATACAAGCATGTCATCCTAAAACAAAACTGTTCTTGATCAAGCAGGCAATGGAAGAGTTTGCTACGCAATTCGAAATAGATTTTCCTGAATATGAGTTCGTTATTGTAAAAATTACGTAGAATCTCTTATGGAGAAAGAAATTACAAATATCTCGGACCTGCGAGCTGTTATGCCCAAGGCAATTTTCCTCCAAATTACGAATTTGCTGGAAATAATCTTGACGCTACCTGTGTTATCAGCTTTTTGTGAGTGTTCTTTCAGCTTGCATAAGACTCTCAAATCCAGTGGTGTATTTACGATTTTGTTTCGGGGGCTTTGCTAACTTTAGTCCTGGAAATATGAAAATTCTGGAAGATATGTCATTTACTTTAATATAGTAAATACAATTTCGGGGGAAGGACTTAAGCCCGGAGCCCCTTAAATACGCCAATGATCAAATCATATCTTCGTTGTAAGTCTGATCAGGACAGAGCATCAGCATTAGCCGCACTTGAAATAGAACAAGAGATAGCCTCCAAGCTTCAAGAGAACAAAATTATTAATATAGGCCTATTCAGAAAGTCGTCGCAGATGCGCTGTTGCAGAACCTTGGCAGATGAATGCAAGAACAGCATAAAAAGTGGTGGTGTAATATTAGACCAATATTTTACCAATTATTATTTTATATGTACTTCGTTGATTAGATTTTTTATGCTTACGGATGTTCAAGTATTGTAAGCCTATTTAATATTCATATTATGTTTGGGACGCACAGAAGACGTTAACGATTTTGTGAACAATAAAAATGTATGTGAACGAACTCAAGATCTTTAATAAATGCTAAAGTTTGTTAATGCTTATTAAATTTACACGATAGTCAGTTGAAATTATATTGAAGTTTACTAGTATAAGCTATAATGTTTCTTTAACTATGTAGAATATTACATTTTAAACGCAAAAATATAAGTCTTGAGAGCTTCAGTTCAGTTCAGTTTAGGTAACCTCATGGAAGTCATGTCACTTTTTTAGGGTAGTTAATCTATTACCTATTACTTACTATATTATTTGTAATTATTTCTCAAGCTACAAAGTACATAAAGGTACAAGGTAAAAATGTATAGTATATACAGGGTGTTTCGAAATAACACCAACAATGTTTGGGAGGTGATTCCTGACACCAAGATAAGACAAAAAGTATAGACCAACCTGGGTGAACAAATGCTTCCTTTTGGAGTTATAGGCTGCCGAAAATAAATTTTGAAGGTCCATAGCTCAAAAACTATGCGACCTACCGTAGGCGGTTGAAGACCACGTAGGAACTAGTATGTGCCCTAACCAAATATCCAAGTTTCAGAATCCTGTGATACTTCCACAACAATTTTTATAGAGGGAGTTTGTCTACGTGCATATAATCTTAAGTACTCACGAACTACATCTATAAAAATTGTTGTGGAAGCACCACAGGATTCTGAAATTTGGGCATGTAGAGTTCCTAAGTGAAGTCTTGACCCGACTACGGTAGCTCCCATAGTATTAGAGCTATGGACCTTCAAAGTTCATTTTTTTTTCATGTTTTCGGCAGCCTATAACTCCGAAGGAAAGCATTTGTGCACCCAGGTTGGTCTATACTTTTTGTCTTATCTTGGTGTCAGGAATATCCTCCAAAACCTTGTCGGTGCTGTTTCGAAACACCCTGTATAAATAGATACAAACAAACTATTTGCTGAGCAAAACAATATATTCACATAAAAAACTACATACGTGTTTCAGTTTCGCCAACTAACACTTTGGCTTCATCAAACACTATCTTAACACTAGTGCCTATATATTTTTTGTCTATAGTATCTATGTGAATATATTTTTTTCCTCAGCAAATAGTTTGTTTGTGTTTAAGTATATACAAAGCAAAACTTCTACTTATGGAAAATGAAGTATTGCGTTTTTTTAATGTTCTAGTTGGATGTCCTTGCATAAGTAAAAAACACTATTAATACATAGTTTTTAAATTATTGTTTCATTATCGCATCTCGTAGGAGAGGTTCACTTTTCTCTTCTAACCCCCGAAAGAGTAGTTAAAGTTTAATTTGGTGAGTTCTCCATACGATGTTTTCGTGTTGATTATCCGCGGTTGCCGCGCCACGCGATTCAGCGAATTATCGTGAGTACACAATATAATACACACACACAAACACATCATATCTATATATATATATATATATATATATATATATATATATATATATATATATATATGTGTGTGTGTGTGTGTGTGTGTTTGCAAATATGGCCCCCGCAAACTCAAAACTCTGGCTACGTCCCTGATGAATGCTGTTGTGTTCAATAATCTTATCAAGTAATAAGGTTGAGACAATTTATGTTGAAAGTTCCAGATTATAAGCAAGGAGAGAACAGGTATTATCGACAAAGATTAATTAAATCTCCAATCTTTTCTATTTTTTCGTTGGTTTACTTTTCTTTTTTTGTTATTAAAAATATGTGAATGCAACTAACCGCACAACTGTCATTAGGCTTAGAGGCCGACTTCGTTCGTTAATAGAAACCTCTTTTTATTTGTTGATACAAGATTAATAACCTTCAAATTTACGCCTAAAATCAGTGGTGACTTCAGAAGATTTAAATCCAGTGGCGGTGATAATTACTACAGCATAACACTGAAAACCCACATTGAGAACAACATGAGTTATGGCCTCAGGAGAAATTTCGTACCTCTGGAGGAAAATTCCCTTCGAATAACCTCCTGAAATCATAACTGTCTGAGATGTTATAGGATTACACAGTCATCACACAAAGAGAGATTTTAATGGCCAACTGCGTTATAAATTAGCTTCATGCTTTCCCGTTTCCTTCTACATTATTACTCCATCACTTATTTCTAACAATTCACTTACATATATTATCTTTCCGTCTAGCACTAGATAAGGAGCATAACTTGCAATCTAAAACTGAAAAGTGATT
The DNA here is from genome assembly GCF_964235325.1 of Thermobia domestica. Classification (NCBI taxonomy): domain Eukaryota; kingdom Metazoa; phylum Arthropoda; class Insecta; order Zygentoma; family Lepismatidae; genus Thermobia; species Thermobia domestica. The sequence goes on along the minus strand of NC_137467.1, from coordinate 188,370,338 downwards.
TTCATTTGGATATTACTATTATTATTATTATTATTATTATTATTATTATTATTATTATTATTATTATTATTATTATTATTATTATTATTATTATTATTATTATTATTTTGCTGTTAATCAACGGTAAATGCTTTGCTGTTGAGAAATCAATAACTGATAAACATAAAAGCTAATTTAGCCACTTTCACTTATGAAACTGAAAATGTTTCTGGGTTTCTTTCACCGTTATATGATCCAAGATTTTACAGAAATGATTGGAGTCAATAGTGGATTTAGAAGGGTTGATCGGAAAGGGGCTGGGTCAAATTCAATTGTTCCATGAACGAATATAAGGGATATGGAAAGTAAATTTCACATTGAAATGAAATGGACTAAACGTTTATATATAGAGACCTTACCTCACGAAGAATTATAGAGAATTATAGTTTGTAAAACATGCTACTGATTATCAAATTTTTCCATGTTTGTTCTGATAACTCACGACTGTTTCCTTATGTCCCTTTCGTAAACTGATTAGGCATATTTTACAATATTGAGAGATATTTAACATTCGTTTTCCTATGTTTTTTTTTCTGAAAGAAAATGAGATTTCTGTGTACAATTAATATCTTGGCACCCCAAACAAGTACATTACAAGCGCAATAAATTCAATTCAAAACGATCGTCTTTGTATGTATGTCAGCATCAATGATGAGCACTTTCGTTTCCTTTCCAATGTAGATTCCTTCTAATTGGATCTAAACAACAATTTGAATAAATATAAATATTTGTGCCACAGACTGGATCCAGCATATTAACTTAGAGGGTACAGTAGATTAGCTTAGGGTAGAATATATTAGGCTATTTTAGAGTAGGTTACATTAGTTAGGTGAGATTGGGTTATTTTAGTTTCAGTTTAATTCCATTTTCCTTGATTTTCTTTGCGGCATTTAACTCAGAATATAATGCTCCAAAATATATACACACTGACCCAATATTCAACCAAAGCTCTCGGAGACTGAGCCAGGCAAGTAAAAAAGAATCAGTTTGTTTCTAATAATAAAAGGAGATACCAAAACACAGATACTTCACCTTGGCCGAATGGTTAAGAGGAAATGAACATATTTGAGCCAAGAAATCATTGACCTCGACCAAAATAAAAAAAAAAAAACACACACACACGTGACTTGTAATAGCCTATTTTGAATAATTCACCGCTCCCAAAGGATTAACTACAACAGGAATCCCACCGCAATTGGCTTCAAAGAAAGTCGCTACAGCTAGTTTCCTTGACCTACAAGGGGAAAAAAAATAAAGAAAGGAAGGGTAAAAATAAAGATTTTCCTTTGTTGCTTAGGTTCCATTCAGATGAAAAAATATTTAAGGAAAAATTGGTAAGAGGAGAGGGTGGAAATCGATAGTAAACTCTTGTAGCGAGTGACTATCTCCAGCAATCTTTGATGTTCGATCAATTAGAACAGTTTAGAAGATTTGCTCGAGTTAGACGTGTGGTGTTTAGGATGTCGAAATAATAACGTACATTTCATTTGCAAAATGTCACAAAACCTTTCTTAAACTGATTAAATCGGAAGAAAGACAATTGTGTTAATTTCGGTGAGGAAAATGTGTAAAGTAAATAAAACAAAGGGAAAAAGCGGAGAAAAATTTAAACAAGATATTAACTCAGAAAAGACTGAAAAAAAGTTTGAGGAAAGTGGCTAGAACGAAAAAGGCAATACAGTAGTGGTGTTAATTTTTAGCGAAGAAAATATGCAAAAAAAAAAGCAAATGGGAAAAAACAAAAATATCTAAAACAGCCAGTACTGCAAACAAAGAATTATTATTATTATTATTATTATTATTATTATTATTATTATTATTATTATTATTATTATTAAACCTAAATATTCTGGTACAACGGACACATGTATGTGTAATACTAACTATGTATCAACTTACATGAATTATCATAAAATAACGGGTATTTCCAGTTAGTAGCTTGTTATACAAAAGTAAAGCAAGGTCATAATTATATATTCATGACACGTAATAAGCTGCTTTACTTTTCTGCATGTTAAAATCAAACTTCACATTGATGAACAGCTTTGAATTACATATTCCGTGGAGATGTTGTACATAATAATTGTTTATACGGGCGGTCTTTTTATAGTATGACAGTTAGAAGAATGGATACACCTTTTTCCCGGTGAAAAGAAATGTTAATTGGACAAGCAGAATACAGAAAAGACCTTTCGGAAATAAAATATGCAGATCACACACGTAGAACAAGGTAATTCATTAATATGCAGCACATGTAACGCGGCAGCTGCTGCTGGAGAATATTCTAGAAATTTTGATCGTCGGAATGAGTGAAAGAAAGCACTGGAAACTTCCAGGTCTTTTTTCTAAGCTTATTATTGTTGGAATAGGGGAAAGAACACACTCGAAACTTCTGGAAATGTTTCTTGTAGTATACTTGTTTACTTTTATATGGGAAAGGGACATATTGTAATTGTTGGGAGTATAAGGGGACGGAACTGTTTGTTTTAATCGGGAATTGATTGCGGATTTTCCGGCATTGAAAAATGATATGACTCGGTGTACTTTTATGGAATTATAACGTGACTAAGATATAGTATAATGTAATATGTAGGGAATTATAACGTGACTAAGATATAGTATAATGTAATATGTAGGGAATCAACATTTTTTTATTGCATCTGGACTCGAATTAGTATTCTCCCAGGTGAAGAACCGTACGCTAAATTTTATGCTTGCAGTGCGAACTTGTTACTTATACATAACTATGAATTGTGTATGACATAACCGGTATATATAAATTATATTGTACAGAAAGTTAGCAGAATGCGCCCCGGGAATCGAACCAGAGCTCTTCCACGTGAAAAGCCGTACGACAAACATTTTGCTTAGCAGATGTTGTTACTTATATGTAGCTATGAATTGTGTAAGACATAACAGGTATATATAAATTATATTGTTCAGAAAGTTAGCGGAATGCGCCCCCGTGAATCGAACCAGAGCTCTTCCACGTGAAAAGCCGTACGACAAATATTTTGCTTAGCAGATGTTGTTACTTATACATAACTATGAATTGTGTAAGACATAACAGGTATATATAAATTATATTGTACAGAAAGTTAACGGAATGCGGCTCCGGGAATTGAACCAGAGCTCTTCCAGGTGAAAAGCCGTACGGCAAATATTTTGCTTATAAGATGTTGTTACTTATATGTAGCTATGAATTGTGTAAGACGTATAACTGGTATTTAGAAAGTATATGGTAAGAATTATTATTATTATTATTATTATTGTAAACTGTTGTGTTTTGTTTCATAAACGCTAGTGTAACAATGAGGTTATATGCCGACAGAACGTTTAACGTTACCGCAGATTGAACTTAAGGGTTTTTTATGTTGAAAGCTAAGGCTATAAAAAGAGACCCGAGACTCTTTGAACATATTACCCAGGATGAAATGTAGTAGTGAAGTTAAAAGGGAAACTTTATACTTATATTTTGTAATTGGAAATCGTAATACAGCAAATAATTAATTTTTAATTCTTTTATTGTTTTTAGGTGGTGAAGGAAATAAAATATGTTAATAGAAACAGTGGAGAACAAACCTTATTTTTCTGAATTGTTTGTTGTTGAAATATAGCGGAGGATTTTTAGTGAAAAGGAGTTATAGATTGGTCTTAAAATATGGATTCACTGAAACCGTTGGATTTTAGTTGTATGAAATATCGAAAATATTGGATAATGTGTGATATGAATATTGAATACTGAAATATCGACATAAAAGTTATTATAAGTTTTTACATCCAACGAATATACTGGCTAGACTAAAGGAGACGGTGATGATGAGAAATTAATGAATATGGTGGAATGAAGAAAGTGGGAAGAAGCAGGAGAACCACGACAAAAACCTACGCACAAAGTGTTTGTGCACCAAAAAGCTAACTTGAAACAAGCTGGGATTGAATTAAAGACCCCATGCACCAGAGGTGAACGCTGTATTGCGTACCCACTATAGCTTTTCTATGTATTATATTTGGATGAATGAAATACACATTTATAATTTGGTGGAAACCGGGGATTGTAGGAGGAAACGGGAGAACTCTACACACAATGTTTAAACTAAAAATACACTTGGAATGAGCGAAAGCATTTAGTTTCAGAAGTGACTTTTTTATGATTAGCGCTATTTAATGTGTATGAAGGAGGAAAGAAACTTACTATAGCGCTTATTGGAGAATTATACTTTTGATACTCTTTATACAAAACTAGGTGTTTATATAACTTCATACATACTAGCAAAGAAAATATATCTATTAAGACATAATGTACGTTAGGTACAATTTTGACATTATTTAAACAGTGTAGGTAACGACTTTTTTAAGGCAATACAAGAGACGGACAATTATTTGACAGCGCAGATTGTGATAGTAATGGTGTGTTTGGCTTATTAGGATTAGTCATATGCAGATGGAAACAATTGCTTTAAATAAGAGATAGCACTTTGAACGTATAGTTTGGTTAAAAGTGCTTTACTTTAGAACTCATAACATTAAGTACAAGGTAACCAACACCATTGGCGATAACTATTAGCAGGACTGTGAGCGATTTGATTAGCGTGTTGGAGAGACAGATACATTTTGCGTACATAATAATAATGAGCATGAATATTTGACTTTGGCACCTAGAAGATTATGCAACCGACAAGTTAAAAATGTTTTGAGGATTGCATATTATATTCACAGACAGTCTGATACGATTTTGTATTTTACGTGAAGTGTGATGAATGTTTGTTGAACTAAAAGGGTATTTATTTATAGATCTTGTTTGTAAGTTAGAAAAAACAAGAAAATATTTCTTGTAATGGTGTTATGACCGCCAGAAACGAAATAATAGCTAACATGTCCTTTTTTACAGTTGAAATAGATATTTGTCAATTTAAACTTTAATAAAAACTAGTCAGAATTTCGAGAATTTTAAACTTTATTGTAATAGTTACAAAATGCATAAGAAAATAGTATTTTAATGTTTTAGTTGTCTGCATATAGAGTATATATTTATATATAGTTGTGAGCGAATACATGGCATACATGGCGAGTAGCGACTCGAGAAATTTCACTTCGTGGATACGAGTTTCTTCTTTCTCTGACTTGAGGGTAAAGCGAAAACATTTATTCTGGCATGAGTCTTATATACTCATCTACTCGAGACATTTTGCAAGTAGGTAACGTTGAATGGTTAATGATTGTAAAATGTTGAATATGAAGAAAGTGGTAGGAAATGGAGAACCCCGAGAATATCGACAGGGTGTTGTCCATCACAAATTGTCACGGTCTTGGGATTGAAATAGGGATCCTCGTGCCAGATGGGTGCACTCTACCAATGGATCAAACTGTTTCCATTTAAAGAAGTATTCCGTACAATGATAATTAAGAAAGTTGTCTAATATTTTTCTCGTAGGTTTTTCGTGCTCATGTTGTTAAATAAAGAATTTTTTCTACTAGCATTACAATGGATAAATGATGAAAGTGATTATGCATAAGAAATAATAAATATTAAATGGGCGTATCTCTAATATTAAAAGTTAAATAAAATTGAATTACTCGCACACAAATCGTGTTCAAAGAATCAATATATATAAACGTTTCATCCACACCTGTATCACCCTGCTATAATGCAACTAGATAGTTCGTTCGTTTATTATAGTTTAAGTTAAATGCTTGTTGCGATGAAATTTTCAAATACGTATTTACACTCCAGATTAAGAAACATTTCGTATTTTGAAAGTTCATGTATCGCTAATTTTGATACCAACAGATGTCTCGTGAAATTGTTGTTGTTCACCACCACTGCCCATGGAATTTTTGTCCATCACAATTGCACATGTTCTGAGATTGATCCATGTAATACCATTTTACAAACACTACCTGGTTCACTTTTCCAGTTTTAGCTACTGGCATAAGCATACGAACTCGTCATCTGAGAAAAATAGTCGTTATATTTGATGTTCAGTCTCAACCATGGATAGTCTCAGCTTGAAAACAGAGGCTGTTTACCTTAATTCTTTTGCACGGTAGGAGTTTTCAAGTTTATTTCACCTCAGCATGTTCTTATTTTCTTCATTATGTTTAAAGTTTTAAATTAAATTTTTAAAAGATTCCAGCGAAAACATTTATTCCAACAGGAGTCTTATACAACCACCTAATGGCCCTATAATTTTGAATGCAAGTGTATTCAAGCTGTAAATTAAAACTGTAATCCGTGCACCATAGGTAGTCCTTGAAATCTATCATTCTGGTCCTCTTAAACATTAGTCCAAAAAGAACAAAATAAAATTCATGTAACCTTTGTATCACACAGTATATTAAGAATCTCAAACAATTATTGATACTACTGTGGGATTATAAAATATTCTTCATCGCCTTCAAAATCCTTCACCTCTGGCGCGTGATGGATCCATGGTTCTATCTTAGCCCGCCAAGGCATAGAAATCGTATTATTATTCAATTCAAAATCTTTTGTCGTAAAATTCTATCGAGGAAGTTGGGGGTTTTAATATACAACGACAATCGTACCTGTTATACTATATATATTATGAAACATGATAGCTTCCTTACTCTGAAGAACGTCCTTTAGGTTAAGGAATAAGCCAATTAAGCCAATAAATGAATGCTGTAGGAAATGGACGTACCAGGAGAAAAAAGGTGTTGTCCACCACAAAGTTCACTTGGTCGGTTTTAAATCACGACCATCAAAATGTCGTTCTATCACTGAGTCATAGTGCTCTCCCCATATCCGAGTATACCTCACTTTGGGTCTACAAGTTTCAAGAGGTTACCATACAATGTTTATTATCAGGATCAATAAAAGTAAAGCGTCTGCAGTGTGTGTCAATTCATTATACGTAGGATTTCTAGTGGTTGTCTAACAAAAGGGTAGTGTTTGATTTTCAAGCCCAAGGTAATTATTCACAAAAGTGCAATCTTGTCCTTTTACTATATAAAATGGAATAAGTATTTCACGTTATCATCTTAATAAGAAAAAGTATTTTCCTGTATATTTCTATGCATTTCATAGACATTTTATCCTTTACCTCAAAGTATTGAGCTCCCTAAGCTTTATTCTTTTAAAATAGCATATACCAAGTAAGGGTATGCACATCCTGAAAGTTGTTGAAGGGTGGATCCAACACTAACAGTCACTGCGTTTAAGCATTATTGAAGTAGCATTATTCTACTTGCAATAAAATAACACGTAATTTTACAATATTATCATCTATATTCTCAACAAAATAGTACACTAACTTCTTTTTTATAAAAAAGGAATACAAGGGTACTGTAACATCAACTTTTCTACAGTATATCACGCATTTCTCTCCTACTGCAACCATAATTTTCTTTAAAAAGTTTTGAAAAGAAAAGTTTTAAAGTCTTCATATCATAAAGTAAACACAAGGTATCAAGCTCAGTGACTATTGTTCAATGGACAACAGTTCATCATTCAGTTACGTTGGTAATGTCTGTCAAAAAATCTAAAATTAAGTATTAAATACTTTCAGTTTCCTACCATATTCCTCGAAAACAATTATTTTTCTTCTAACGCACTGCTTCTTAAACACAGTTTCTTCATATAGCATACAAAACACCTAAGATTATTTTTCTAATATCTATTTATTTATTTCTTTAAAACAATACATTACTCTCACTGACAATTCAGTTGCCAGTACTTCAGTATTTTAGCTTTAACTATTATTTACATGTGGTAGGTAGTCTTATAATACAGTTCTCTTGCAGTTACGATGACATAAAAGAAATGATATATACTATGAAAATTAATCTTCCATAACAGTTCATATACACAGCAACTGCATTAACGTTGTCCCTATTGTGGTTCAAAACTCATTTTACTGTTAATATACTGTTCCTTATAACCTTGTTGTTATATAACACATAAATTTAAAAATTAATCCAAATAGTAGTTAAAACCCTAATACGAAATAAATCTCAACATAACTTTAAAATATAATTTGCTCATTTACTAATCAATCAAAAGTCCAAGATACAGTTAAATTAATCTTGGTGTGAGCAATAGTGATTCAATTCGTTGTGCAAACATTCGTTTTCGTCAAGCTGTCTTGAACACGGGCTACTTCTCATCTGCATCAAAGAAAATCCACACCTCTCAATAGATATACTTTCTCGTTACAAGCATTGGTAATGGTTCAAATTCCACTTTTAATAACAGTCCTCCGAAATCGCTCGTAAAAACCAGCAAAACAGTAACTAAAAATTCCAAACATAGTAACTTCCGTATTTCAATCCAATACAATTGCATTGGGTAAAAGAGCAAAACCACAGTTCGTCTTAAATATTCAAATTTAACTCAATAAGTGCAAACTGCAGAATATAATCTCTTTAAGGTTTAGGAAACTCTAATTTCTTGAGCACGACACTTCTAATATGTTATAACTGTATGCCGTGTATTCGCTCACAACTATATATATATATACACTCTATATGCAGACAACTATAACATTAAAATACTATTTTCTTATGCATTTTGTAACTATTACAATAAAGTTTAAAATTCTCGAAATTCTGACTAGTTTTTACTAAAGTTTATATTGACAAATATCTATTTCAACTGTAAAAAAGGACATGTTAGCTATTATTTCGTTTCTGGCGGTCATAACACCATTACAAGAAATATTTTCTTGTTTTTTCTAACTTACAAACAAGATCTATAAATAAATACCCTTTTAGTTCAACAAACATTCATCACACTTCACGTAAAATACAAAATCGTATCAGACTGTCTGTGAATATAATATGCAATCCTCAAAACATTTTTAACTTGTCGGTTGCATAATCTTCTAGGTGCCAAAGTCAAATATTCATGCTCATTATTATTATGTACGCAAAATGTATCTGTCTCTCCAACACGCTAATTCAAATCGCTCACAGTCCTGCTAATAGTTATCGCCAATGGTGTTGGTTACCTTGTACTTAATGTTATGAGTTCTAAAGTAAAGCACTTTTAACCAAACTATACGTTCAAAGTGCTATCTCTTATTTAAAGCAATTGTTTCCATCTGCATATGACTAATCCTAATAAGCCAAACACACCATTACTATCACAATCTGCGCTGTCAAATAATTGTCCGTCTCTTGTATTGCCTTAAAAAAGTCGTTACCTACACTGTTTAAATAATGTCAAAATTGTACCTAACGTACATTACGTCTTATTAGATATATTTTCTTTGCTAGTATGTATGAAGTTATATAAACACCTAGTTTTGTATAAAGAGTATAAAAAGTATAATTCTCCAATAGGCGCTATAGTAAGTTTCTTTCCTCCTTCATACACATTAAATAGCGCTAATCATAAAAAAGTCACTTCTGAATCTAAATGCTTTCGCTCATTCCAAGTGTATTTTTAGTTTAAACATTGTGTGTAAAGTTCTCCCGTTTCCTCCTACAATCCCCGTTTTCCACCAAATTATAAATGTGTACTTTATTCATCCAAATATAATACATAGAAAAGGTATAGTGGGTACGCAATACAGCGTTCACCTCTGGTGCATGGGGTCCTTAATTCAATCCCAGCTTGTTTCAAGTTAGCTTTTTGGTGCACAAACACTATGTGCGTGGGTTTTTGTCGTGGTTCTCCTGCTTCTTCCCACTTTCTTCATTCCACCATATTCATTAATTTCTCATCATCACCGTCTCCTTTAGTCTAGCCAGTATATTCGTTGGATGTAAAAACTTATAATAACTTTTATGTCGATATTTCAGTATTCAATATTCATATCACACATTATCCAATATTTTCGATATCTCATACAACTAAAATCCAACGGTTTCAGTGAATCCATATTTTAAGACCAATCTATAACTCCTTTTCACTAAAAAACCTCCGCTATATTTCAACAACAAACAATTCAGAAAAATAAGGTTTGTTCTCCACTGTTTCTATTAACATATTTTATTTCCTTCACCACCTAAAAACAATAAAATAATTAAAAATTAATTATTTGCTGTATTACGATTTCCAATTACAAAATATAAGTATAAAGTTTCCCTTTTAACTTCACTACTACATTTCATCCTGGGTAATATGTTCAAAGAGTCTCGGGTCTCTTTTTATACCCTTAGCTTTCAACATAAAAAACCCTTAAGTTCAATCTGCGGTAACGTTAAACGTTCTGTCGGCATATAACCTCATTGTTACACTAGCGTTTATGAAACAAAACACAACAGTTTACAATAATAATAATAATAATAATAATAATTCTTACCATATACTTTCTAAATACCAGTTATACGTCTTACACAATTCATAGCTACATATAAGTAACAACATCTTATAAGCAAAATGTTTGCCGTACGGCTTTTCACCTGGAAGAGCTCTGGTTCGATTCCCGGAGCCGCATTCCGTTAACTTTCTGTACAATATAATTTATATATACCTGTTATGTCTTACACAATTCATAGTTATGTATAAGTAACAACATCTGCTAAGCAAAATTTTTGTCGTACGGCTTTTCACGTGGAAAAGCCCTGGCTCGATTCCCGGGAGCGCATTCTGCTAACTTTCTGTACAATATAATTTATATATACCTGTTATGTCTTACACAATTCATAGTTATGTATAAGTAACAACATCTGCTAAGCAAAATGTTTGTCGTACGGCTTTTTACGTGGAAGAGCTCTGGTTCGATTCACGGGGGCGCATTCCGCTAACTTTCTGTACACTATAATTTATATATACCTGTTATGTCTTACACAATTCATAGCTACATATAAGTAACAACATCTGCTAAGCATAAAATTTAGCGTACGGTTCTCCACGTGGGAGAATACTAATTCGAGTCCCGGGGGCGCATTCTGCTAACTTTCTGTACAATATAATTTATATATACCTGTTATGTCTTACACAATTCATAGCTATATATAAGTAACATGTTCGCACTGCAAGCAAAATATTTAGCGTACGGTTCTTCACCTGGGAGAATACTAATTCGAGTCCCGGTGCAATAAAAAAATGTTGATTCCCTCCATATTACATTATACTATATCTTATTTACGTTATAATTCCATAAAAGTACACCGAGTCATATCATTTTCAATGCCGGAAAATCCGCAATCAATTCCCGATAAAACCAAACAATTCCGTCCCCTTATACTCCAAACAATTACAGTATATCCCTTTCCCATATAAAAATGAACAAGTATAATACAAGAAAACTACAAAGTTAGTGCCTACTAATGATTTTTTTCTTCCGGTGCCTTCTATGTATCAATTTTCTTCTTCCAACAGTATATTTGCGTTTCTTATCTCTTATACGTTGTACAAATCATGTAAATAAATCGTTATTTTTATACCTTTCTATCTTACCAGAAGTTTCGAGTGTGTTCTTTCTCCTATTCCAACAATAATAAATTAAAAAAAAAAGATCTCGACATTTCCATTGCTTTCTTTCACTCATTCCAACGATCAAAATTTCTAGAATATTCTCCAGCAGCTGCCGCGTTACATGTGCTGCATATTAATGAATCCAACAATCTATTACCTTGTTCTACGTATGTGATCTGCATATTTTATTTCCGAAAGGTTTTTTCTGTATTCTGCTTGTCCAATTAACATTTCTTTTCACCGGAAACTATTTATTATGTGTCATGTTCTTTATACAACCTCCGGCTGCACCTGCATACATTATGTGTCATTAGTATGCGTAAAAGGATATATCCATTTTTCAAACGTGCATTAGGAACTACTACCATGTCAAAACGTAAACACTCATGAATATTCATGAGTGACGAAAACTGTCCCAGAATCTACTCCAGTTGACGTGGAAAGTTCAAACTTGGCATGATTGTTGCTTTTCGGGACTAACTCACAAGAAATTGTCAAAAGTGAATATGTTTACCTTTTAGGGGGTCTAAAGGGGGGATACAGAAATGTCCAATATTATTTGAATTGACTCATTCTTTTTTCTTTTCTTTTTTTCTTTTTTTTTGGACAAATAATTTCATGATTTAGCTACTGGGGAGTAATACAAAAACTTGAAATTCGGTATGATGTAAGTTTTCCATAGAATTATTTAACAAAATCATTAGAAATAAAAATTTCCAATTTTAGTGGAGATTTATGGGCAATAGAGAAATCTTTTCCATGATATTTATATGGGACATCTACACTTCAAAATTATAGGGCTTTCTTTGTAGGGTTACAATGAATAAATTTGGTATGATTGTAAGTTTTCGGGATTAACCTACAGAAAAATTGGCAAAAACGACTATTTTTAATACTGATGCTGTATAAAAGGAGGATGAAGAAACTCTCCATGTTATTTAAATTGACCTTTTTTTAACATATACTTTCATATTTTAGGTACTTGGAATGGGTATAGAAACTTGAAATTCGTAGTTTGTTCATTTTCGTTAGCATTACCCAAGCAAATCACTGAAAATAAAAATCTCCTTATGGGGAACTCAAAATATTTTCCCACGTTACTTATATGGAATTTCTTCTACACCCCTAAATGTTTAAACACTTCGAAAGGCTTAGAATGAAGAAATTTTGTCTGATTGTAGGCTACCGGGACTAACGCAAGGAAAATTTCCGAAGTGAATATGTTTAATTTTTAAGGGGTCTAAAGATGGATGAAGAAATTCTCATGTTATTTAAAAGTGCGTTCTCTTGGGATACAAAATCTTATCTGTTAGGTAATTAAAGCAGGAAAAGAAACTGTAAATTCATTAGAATTGTGGGTTTAAGAATTTATTGGTCGTAGGCCGAGCGAACTCGGAGGTTGGGGGTTAGTCTCCAGTTGGCCAAATTCAGAAAATATTAAGAGAATTGCACGAAATTCACTCTTCGTGCAAAGGCTGACAGATGCTAGGACTGTTGATGGGCAGTGGGAATATTCCCGGTAGGAAGGAGAATAGAAAATGGGAATATTCCCGATTTCTTGCTTGGCATATAAATTCCCGAGAAGGAATTTATTTCTATTTCTTTACTTTATTTTCTATATTATCATAAAAAATGACTAATTACTTTATTTTTATTTATTATGATTTGCTTTTAGGTTTAAAATAATTTGGGGGTTAAAAAAAATGAAATTCGATGACTGTACTTTATATAACTAATTAATTATATGATTTTTAATTTTTTTTCTATTTCCATTTGGACTAGAAAGTAGCAAAATACTCATTTATAAATGATTAAAACGAACCAGTTTGTAAAGTAATCCAGACATTCTGTAGACATAGAGCTGAAGTACTATCAATACACCGCGTTGGTATAGATGTTGGTCTGTTTGTTGTCTCTGAGAAAGAATCATATATTGATTTAAGGAATCTCTATAGATGTAAATACATATATATTTAAAATGTAATGTGCACGTATCAAAATTAGTGTTGCTTGTCAGGCAGTTTCAATAGTACCTGTGCTTCTGGACCTGTGTTAATTAGGATTTGTTTGGTTTGCTTTTTTTTTTTTTTTTTTACGTGTGTATGCATGTATCAACCGTTCTTGTAAAATTTTTGTAACACAGTAAATATTGTTCTTCTTAATTTAGAGCTTTAATAGTACATAGTAAGAACACAGTAACAAAGCACAGTGTACCTCAAATCAACATTCTGTATATATGCCATTCTATACATTGGCAACCTTACGAATTTTTCGGCAGATTAGGTATGTATTCTGGCAGTTACCTTACCTAATTTCTTTATAGCATTTAAATAACTTATATGTTTATAATATCAGTACTGGGGTCAAGTTTAGAAAATTCACTAACACATAAATTTAAACTGCTTAGCGGTGTCAAGGTATGTGAACTTTCTATACCAAATGTTTTTCCAATATCTTTACTCACATAAAACATATTGTAGGCAAATGTATCCTTAGGATATGCGTACTCTCTAAATATAGTAAAATAACATAATAAGATTCAGACTGTACATTTTAAAGAATCTTCTGGAGACAACAGTAATGAATATACTATGATAAAAAAAATATTTTCAAATCACAATATAGTAACAGAATGCAATTTTCTTTGCGTTTCTATATAAATTCTCAGAATTTTCTCATTTTTGGGAATCTTCCCGGGAATATTCCCAAGAATTTATCCATCACTACCTAGGACGTAGGCCGAGCAAACACGGGGGTCTGGGGGAATAGCCTCAGCTAGCCAAAGCCTACTCTACGCTATAAAATTAAAAGTGGATATGTTTATGACTCTTAAAACCCTGGAACCACCCGACCGATCTCTGTCATATATATATATATACAGGGCCAAATCGAGGGTCATTTCCTGCAATCGATCTATTAAACATCGTAAGAATTTGTTTCATCGCCACTCCTGTCTCTCTATTAAAACCAGAAGCGATATAACTCTGTTACAACTTCCGGTTTAAATAATAATCGGGAAAATAGAACTCCATACACAGAAGAATCTTTTATATGATGTACGTCTGACGCTCCCACTTTTTTCACTTCTGCCAGTCGCACTTCTTCCTCGTTTATATGTTCATACTTCAACGTGTCTTTAATTAATAAACAATATTACTAATTGCTGTGTTATGAAATATTTTATTATAGACCCTAGTTTAATATACCCATGCACGCTTGTGGGAGTAGGCCTATTACCATTGATCTCAGCGACCGCGAAAAATTTGGATTTGATACTAATATCGCTCATTTGGGGCTATTTTTACATGTCACGATATACCACACTTCCCTGCTGATTCCCGACCCGCATACAATTATAACTAAATTTGCAAGTCATCGCTAATGGAAGTGTCATCATTGATTTCAGCGATCGCAAAAACTATGGATTTGAAACCAATATCGGTCATTTTGGATTACGTTCATTTGTCCCGGTATTCCCCCCCCTTCCCGGTGACCCCCGGCCCGGAGTCAAGTAGCGTGAATTAGAAAGTAGCGAAAGCGAAAACTATAAATTCGACACTAATATCGGTCATTTTCTACTACTTTTACATGTCCAAGTAAACGCCCTGTGAGAACCCCTATTTCGAATTTGGACAAAAATGTTTAACTTTGGTCTGGCGCCTGGAAAAGGGTATTCGTTACTAATATTTGGTAATTCTCGGTCAATTTGTCAGGTTTGCAAGCCGGTTAAAGTAAACGCCCCCTGTGAGACCCTCCTGGTACGAAATTTGAATAAAAGGCTCGTCTTGATCTGGAGCTGGGCCAAGGTACCCCTGACCAAAATTTGGTAACTCTCGGTCCACTCGTCTGGTACCCTGGGTGAACACAGACAGACAAATAAAAACACAAACAAACTCTTTATTTTATTTATATTAGAAGGTGATTTTTGTCAAAAATCTATAAATTATATTGCCAAACCAGTTACTAGTGACACAATTAAACTTTTTACTATTAAATTCAAAGTGTTGCTGAACATTTCTCTAAAGCTTAGTGATTCACTGGAAGTAGAGAGTCTATTGTGTCTATGGAACTATCGCTTTTTAATCTTATTCAATGAGTTATTTTCTTTAAATCTTCATGTGTCAAGAATACACAAATTAAAATACTCTCAAATTTAATAATGCCAATAAAGGCAGAATACCTATGATATTTTATGATGATGATGATGATGATGCAAATTTAATAATAAAAAATTAGTATCGTTCAATTATCTTTTAATTGAAATGAAAAATGTTTTAAAAACCCAAAGATTTCTCAGGCAAAAATGCAATGGGGAATACTGCTTTCTACACAACCTCCTCTATTTCCCAGTCCTTGTATATCAATTAGTACTACTAATATTAAACTTCAAGGAAAATTAACAAAACCCTTATAAAAACGAATTTAAAATGCAATAAATGCAATTACTATAAAAACAAAAAATACATGATCCTAATCAAAATAAAAGTTGAAAGTATACCGCTAGATGGTAGCACGCATTTGCTCAAAAACTTTCAAGAAATTTGCTGAGATTGAAAGATAAAATGAAGAGTAGCACCTATCTGACAATTTAGAATATAATGCTTAACGAAAAAAGATTATAGTTATATCTGTGTCATAAATTTTGCCTTCTGGATGGCACAACACAATACGTTGGCCGTACTTAAAATTTTTCTACTAGCGTTTATATAGAACCATATTGTCTTGCTACTCACAGTCAGCATCCCTTACTTCAAGACGCACTGCATCATCTCGCACTCCATCCTACACCACACCGACATCTTCATCCTCCATTATCGCTACTGTTCACCCTATACCATTATACTTTACCGCCAGAAGACCCCTTATTATTAGTCATTGGAGATTACATTCTTCATGAACATCTTCCGTTCATCCATCCATCTTTTCCTGCACAGTAATTCCTTTTGTGTCTAACTTGGGCTCCCTTCGTCTCTCATTATCGCCTAGAGCTGCCCCTAGGCAGAAGATGACTTCATTTGTCTCACTAACAGAACCTATGTGTTGTCTTGTGTAATGCACCTCGCTTCATACCTCATCTCCATTTTATATGTTACATTTTAACAATCACCATGCCTTAACTCTCTCATCATAGTGGCTGCCGTTTTCTCCATGTTCCAACATCATTTGTTATTTCATTATTTTCGCGATCATTAAGTTGTATTACTATATAAATATGTTACATTGTTTTACTGTGTATAAATATGAATATGTTTTATGTGTAATGATATATATGTTTCTTCTCCTTTCCTTCCACACCTCATGTTAAGGAACGAAGTTCCTTAAGGCCGACCTTTTATACGATTATGAAAGCAATATGATAATGGAATAAAATAAAATCTCTTAGCTCACCAATCTCTTTCCCATAGCTCTCCTTTCTTCCTTCCCACCACGCACCTCAAAGAGGGCGTAACCCTCTTATAGGTAGCTAGTCACTACGACTAGCATTAAAAAAAAAAAAAAAAAAAAAAAAAAAAAAAAAAAAAAAAAAAAAAAAAAAAAAAACTTGCTACTCTTGGCAACATGCTGCTAATAGTCATCTTCAAACACTTGAAAGTGTGCAAACAAGAGCCGGTCGAATCATCACTGGTCACGATAGATATACACGCAACAGCCAAGTTCTGGAAGATTTAGAGCTGCCTCCTGTTAAAGAAGTTCTACGGCATCTCCACTATAAGTTCTGGCATACTTTGCCAAGGCACATAAATCCAGCTATAGCTACCATAGGAACCAAATGCTCTCTACGGAACGTGCACCGCACGCCACGCCTTTAATATCTTTCCTTAGATCGTAATGACTTCAACATCAGCTACTCTGCGACAGTTGCAGATGTAGTCTCACAGACATAACAAATCAATAGTATTACCCAACAAGCCACCTGCACATCTGTATATATTCTTTCTGCCATCTTACTCATGGAGTCAGGGGCTTCGGCCCTATACTCTTCACAAAAATTCAACATTACCGTGACCGTGACCGTGACCGTGACCGTGCTACTCAACATACTTAGCAGCTTGACGTACCATACGTCACAAGCTGATTTTTGAACCGAGCCTAGCCTAGCTGGGAAGTGTTAACGTGCCTTCTATGACATTGTGTTGCATACGCACAATCGAGACCAGCACGCATACGCTCTCACTGGGATTGACAGTGCTTCTCAGTACTGGAGGGTGAAACTTATTTATCGTCTCTTTGTTATCAGGATAACTCGATAATAGTTTCAGTTTCTAATCGTGATTCAAGACACTCGAGTGCCTATTATTGCATTTCTTTGGGATATTACTGGTCCGAGAGACCATGCATCGCCTGCCTCCGGTAGTTAAGGGCCCAGACCCGCCACCTCCGGGGGATAAGGGGAGGGATCCCCGTCAACAGCGCCGTAGTAGACAGCTTTCTGAAAGCAGTATCGGATCCGTTGAAAAGCGCTCTCGCTCTAAATCACCGCACTATGTTGCTCCATCTACCAGCATTGAGGAACCTATGCAATGTTCGTCTAACGCAACTCTTGATAACAGCCAAACTCCTAACAATCACTTTGCACAACGTGCACCTGTTTATTCATTTCTGTTAACAGATTTCGATCCGAAGTACAGTAATCCACGGCTAATTTTCAACCAAGTTGTAAAGTACCTACCCCGTGCTAGCATCAAACAGATAGTCTTCACCAAGAATGGTGTCATTATACGTTCAGAGGATCAAAACTTTGGAACCACACTACGCAACAAAGCTAGCTATGAAATCTTTGGAAAAAATGCGAAAATGAAGCAGCTTATTAGTAAAGTCAAGCAAACACCTCCGCCGTCCAAGAATCCAATACTATCTGTTGTCATCCGTGGTGTTCTACCTGAGATCACTGATGCAGAAGTGCTCGAAGAGCTTACAGCTGAAGGCATCCCTGTCGATAAATGCATTCGCATCAGAAATCAAATGGGACCTACGTACATGGTTCGTGTGCTAAGCTCCAATAAATCATCTATTGATACTCTTCTTCAGGAGGGAGCGTACATCTTTAAGCAAAGGCACAGAGTCGAACCTTCACGTAGCAATTCGCCCCTACCTATTCGCTGCGAACGATGCCAGATTTATAACTCGCATGTAACGTCAAAATGTCCAAACATTCCTAAGTGTGGATACTGTGCAGAACAGCACGAGACCAAAGACTGTCCGAATCATCAAAAGCCTGCTCACTGCTCTGTATGTCCCGGGTCACATTCTACATACAGCTACAAATGTAAAGCTAAGCCAGCTCCACCCGCAGATCATCCTGAACTCACAGTTCCACTACGTACAACTGATCCACCGGTTCATGCCCACCAATCTATCGCAGCAGGTCTTACAGTTGAAAACTTCCTCCGATATTTCACGCTTGTCCTTCAGAACATTTTTCCTTTTCAACGACAGTTCATCCTCGAACATGTTATCGCTGCCGCCACGAGCATTTTCAATATTAATCTGTATGCCACATATTCCGGGAACTATGTGCACTTTCACATATCTCCAAAAGAAACTGCTGTCTAAGCAAATAGCTTGCATCATCATCATGGGTTTGGCTTTCTTATTTATGAACATTCGATCATTACCACAACACAAAACTCTTTTCGAACACTTGCTTCTAGAAGAATGTATTGATATTTTTGCTTTGAATGAAACGGCTTTAAAACCATCAATGCCATTACGATTTCCACGGTATCAACTCATGCGCTATGATTTTCCACTAGATAATGCTCGAGCGCAAGGTGGAGTTGCAATTGGCATCAATAACAAATTATCTTACCGACAGCATCAGATTCAGCTTCCTTATCGACTTCCTGAACATCTTATAGCCACTATCTATCTACCTAACATAGCACTTACGATAGCAACAATCTATGTACGTCCCGGACAGGTGATACCATTCGAGTATTTCAGCCGTTTGTTTCAATCATACAGGCATCTACTGATACTAGCAGACATCAATATCCATAGCCGCTCCGAGAGGGAAAAGAGACAGTTTGCTGACCATATAGCACTTCACTTACATGGTCACATATATCCCCTTCCGAAACACACAAGACCAAGTAGCCAAACTACACCGGATGTTGTTCTTTCTACCACTTCACTCATAGACAGGTGTCATATCGAAGTCTTGGATTGCATAGGTAGTGATCATTTACCTTTAAAAATAACAGTCAATGATGTACGTAAAAATATTTCTCATACAGCAGAACGCACTATATACTTATACGACAAAACGAATTGGCAGAAATATCGCTCAGATATTGACGCTGCTTTAGAAACTGTACGACCACCGGATACCGAGGAAACTCTTAACTCAGCCATAACTACACTCACCAAGGCCATCACCACCAGCGCACGTAACAACATTCCTACTTATCACGGTAAAACTTATCAGCCAATTTTGCCTCCGCAATATTTGCATTTAGTCAGAAAATCTCTTCATTATTATAGACAATATGAGCGTACTCGTAATCCTGAATATCTAACACAGGCACGTAGATGGCAACGTACTGTGCATAACTATATTGTTGCCCATAAACGGTTGACGTGGCACAACACATGTAATCAACTAAACGATGAAACTCATCCCACACGCTACTGGAAAAAGTTCCATCAGTTGACAGGACAGCAAAAAACAACAAAATATCCACTGTTTCTAAACAACGATCCTTTACATTCAGATCGCGATAAAGCCAACGCTTTCGCCTCTCATTTACAAGCTGTGTTCACTCCGCCTGTTGAACCACATCAAGATAGTCCTAGATTTTCTGAAAAAAACATCACTCAACTATTACAACCGTCACCTACACATACCTTAGATGAAACGCAACCGTTAACAGTATCTATAACTTCTGATGAAATTCAGACGAGTATCAAAAGGAAACGTAATACAGCGCCTGGTTTTGACCAAATATCTTACCGACTTATCAAGGAATGTTCAGTACAGTTTTTTCTGCTTCTTGCAGTTATCTATAATTTTATTCTCCGTACAGGATATTATCCAGTTGAGTGGAAAGTCTCTAAAGTATGTATGTTCCTAAAACCGAACAAGCCTCCGAATTCTGTAAGTTCGTATAGACCGATACAACTAACTGCCACACTGGGGAAAATATTTGAAAAGATTCTAGTGAAACGTTTACATCCATATTTGCAAGACCATCAACTTCTTCCCACTTTCCAAACCGGATTTCGACCATCATATAGTATTAATGATCAGTTGCTTTGATTAACGACTACACTTGTAAACCAGTATAACAGATCACTACCATCTTGTCTAATTTTAATGGATTTGGAGAAAGCATTTGATCGAATTTGGCACTATGGTTTATTTTATAAATTGCTAAAATTTGGACTTCATCTTACTTACGTTAGAGTAATTTTTTTCATTCATACTCAATCGAATCGCATATGTCTGTATCAACGGTTCCATCTCCCATCCTATATTTCCATATACCGGGGTACCTCAAGGGTCCAGCCTGTCACCTCTTCTCTACATATTATATGCATCAGACGTACCAGTACCTGCTCCTCCTACTTATTTATTCCAATATGCCGATGACACCGCTTTCTTAACTCTCGGAACAACTATACAACAAATTAATAGAACCTTACAACTCACAGTTAATAACTTTCTTGTGTGGTGTAGGAAATGGAAGCTCACCGTCAATGAAGAGAAAACTCAGACCCTAGTCATCATACCACCTAAATGCCGCAGTAAAGTTCACCGTAACCCCAATCGTCTTGATATCACTGTCGGAACACACAGATTAGAACCATCTAAATCAGTTACATATCTAGGAATAACGTACGATAATAAATTACAATGGACTGCTCATTTCCAGAAACTTGTGCTTAAAGCAAAAAATCGGTTGCAATTACTTCGCAGGCTAGTAGGACAGCATTCGGGATTAAACTCAAAATTGCTTATCAACACATATAAAGCGTTCATGCGCAGCATTCTTACATTTGGCCATATTGCTTGGTCTCCAGCTCAATCTAAGTTCTACAGTAGGCTCGAAATTATGGAGCGCCATGCAGTACGCTTAGCATACCGCATCAAACTACCATATCCCAACCAAGAACTATACAATCGAATAGACTTTCCACCACTTGTAGAACATATCTTATTTTTACGTAAGCGATATATAGCCAAATGCCTAGAATCTCATAAAGATATTTTTCTGGACACAATCTTCATAGATTCTGAGCAGGATTCCTCTTTCAAATATTGTCATACACCGTTGAGTATATTGATCACACTTCACGTAAATAACCTTCCTATGGATCACTTTCATCGTAGATTCTTTCAACGTCAGATCATTCATCAAGCCGTCCCTCATCTTTTTCCATAGCTGCACTGTTCTCCCTCACCATTAATCTGGGCTCCCCATGTCTACATCAGTCTTGAGACGCCCCAAGACAGAAGAATAACATGCATTCGTTACTATTAACCATTTCACTGTGTTGTGGCGTATAAGGCACTTTCATCTCATCAATCATGATACAGTAATTACAATTTCAATTATGTTCACCTTGTAGTCTTATATATCATTTATCATTATATACTATCACCTTTTTCCAGTTATTTATTGTTAATTTTTTCCTCATGATATGTATTGCTTTTCCACAGTTGAATATCATACAATGTTTATTATTTATGTTCATGCACATAGATCTATTTCAGCACCATTGAATGTACTCGTTCTATTTAGCACTAGTTATTTTCTTTATATCACATTGTCCAACTAACGTTGTTTATGTTTGCACTTGTTTTCAGTATATCACTTGCCGAGAGAGAGGGCGTAACCCTCTAGAGGCAGTTCAATATGCAACTACTTGATGATCCATGCTAATAGAATGAATTATGTCCCATAAATCAATAAATACTTCAACAAAAATGTATATCCTATATTAAAACCTATTCCTTGTTTAAACTCAACTCCTCAAAAAAAAAAAAAAAAAAAAAATTGCTACTCAATACTTCGCTGGTTTCCAGCTTTCTCACTGGAGGCACTGCTTGCATTGTCAAGTCTAGGCTAGGATTATTACGTGCTTGTGGACGCAAGCACGGCAGGTCTTAGTTACGGGCGAGAGAGTGAGAGAGACTAAGGGTTTCACCCGAGTGGATACTGCCTTACCGTACACACTAGTGTACAAGATTTTTGGAAGCTTAGCTTCATCATACATACATCATTTCTTCTTCATCATCATCATTATTTCCACTCCACTTTACTACAGTACGAAGATTATCATCAACCGAGACGTGCCTTATGGCATCTCAACCTGTGAGTGGCCAACACTCCGGTTTACCACCAGTTGTACCGCAACCCTCTTGTTCTTCCGGGAAATCGGTGCGCCGGAGATGTCATTCACTGGAACGGATCTCTACCAGCCAGGGCTCTTCAGCTCGCTCCCGTTCACCAGTAGCTTCAACAAAACTACCGCCTGCTAAACGACAACATAAAATCAGTGACGCCAGTTCTGAATCTTCCATGAATATTGATATTCGAGATGATAACCAGTTTCCTAATCTACCGCCCCCGGGTCGACCTACTATCTATTCTTATTTGCTTCAGAACTTTGACCCGAAATTCACAAATACAAAACTTCTTTTCGTTCAGATTACTAAATACTTGCCTCGTGTCAATATTACTCAAATGATAAAGACCAGGAACGGAATGATTATCAAGACACCTGATCCAGAGTTTCTCCGTACGATTCGGAACAAGTTCAGTTTCGAGATTTTCGGAAAACAATCTACAATGACCAAGCTCAGTGACCAACGCACCAAACAGCCACCTCCGCCGAAGAAAACACCTACTCTTTCTGTAGTTATTCGTGGGGTAGATCCGAGTTATACCGACGATGAGATCCTCGAAGAACTCAAGTTAGAGGGCTACCTTATCATCAAATGCATCCGGATCAAAGGCGACCATGGTCCGACATACATGGTGCGCGTACTTACAAACTCACAGCAGACCATTGATGACCTGCTAACTCGTGGTGCATATATCTACAAACAGCGCTATCGTGTGGAACCATCCAAGACTTCTTCTCCATTACCTCTTCGCTGTGAGCGCTGTCAGGTCTATGGACAACACTCTACATCTCAGTGCAGAAACCCATTTAAGTGTGGTTACTGTTCCGGCCCACATCCTACACGTAGTTGTACTAACTTGAAATCACCTCCGACGTGCTCCACATGTCAAGAAAATTCACACCCAACATATAGTTACAAATGCCGATCCAAACCAGCTCCTGAGCCATCAAAACCAGAAACAGTAGTGCCACTGCGCATACCTGAACAAATCCAACCACCTACAAATCCCGCTCTTCAACAGCCTGTAACTGTCCATCAGCTTTTAACATTTCTTACTCTGTCTTTACAAAACATTCACCCATTCTTACGTAACCACATCGCTCAACCAATTCAGTACGCAGCCAAGGCAATTTTCAACGTTAACATCTCTCCCACATATTCTGGCAATAATGTTTACTATCATTCAAATGTACTGGAAACCGAGGTTTAAAAGCCACCATGTCTCTCTTCATTGCATTATAGCGCTCTCCTTCTTGTTTTTGAACATACGTTCTCTGGCACAGCACAAGCCGCTCTTTGAAGCGCTTTTGCTTGAAGAAAAGATCCATGCCTTTCTGCTTAATGAGACTCATCTCTCACACAACATGACATGTCGTATACCTCGATTTCAATTGTTACGACAGGATAGCACCATAGCCGCCAGGCGAGCCAACGGGGGAGTAGCGATTGGGTTTTCTCCTTCCATCCCATTTCGCAGTCATTTACCCGTTTTACAAAATATTCCTGAACATCTTATCACATCTTTATACTATAAAGAACTCTATGTAACAGTTGCAACTTTGTATATCCGTCCTGGTCATGATATTCCATACAATTTCTTCCAATACATCTCTAATAATTTTCGCACCTACATAATCATGGCAGACGTGAATTTACATAGCCGTCCGGCGACTCAGCGAGACCAGTTTCTCAATTATATCACTAGCCATACTACCGGTGTGACACTACCACTGCCGAAACCTACCAGGCCTTCTAGCCAGACTACCCCGGATATAGTTATTGTGTCGAGCAACATTTCTCATCGTAGCTCTGTTGAGGTACTTGACCTCATTGGCAGCGACCATGCTCCTATCAAACTCCTTATTACAACTCGTTCAGCTACTGCTCAGGATATACCTCCACGAACTACCTATCGTTATGATAAGGCAAATTGGACTGCATACCGATCGCATCTCACAGAAAATCTTTCTGATCTATCGCCACCAAGTACCGAATCAAACCTCTATCATTGTCTCGAATCTCTGACTACTGTCATGCAAAATGCTACTGCCAAATACATTCCTACATCTACTACTTCTGCCTTTCGACCATCTTTGCCTCCACAATACCTGCCGTTGATAAAACGTTCTCGTCAGTTTTATAGGGATTTCGTCGCTACTGGCAACCTAGACTCCCTGCATCACCACCGACAACTTCAACGCACCGTTCACAACTATCTCAGAGCTTACAAACTACGGAGCTGGATCAAAACTTGCAATCATCTCGGTTCTCTTTCTCATCCAACGCAGTATTGGAAGCGTTTTCGGCAACTCACTGGGCAAAATACTCGAACAACTTACCCTCTTATTGACAATAATACGCCTCTTCATACCGATACTGACAAGGCTAATGCTTTTGCACAGTACCTTCAGGAAACATTTACACCACTGACACCTGATTTACCTCATCGTCCTCATCCCGTCGACAGGCTCCATCTGGACTCTCCACATTTACAACCAAATATTCAACATACTCTTCCCGAGAACAACCCTCTTACTGAGCCAGTCTTGATATCTGACATTACTTCTGTTGTTGCTCATAGGCGTAACACAGCTCCTGGTATAGACTCTATTACATACAGGCACGTTCGAGAAAGCCCCTATACTGTTTTATATTTGCTTTCTCTTATATATACATTTATTCTTCGTACTGGCTATGTCCCTGTCGACTGGAAAACATCCAAGACTCTCATGTTTCTCAAACCAGGCAAACCTGCTCACACTGTCAGCTCTTATCGTCCCATTCAATTAACATCAACATTTTGCAAAATTCTGGAGCGTATCGTTGTCAAACGTCTTCACTGCTATCTGGCACTACACAACAGTCTTCCTCTTGAACAAGCTGGTTTTAGACCCTCTTTCAGCATCAACGACCAACTACTTCGCCTTACTAATTCCATCTACAACCATTTTAACACAGGACATCCATCTTGCTTGGTCCTATTTGACTTGGAAAAGGCATTCGATAAGGTCTGGCATCCAGCTCTTATTTATAAACTGAAGCAACTCAGATTGCCTATTGCCTATCTCCGCTTCATTTTTAATTTTCTCACTTGTCGCCTGGCCTACGTCTATGTTAATTTCAGTTACTCCTTTCCAATTTTTCTTCATTCTGGGGTTCCACAAGGATCGGCTTTGTCACCCTTACTGTACATTCTATATGTTGCCGACTTTCCTGCTGTTCCAGCTACAGTACAATTCTTTCAGTATGCAGACGACACTGCACTGCTCGCCACTGGTAAAACTATCCACCAACTTAATTTGGCCTTACAAGATGCTATCAATACCTTTGTCGACTGGTGCTCTCACTGGCGCTTGAAAATAAATCCGACGAAAACGCAAGCTATTGTATCCTATCACCGAAATACCGTTCTCGTATTCACCGTAATCCTCGTCTCTTGAACCTTACTGTTCAAGATGTACCTCTCAAACCTTCTCGTGCTGTCAAATATCTTGGCCTTACTTTCGATCACCGCCTTACGAGGTCGGCCCATTTACAAGCTATCGCAAAAAAGGCATATAGTCGTCTCAATTTGCTGAAAAGTCTTACTGGAACAACCTGGGGACTCTCTGCGACTGCTATCCTGAACACCTATAAAGTTTTTCTGCGACCCATACTTGTTTATGGTTTCACCGCCTGGTTATCTGCACCACCATCATACTATGAGAAACTACGAATCCTTGAACGACATGCCTTGCGAATCGCCTTTCGAATTAAGTTGCCCAGTCCAACTCGGGACCTCTATGATCGGCTTACGTTTCCACACATCCTCTATCATCTGGAAACACTTCGCACAAAATATATTACCCGCCGTCTGCAGTCCAACCATCCACTTTTACAGCAAACATTTGAAGAACACGCCCGTAATCTCTCCCCCTCTGCTGCTTTCATTCCTCCGCTTTCATTACTGCTTACTCTCTACCGCTACACTATTCCCCCTGACCACCCTGACAGTCGTTACTACGAACCATATTCTTCAGATGCTCATCTCCCTCATATCTGGCCATCAAATGCACCGAAACACCTACCGTTTTAACAGGGCACCCTTGTCTTCATCAATGCCTAGCGTCGCCCCTAGGCGAGAAGATAACACGCATTTGTCATACTAACAAAACCTATGTGTTGTGATGTCAACTGCACTTCATTCTCTTCTGCTCTCATCCATCTGCTTTGATGCTCTTTCACATCTAAACCTTAAACCAACCTCATGATTATGGTTCTTAAAACCATAATGACCTGAATTGCTTGATAATAAAAATGCTTCTTTAACCACCCATAGCCCATCTATTGTTTCCATATATTACAATAGTACATCTACCTCTCTTCCCCTACAGAGGGCGTAACCCTCTTCGGGTAGTTGCTAGCAATTGCTAGCAGGCAAAAAAAAAAAACTTGCTACTGTTCGTAGTTTTAAAATGGTAATTCTGATGAATTTCAGAATCAATGATTTTCTTTTTGTAGAAGCGGTAGATGTTTTATATCTAAGCTTCATAATTTATTATTTTTTTTTCAGAAAATTGCTCGTGCCGTAACTTTGCCAATGTGTGTGTAATTTCATAAAATGTGTGCAATTTTTTTTATGTGTTTATTTTGTGTGTAATTTGGCATAATTCAAAATTTTGATCATTGATTATTTTTGCGTAGTTCCTTTCATTCAAATATTCGTTATTTATATTTTCCCCCTGAAAATTGCCTTCTAAAAGCTACGAGCGCCATTGCCTGACTCCGGGGCTATAAATATAACCTATCTTGCTTCCTTGGGACCTCACTTCTTGTTTTCAGATGCGGGTGTTATGACCGTTAGTCCACATTCCCAAGCAAAGCAATATAAATGAATTTTGACCCTCCATGTTGGCCAAAACATAAGGCATAGGGAGGTTAGAAGTCTTTTTTTGTCTTCTAATCACTTGTCAAGTCATTTTGCACACAGATAAACAATTGAGTGAACGAGAGGGATGTCCTGTTGTAGGTCTTTTATTAAACGAAGGACAAAAATTAAAGACAAATAAATACATAAAATAAAAGAGATAGAGAGAGAGAGAGAGAGGAGTTAAACATTACTCTTTCATTGCACTTTCTATTTATTTTACGTTCTAAATTTAGTTCATCGTAAAGTATGTTCTCGGCATTCGAGTGTCCAAAAAAAAAAAAAAAAAAAACGAAGACCTTGGAAAACTTTTGTTAGAGAGTTAACGGCGGAGGTAGGATTTGAAAGAGTTGCTATCTTTCTATATGGTTAACTCTAATTAAATAAACTTTATCCATCTATGGACACTGAAAGAAAAAGCCGCCAAATTTTGTTTTAATGAAGGGAAATAATGTATGTATATCTTTTAACACATAGAACCAATCCTACCATATCTTGATATTTTTAACTGTCAGATAAGATAAGGGAAGAATAAAACTGGTCGCAGTAGGATTGCTTTATTTTGTATTAGGTATGATTACTACTGCGACCAAGTTATCTGACTGCATCAACTGGTGTGGCTTGACTAAGGTAAAAACTTGGTAGGACGTCCAATGAAAAAATTAAGTTGACATTTTTACAATATTGTTATTATTATTATTATTATTATTATTATTATTATTATTATTATTATTATTAATAATAATAAATCAAACTCTAAACCTTTGAAATCAAACACAATATAGCTACATATAGATATGTAGTTATGCATTGTGCAATTTTGTGTGCACTGTCTTCCAGTTTGTGTGTAAAAATGTGCAATTTGGACGGAAGTGTGTGTAATTTTTCTTGCCGTGTCTGGCAACACTAGTTACGATACATTCAAGAGAAGCCTGAAGTGAAAGCAGTGTTGCCAATTTGGCGGAAATGTCGCTAAATCTAGGGGATTGGCTTCCAGGATAGCAACAAAAAATAATTTTTCCGATTAACGACTTTTTTTTGGTGATTTTGAAATGACAATTTGGCGACTTACAAATCTAGCGAATTTTGCGCTGCGAAACACTTGTCATAAAATAAGTACTATTAACTCGAATCAGTTCAGATATATGTTTATTTTTCTTTTGTTATTTGAATCAGTGCAGATGTTGACGAGCTAGGAAAGTACATAACATTTATCCCTTATATTCCCGCTTTGATTGCTTTATCTCTTACCTTCTAACGGGGCGAACTCCAGCTTTTAATGTCCTTTAGTTTACAGAGCTTCCATTTAGAGGCACAAATAATACATTACCGATAGCAAACAGATTATCTGTAGAAGCGTGAGTAGACATTTTAGACCAAGTTTTTTCCGGACCTTTAAATCTGCTCGTTTCTCTAAACTCATTTTTTATTTTGTTGAGCAAAATTGATCATAAAGTTAAAAATATATATATATATATAAAAGTCAAATTATACATATATATGAAAGAGGCAAAATTCCACAAAAACTTTTTAGCAACTCTTCATCCAAACTTGGAGTCATTTCATCTCCAATTTAGCGACTTTTTCCATCAACTTGTTGGCAACACTGAGTGGTATAGGTACACTCAAGAAGTAGCCACAATGGAGGAAAGTTGATTTGTTAACGGGAATGATCTACCTTTTATCGGCACAAAAAAAATTATATTGGACCTTATGTGGAGAACATGGCTACCGAATTTTCTCATTTTCTAAGGAACTAGGTATCTCTAATGAGAAAGAAAAATTTTGCAGCATTCTACAGAAGTTTATTAACGGGTTGAAATACTTAAATTGTATATTTGTCTACTATTTGGCAGAAATAAATTATTAAAAAATAAATAAATTAGTTTCTTTTAATACAAATTACACTGAGAAAAATAAGTGGTAACCTAGTGGGGGTTAATGGAAAATTTAGCTGCTAGAACCAGTTAATAATTTGTAACAACCCTTCTGAGACAAAAAAGGTTAATTTTACGATGTCGCCGGTAATCAATCAAGAAAGGTTACTAGAAAATGTGTAGAAACAATCCAGTGTTTGGTTGCTATTAACCTATAATATAGGTTAGAAGAAGGTAACCAATTCAAGAAGGTTAATTTAATTTAAAACACTGTGTTGTTATCAACCAATTTTCACACAAGGCAAATTTAACCCTCCGAAACTTGTTTACTGGTAACACTGCATTACTAGAAGTACAAACAGCAAGGTCGCCATTTGCAATTTTAAGAACGAAAAGTTTTAAAAATTATGAATACATCCGAAGGAATAGGAAAACAGTTATTAAAATATGGATTCTACATAAATTAATAGAGAAATGTGAAGGAAAGTTTATTTACGGAGGTTTATGCATATTCTGAGATTTAAATGAATAAAATGTTATGTGACATGTTTCTAGTACAAATATCCACAGTAGATGGTAGCACTACTAGTTATGTAATTGTCGTCAAATAATTCACACACTCATAACAATAATTTAGTAATGTGTTCAGGAAACATAATGCGTTTTACGTTGCTTTACGGTACAAATACCAAAATCCTTTTACGTCTTTGCTTATAGAGAAGAGTATCACCCAAACAAATTCTCACTGTTAGTTATTAAATACTTGTGATATTGGTGGCTTATAAGAGTTTGGCGTCCACTTTGTAGCTCAGGGGATAAGTGAGAGATTACAATACACAAGTTCGCACGATCGAGTCTTGTCCACTGCTATTATGTTTTGAACTGGCTACTTGGAATCTCTAACCAGGTAAAAAAATAGGGTATTCGTAGCTGGCGAAGAAAAATAACCAAGTCACTTAGTGTGTCCATCCCCATTGTTTTATTTTAGTCGCGATCTTCGTATATACGGTTGGATTACTTGCCTCTCTGGGGTTTAGGAAACAACCGTCGAATTGTATTTTCATACCTCCACGGAGGTTGACACCCTGATTTGATCTTAACTATTGACAACCTTGCTATTCTCTAGGCTTACGATTTATTTTATTACTCTCCTCTTCGGAGGTAGAGGTACCTGAAGAAAAAAAAATAGTTGACGACTTTGGCACTTATACCGGCGAACGATTACCTTCGTGCTCCCTCTCTGGAGGAAAGAGCACCTTAATAAACTCTCAACTTAGAGCTTTGCTCTAATACCAGAATATACCCAGGGGCCGTCACTACCCCTTTTGTGGTAAGCTGGCGCCATCTCCCACCTTAGTAATAAAGATGGCTTCTCAGAAGCCAGCAGCAAAATCAGATAAAAAAGTACAATCACCCCGGATTCCAGGTCTCAGGGGCAAAATAACAAAACCAACGTACAAACCGGAAGATTTTCTAGTGCCTTTAGGCAAAAAGAAACATGCAGCCGCCCCAGCGAAATTAAAATCCACTGCACTTAAGCAGTCCAGCGCTTCACAACCATCCGCTTCGAGTAAGCCTGACGACATGGACTTCAAGGTAGTAGGAACGCTGAAGCGACGAAGGTCGTCTTTAGCAAACACCAAGACAGAACACCTCACTAATAGTGTCTCCAAATATCCACCTCTTCCACTCAGTAATAAGTTCGAGGTTTTGGCCCCAGCACAATCAGATAATGCTAGTACTAGCACTAAAACTGCAACAACAAGTCAACCACACAGTTTCAAGCCTCCTCCGATTTTCATCTACGGAATTAACAACACCTATACATTTATTAAGACCTTGTCCCGAGCATTGAAGGAGCCCCCTCTAGCTCAGCCAACTAAGGAGCGCATTCGGATTCAAGCGGCAAACAAAGATGACTACAATTCTATCAAGGCTTACTGCGATCAAACGAAAACTGAGTATGCGACAGGGGTAGCAAAAAACGAAAGGCCTATTAAGGTGGTTGTGCGAAAGCTGCCTATTGACACTGACTTAGACGATCTGAAGGATGAATTTATCCGACTGGGCTACAAACCAACAAGCGTTCATCAAATGTCTCGCACAGATAACAAGACAGATAACAAGAAAATACTAATGCCACTGTTTTTGATTGCTCTGGAACGAAGTGCAGCTATTAAAGAGATCTATGCTATCAACAACCTACTTCATTACAAGGTCCAAATCGAACCATATAAGCCTCCCTCGGTGCTACAGTGTTACAGATGCCAACGCTTGGGGCATTCACAGGACACCTGCCAAGCGCATCCGCGCTGTCTCAAATGTGGGCAATTTCATTTTACCCAGTCCTGCAGTAAATCCGACTCCTCCACACCCGCCACTTGCGCAAATTGTAAGGGAGATCACCCGGCAAATTACCGTGGATGTCCCGTATTCAAATCCTATTCTGAGGCTCTTAAATTGCCGGCACAGCAACCAAGAAAACTTCAAGATAAAGCGGAGAAAACGGTCAACAAACCAGCAGCAGCGACAATTCCCGATCCCACTATTATTAATGTCCAACCTATGGCTACGGACAATGAAGACGCTGAAGCCCCTACTGCTTCCCACATCCAACCAGCATCTGCCGAAAAACAGGAGAGCCCCAAAGAAGACCTGGACCTAAAGTCTATTCTTTCATTCCTCAAGGGGTTACATTTCCACAAAATCATAACGCATATTAAACGTGGTATTACCCGTTTCCGTCAAGCAGCAGATTCAGCTTCCAAGGCTGCAGCAGTAATAGAAACAATAGCAGAAATGGTTGACGATGGCTGTTTCTAACTCCAGCGTCCTACATCATACACTTATCCTTGCTACATGGAATGCAGATGGTCTCGAGGGGCAGAAACAAATGCTAATTAGATTTCTTACACACCATAGAGTTGATGTCATGTTTGTACAAGAAACACACTTTACAGCTCGGATCACTACTTGGCGACTACCCAATTATATTGTATATCGGCAGGATAGAGTCGGCAGACAGAAAGGAGGATTACTACTTATAATCAAAAAGGCTTTCCCAGTCAGGTTGGATACAATACCACCCCTACTTACTTTGGAGGCACTTGCTGTTGAGCTAATAACTCCAGGCGTTCCATTAATATTGGTTACCGGGTACAGGTCCCCGGCCACACAACTAGAGCCCACAGACTTCGATGTCATCGCAAACTTAGGGCCAAAGGTCATTTTAGCTGGAGATCTTAATGCTAAACATGGAGAATGGAACTCAATTAAACCTAACGACGCTGGAGACGATTTACACCAATACCTCCTCACGTCCAACTTCAATATCAGTGCTCCGCCAGACCCAACTCATTATCCAAAGTTCGGCGGACAACCCGATGTGCTTGACGTCGCTCTTTGTAAAGACGTATCCTTTACTGTCCATCCTTATGTCATCTCAGATTTAGACTCTGACCATGATCCAGTCATTTTTCACGTATCACACCGCAGCATTGCCCATTTTGCCCCTATTTTTAAGCAAATAGAAACTGATTGGGATATCTTTAAACAAAAACTAAACATTATGATAGATCTCCGAGATCGGCCAGCTACCATTGAGGACATCGACCAAGCGGTTTCTCACATCACATTAGCACTTCGAACAGCAGAGGCAGCGAGCTCCACTACCAAAATCTCTCCAACACACACGGGACAATGTGACAGTCTACATCTGCAGATCTATCTCCATTTAAAACGTTGGGCTAGACGCCGATGGCAGCATACACTACATCCAGCATACAAAACATTATGGAATAAACTGCGTGCGAAACTCAAGATGCTCACACAGCGACAAAATCAACAGTACTGGGAAGATACCTTTCGAAATATCACACCAAATGATAGAAAAATATGGACATTCTCTAAATCCTTTCAGCGTGCTACAAATGCTTCCAGAGCTAGAGTTATTCAAGGCCAACAAGGACTGACTCAAGACCCACAGTCACAAGCGGATATTTTCGCTGACTCCCTGGAAGAACAGTTCCAGCCTAACAGATCACGTCTTGATCCCTATCTCAAACAGCACATCCGAACCACACTACATAGCCTAACTACACAAAACCCTATACATGACATCATCTTAGTTACACCTCGAGAAATAGAAAGACATATCAAATGTCTGCCGGCGAAGACAGCATCCGGACCCGACAGAATTCGATCTGATATCCTAAAACATCCAACCAGAAAACTACTGGTCTTCCTAACCTATTTATTTAATGCCATCTTTCACTTATGCTATTTCCCGAAGACCTGGAAGGAAGCTCGTATTATCACCATCCCCAAGCCCGGGAAGAATCCACTTCTCCCGGAAAACTATAGGCCAATAAGTCTTCTGTCACATCTAAGTAAACTCTTTGAACGTGTGTTTCTCTGGAGGCTGAAACAGCATGTAGCTACTAGAGACCTTCTACCATTTCATCAGTTCGGGTTTCGTGCACAACATAGCACTACTACACAACTCGTGCGAGTAGTGGATCATTTAACAGTGGCTTTCAACAGAAAACAACACACCCTTGGGGTCTATCTGGATGTCTCAAAAGCCTTTGATAAAGTATGGTTAGCTGGACTTTTATATAAACTATACACGCAAGGTTTTTCAGATCGTCTTCTGCATTTACTGCGTTCCTACCTCATTGGCAGAAAATTCCATGTGTCTGTTGACGGAGTTAAATCCACGTCTAGACCTATTAAAGCAGGTGTTCCACAAGGCGCTGTACTTTCACCGCTTTTATATAATCTGTACACAGCAGATATCCCGACCTTACCCCATTGCTTTGTTGCAACATACGCCGACGATACTGCCTTTTTCACGACCAGTAGCTCACTTGCACAGTGTTACATATACATGCTACGCCAACTCATAGGTTTTCAAGAATGGGCAAGACGTTGGAGAATCAAAATAAATGCAGACAAAAGCTGTGCTGTCATCCATAGTCGGAGACGCATCCGCGTCCATCGAAATCTAACCTATGAGAACACACGCATTCCTCATGCTACGCACGCAAAATATTTGGGTGTAACTTTAGATCGTGGTCTAACGTTTGCCGCACACATCAGAGACATAAAACAGAGAGCATTACGAAAAATCTCAGCGTTGTACCCCATCTTGCGCTGTAGCTCCCTTTCTCATGAGGTCCGAGCTCACATCTTCAAAATGATAATCCTGTCTACCATCTCTTATGCATGCCCTGCCTGGCAACATGCTTCACATAGTCACGTACAAACTCTCGAAATTGTGCAAACTCGAGCTGGTCGTATAATCACTGGTCACGACAAATATACACGAAACAGCCAGATCCTGGAAGACTTAGAGCTACCCACTGTCAGAGACGTACTACGGCATCTCCACAATAAGTTCTGGCGTACTTTACCCAGACATATAAATCCAGCTATAGCTAATATCGGCACCGAATGCGCACTGCGGAACGTCCATCGAACACCACGCATTTAAAATCTCTCCAGGACTGGTAAAGAATTCATAATCAGCTACTCTGCGACAGTTGCAGATGTAGTCTCCCATACATACCAAAACAATAGTAACATCCAACAAACCACCAGCACATCTTGATATATTCTTTCTAACATATTACTCATGGAGTCAGGGGCTCTGGCCCGATACTCTATACATAACCACAAAATTACCGTGACCGTGACCGTGACCGTGGCGTCCACGAGATCATCAACTCAGAATTCAGGGTCGAATCATCGATTCATATATCTGAGCTTGATTCTTAACGCTCTGTGAGCATCTAATTGTGTTTTTGTTCATTTAGGGAGGATTGTTCTGCTCCAGACAATCGACATCCCCTTGCAGTCCGTATTGCTGACTCAAGTGGGAGCCCGTGGTCATCATCATCTAATCGTTTCTTCATCTCTTGTTGTGGAGGGCCAGTGCTTGCACTGACCGACATCTCCGCGAGGACGTATTGCTTCCTCAAGTGAGAGCCTCAGTGGGCTTCCTCTCCCTCTTCATTCATACTACTGCCTAACAACACTTTCATCTGAATCGCATCGTTGCTAGTTTAGATCATCATCATGCCCCCGTCCCCGACGGGAGCGAAGGGTACAACCACGAAACCAGGTCACTCTGCTGGTACGAAGACCACTAAAGCAGATACCTCTAAGCAAACTGAATCTCGATCTCGCTCACGATCTCCGATTGGGCACTCCAAGGAATCAGACGCTAAGAAACCAAGACACTATAGCTCTGATGGAGAATGTTCCAATGCCACAGTGACTGCGAGAAACTCCGAGATGGACTGGGCTAATGCGCCATCCTCTCCTACTTTGCCAGCTAACAGAGAAACCATGTATAATTTCATCCTAAAGAATTTCGATACCAAGTACCGGACTGCACGTGCCATCTTTATGCAAATCAATAAATATGTTCCGCGCGCTGATGTCCACCAAATCATTCCTACTAGGGATGGAATCATATTGAAATCGCCTAACCCTAACCTTCATATTCATGTTAGAAACAAAGCTACCTATGAAATTTTTGGACCCCAGGCTGTGTTGTCACCTCTCAATCCGAGCCAACGGAAAACACCTCCGCCACCTCGTCGTCCACCACTTCTCTCAGTCGTTATCCGAGGCATTGAACCCGAACTCACTGACGATGAGATCTTTGATGAGCTGCGATACGAGGGCCTGGAAATCAAAAAATGTATTCGAATTCGTAACAACAATGGCCCTACCTACCTTGTGCGTGTTTTGACCGACCAGCAGCAAATAATTGATCATCTTTTGGCTAACGGTGCTTATATATATCGCCGCCGCTACAAGGTAGAGCCTTCTCGCACGCCTCCACCTCTTCCAATACGATGCGAGAAATGCCAAACCTACAACGATCATTACACCCATAATTGCACAAACACCGTCAAATGCGGGTACTGTAGTGGCAATCATCTGACCAGAAATTGCCCCAATTCAAGCGCACCTCCTCAATGCACCACTTGCCCTGAAAAGCACCCTACATACAGTTACCGTTGTCGTGCCAAGCCCGCACCTGCACCTGATAAGCCAGAATTAGTAGCACCTATCAAAACTTCTGATGACAGCACCCCACCTGCAAACTCACTGACACATCCTGTCACAGTAGAAGACCTCTTACGATTCATAACTCTTACTTTACAGAACATCCTGCCATTTCAGCGCCAGCACGTCCTCAACCAAATCATTCACTCCGCTAAACTTCTTTACAATCTCACATTACACGCCACATACAGTGGATCTAACGTTCATTTCCAAATTCAACCCATTGAAACGGCTGTTTGAACATGCTCCGTAGTATCAGTGCTATTTCCATACTTCTGGTCCACATCATTATGGCTTACAATTTCTTATTTTTAACATAAGATCTCTTCTTACGCATCAAGTACTGTTTCAACAACTTCTTCTGGAGGAAAACATCACCGCTTTTGCTCTCAACGAAACGTTCCTGGCTCCCTATATACCCTGCTATATTCCTAAATACGTTCTCCACAGACATGATGGACCGAACGGCGCTCGTCTCCATGGAGGTACAGCTATTGGCTTGCAATCTCGCATTCCCCATCGGTCTATTATCCTACCTCCTGCTTTTCAGTTGCCCGAATACAATGTTGTTCTCTCATATCTCAGGAATCATACTATAGCTTATGCAACCATCTATGTCAGGCCGAGACAGGATATACCATATCAGTTTTTTCAGTACCTCTCTGACACCTATCGTAAATTCATTATCATGGGAGACATCAATTTTCACAGCCGGCCTCAACACGAACAACAACGATTTTTGAATTTCGTCACGCTTAATACGACCGGCCACTTCCATGTACTTCCTCGGCCAACTCGGCCATCTAGCAATACCACACCTGATATCGTTATATCCTCTACAACACTCAACTCTCATATCAATATTGACGTTTTGGATTCCTTGGGGAGCGACCACGTTCCTATCAAGCTGTCTCTTGCTACCAACACTTCTTCACACCATACCATACCGAAGAGAAAAGTTTATATGTATCATCAGGCCAACTGGCCAGCGTACCAAGCGACCATCACCGCAGCACTTTCTGATACTTTAGAGCTAACATCACAACATGACCTAGACACTGCCGTGCAACATCTCACTCAGACCTTACAAACAGCAGCTGATCACCACATTCCAACCGCATATATTTCCCCGCACAAACCGAAACTTCCTCCACGATACCTTTCTCTCATAACTGCAGCTCGACGTGCCTACAGAGAATACACTCGCAGCCGTAATTTAGAAGCACTTCGCCTTCATAGACAATATCTTCGAATCACTCATAACTACATAATCGCATACAAACGCCTTCACTGGACCAGAACTTGTAATAAACTCAACGAAACATCCCATCCTACCAAATATTGGCGACAGTTCAATCAACTCGTTGGCAAATCCCAAAGGACACCATACCCACTAGTTGTAAACCAGCAAGCACTCTCTTCTGATCAGGACAAGGCCAATACCTTTGCCGCCCACTTCCAAAATATCTTTACTCCCTTACCTGGCTGGCATACTCCACAGCGTTTACTTGCAGAAATCGATCGGTTATCTGATCCTAACTTAACACATTTGCAACCACATCATAGTCACGCTCTGGAACCAAATAATGCACTCACAGTACCCATCCAACCGCCAGACATCCAGTCTACTCTCCTTAAAAAACGAAATACTGCACCAGGCTTTGATGGGCTTACCTATACTCTCATTAAAAACGCACCTCCTGTTGTCTTCACCATCCTCAGTTTTATTTATACATTTATACTCCGTACTGGTTTTTTCCCCATCACTTGGAAGTACTCAAAAGTATTACTCTTTCCTAAACCTAATAAACCACCTTCTGACGTTACCTCTTATCGACCTATACAATTGACGTCTACGTTCAGCAAAATATTTGAACGTATATTAGTGCGTCGTCTCCACGATCACTTAGAGACTAACGCTCTTCTACCATTGCATCAAGCTGGATTTCGCCCCAATTTCAGCATTCTGGACCCCCTGTTACGTCTCAGCACCTCTATATACAATCAATTCAACCAGGGTCATCCATCATGTCTGGTTACATTCGATCTAGAAAAAGCATTCGATAAAGTTTGGCACCAGGGTCTTATATACAAGTTATACTCTTTCCAACTTCCTCTCTCTTACATACGAACTATACACTCCTTTCTCACAGCCCGACTTGCTTACATATCGATCAATGATGCTCTGTCATTTCCAATATTCCTTAATTCTGGCGTTCCTCAGGGATCTTCTCTCTCTCCTCTGCTGTATTTGCTATATGTCTCCGACTTACCAACCACTCCTGGTACACAACTTTTCCAATTCGCTGACGATACTGCATTTCTCGCTGTCGGACGGACAATTACTGGTATCCAACAACGCCTTCAACAGTCAATTGACACATTTGTTGACTGGTGCAACGTTTGGCGTTTGGCTATCAATGCTACTAAAACACAAGCTATCGTTTTCTTACCATCTGGTCGTCGATCTAGAGTACACCGAAATCCTCATTTGTTACGACTTCATGTTGAGAACTCACCAGTCACCATCCATAACACTCTTAAGTATCTGGGCATTGTGTTCGATTCCAAGCTTACTTGGACACCGCACCTTCTCACTGTCATCGAGAAAGCCAAAAACAGACTTAACTTACTGCAACGACTAGTTGGTACCACGTGGGGTCTACATTCAAATCTCCTCCTAAACACTTACAAAGTTTTCATGCGTCCGGTCTTAACCTATGGTCACACAGCTTGGTTGCCAGCTCCTCCTAAGTACTATCGAAAGCTAGCAATACTCGAACGCCATGCATTTCGTTTAGCCTTCCGTATCCAGCTTCCCCACCCAACCCGTCTACTCTACGACCGTATTCATTTTCCCCCGCTCTTATCCCATCTTGAGGCTCTCCGCTTAAAATACATTACGAAACGCATTACAACTGCTCATCCAGTATTCCTGAACATTCTCCGCTATGATAGAGACTATGACACCCCTGCTGTTTATTATCCGACACCTTTACAACATCTGATGACCCTGTATCATTTGAACATCGGCCGCGAGAACGTCGATCCGGAAGTTTTCGACATTTATCATCCTGGCACAGTTTCACCGCTCATCTATCCATCTCATGCACAGTAAATCAACCACTAACATGGCTGCCTTTGTCTTCATTAGTTCCTGAGTCGCCCCAGGAACAGAAGCTAACAGCATTCGTCTTACTAACAATACCCATGTGTTGTGACGTCATAGCACTTCACCCTCATGACATCTACCACTCTTCCTGTCTTGCCTACCGTCTATTTCTGTGATTTCACCGTATGTTTTATAGGTCCAGATGAACCTGAATCACCGCAACTGTGTTTTGTTATGTTCTCTTCATTTCAGGCGCCGAAGTTAAGGAACGACTACGACTTATATGTCAGCCAGACGATCTTCCTTAGCATCCATGGCAGATGAAAATTGCCCTCACTTAATTGATGCCCATCCCTATTAGTGAACTGAATAAAATGTTAAATAAAGATGACTAAACACCACCTAGACACTCTCATATTAAAATTGATGCTCCTATACAATCCGACCTCTTCCCGAAGAAAGGGCGCAACCCTTTAAGCGGGTAAACGTAAAAAAAAAAATTGGCGTCCACATACTCTCAACAGCTAGACGTACCATACGTCACGAGCTGTATTTTATACCAAGCCTAGCCTAGCTGAGAATCGTTAACGTGCTTTCGAGGACATTGTGTAGCATACGCACAATAGAGACCAGCACGCATACGCTCTCTCTGGGATTGACAGTACTTTTCAGTGCTGGAGGGTGAAACGTATCATCATCGTTGTACACCGTTTCATCATATCATCGACATCATCCTGACTGATCATTGTTGTTCACTTCTTATATTGTACTGGCTTCGGCCACTCCGCAGTCTTCGCGATCCGTGGGTGTGTCCCCTGTGAACTCGATGGAGTGCAAGGGGGCCAAACCCAGAACGGGTCCCAATTCCCAAAAACGATCAGGTGAAACACTACAATCACAAAATCAGAAAAAGCTACCTCGTCCTCGATCAAGATCTCCTGTCAGTCAGGCTTCCGAAAGTGACCTATATGATCTAGCTATGGACATTGCTTCAAACCAACCTCCAGCAACCTTCAATTATCTTCTCACTAATGCTGACAACAAATACTCTAATCCAAAACACATTCTAATTCAACTTATGAAATACTATCCGCGAGCTAATGTTTCAGAAATCATCTTCACTAGAAACGGAATAATTATAAAATCTCCAGATCAAAACTTCCTTACTACAATAAGAAACAAAGCAGGATTTCACATCTTTGGCGACAAAGCTAACATCCAAGCTCTCTCTCAAACCAGAAAAAAACAACCACCGCCACCTCGACGCCAACCCATGTTTTCAGTGGTGATAAAAGGCGTTCCACCAGCATATTCCGATGAAGAAATCCTTGACGAATTAAGACTCGAATGTTATGAAGTTCACAAATGCATTCGCATCAAGTGTCAGTCCGGTCCCACCTATCTCGTTCGAGTTCTTACAACATCCAAGGAAACAGTAGACGATCTGCTGCAAAATGGTGCTTATATCTATCGCAGACGTCATAGAGTAGAACCATCCCGCACTTCACCACCACTCCCAATCCGCTGCGAAAGATGCCAAACATATGCCTCACATCTGACTAAAAACTGTCCAAACTCACCCCGCTGTGAACACTGCAATGAGGACCATTCCACTAACAACTGTCCTAACCTGAAAAAACCACCTCTATGCAATACCTGCCATCAACAACACCCAACCTATAGTTATAAATGCCATCAAAAACCTGCTCCACCTACTGATAAACCTGAACTATCCGTTCCCATCCGCACCACCGATTCCGCTACACCACCTGCTAACTCCTTACGAGAACCCATCACAGCTGAGGACTTGCTCCGTTTCACCACTCTTGTTCTTCAAAATATCCAGCCCTTCTTACGCCCACACATTCTTATGCAGGTCGATCACATAGCCCAACAATTATTTGGCCTACAACTTTCTGCCACTTACACCGGTCCACATGCCCACTTTTCCATCACATCCACTAAAACAGATCCAGAATGGCCATCTCTATAATTTACAACCATCGCCCAACAACTTCTAAAACACTATCAATCTTCATGGCAGTCACTTTCCTCTTCATTAATATACGATCTCTTCTCACTCACAAAGCAGTTTTTGAACAACTCCTAAGGGAGAAACAAATACAGGCTTTTGCGTTGAACGAAACCTATCTCAAACCTACACATCATGTCCGTTTTCCACAGTTTCAACTACACCGTCATGATTGCTCTAAACCATACCAACGAGCAAATGGAGGCACTGCAATTGGAACATATCACAATATCCCTGTACGCACTCACTATTTTCCAAAGCCACATAACCTTCCCGAGTATTCCATAGTCACACTATATTTTCGCACCAAAATCATAACTCTATGCACTATCTACATTCGACCAGGCCACCCCATACCATATGAATTTTTTCAATACATTGACAATACTTTTAGGCATTACATCATCATGGCAGACATAAATATTCATTGCCGCCCGCAGGCTGAGAAACAACAGTTTCACAACTACATCTCTAATATTTTCATCATCTCCCATCGCCATCTCGCCCCATCAGCAACACTTCCCCAGACATAGTTATCAGCTCTGCGTCTCTGAATATTCAAAATCTTAGGGTTCTCCCACCTTTCGGCAGCGATCATGCTCCGATACTACTCGATATTATTCTCACCCATTCAGCTCAAACACAACCACCACCCATTCACTACTTTGATTATAAGCATGCAAATTGGGCTAAGTTCCAAGCGGATCTTACAAATTCGATACAGCATCTTCCAGAGCCTACCTCAGAGCACGAACTCTATGACCTTGTTGACCAACTCACAGCATCTCTTGACACAGCCACCCACAATAACATACCCTTACGTATACGTCATCCACACAAACCTCCGATCCCTCCACAATATCTTTCCATCCTTGCTGCTTCTCGCCGCTCTTTCCGTGACTTTCAACGTACTCATAATCCTATATCCTTAGCACAGCATGCTTCGTAATTACCTTACTGCCTATAAAAGAAAACGTTGGATCTCCACCTGCAACTCCCTCTCAACTACATCACATCCTACCAAATTCTGGCAAAAATTCCATCAGTTAACTGGTCAAACTCGACATACATCATACCCTATCATCTCTCATCATCCTCCTCTCCAAACCGATACTGATAAAGCAAATGCTTTTGCCTCCTTCTTCCAAGAAATATTTACCCCTACCGTACAACTACCACATCCAACTATCACCCGACGTGTCGAACGCCTTGCAAATCCGCACTCCCCCTCCTACAACCCAACATTCACCATCAACTCACCGATTCACCTCTTAATGATCCCATTACTCCT
This sequence comes from Thermobia domestica, assembly GCF_964235325.1. NCBI lineage: Eukaryota > Metazoa > Arthropoda > Insecta > Zygentoma > Lepismatidae > Thermobia > Thermobia domestica. The sequence continues at coordinate 188,327,259 of NC_137467.1, read as the reverse complement.
GCAGATATCTCAGCCTCCATCAAATCGAAACGTACCACAGCGCCTGGCTTTGACCATATTACTTATAAACTCATAAAAGCCTCTCCTCTCGTCTTATATACACTTCTTGCAGCCATATACAACTTCATTCTCTGCACCGGCTTTTATCCACCACAATGGAAAATCTCAAAAACTCTACTTTTCACCAAACCCAATAAATCTCCTACAGAACTCTCATCATACCGTCCTATACAACTGATATCAGTACTCAGCAAAATCTTTGAACGCATTCTTGTCAGTCGCCTTCATAACCATCTTTCTGAACGAAACCTCATTCCTCTTCATCAAGCTGGTTTTCGCCCAAACATCAGTATTTCCTATCAACTCTTACGCCTCACGACTGCCATAACTAATCATTACAATACCTCCAAACCTTCCTGCCTGTTACTGTTCGATCTTGAAAAGGCTTTTGACAAAGTTTGGCATGCCGGCCTCATCGCAAAACTTCTCTCTTTTCATCTTCCTTTCTCCTACATCAGATGTATCCATTCTTTCCTTTCAAATCGTATGACTTACATTACCGTCAACCAATCACTTTCACATCCGATCTTTCTTCACTGTGGTGTTCCTCAAGGCTCTGTTCTTTCACCCCTTCTTTGTGTATTATACGTAGCAGACATGCCCCTTCTACCACCAAATGTCTCATTATATCAATATGCCGACGATACAGCTTTTTTCACCACACCCAACATTGTTCAACAGATAAATCGAACACTTCAACCAGCAATTGATGCCTTCACTTCCTGGTGTGACAAGTGGCGCCCAACAATAAATCCCATCAAAACACAGGCTATCATTTTTCTTCCGCCTCGCTGCCGATCACGAATTCATCGCAATCCTGCTCTTCTTCATATTCACGTCAATGGCACTTTCATTCGCCCATCATCAAAAGCAACATACCTCGGAATCATCTTTGACTCAAAACTCAGCTGGAAACCTCACTTACAGAAAATCCGATCACAGGCTACAAATCGATTAAACCTTCTCCGGCGGCTAGTGGGCACCACTTGGGGCTTACATACTGACACCGTTATAAAGACTTATAAGGTTTTCCTTCGACCTGCTCTCACACATGGCCATATATGCTGGATCTCTGCCCCTGACACACTATATACTAGACTTGCAACATCCGAACGTCATGCTCTCCGCCTTGCCTATCGCATAAGACTACCAGCACCAACTGCCGATCTCTATCGCCGTATCAACTTTCCCACCATCTTACAACACTTGGAAACACTCCGCACAAAATACATAACAAAAGTCATTGCCGAAGGTAATCCGCTCTTCCTCGACACCTTTCACCAGAACATCATTCATGATACCCCTCCTCAACATCAAGCCACACCTCTTCAACATCTTCTTATTCTGTACCATACGACTTTAGACGATAATACCGATTTTGCTATATACCGTCCACCTCATCTTAGTCCATGCATTTATCCATCTCTGCACTAGTGTTCCATCAATGTTGCTAGCAGCGGGCTTCATCTGTCCTCATCAGCCCTGTGACGCCCCAGGGCAGAAGATAACCATTCACTCGTCCATACTAACATTACCCTCGTGTTTGTGACGTCCATCAGCACTTCACCCCATCTCTCATAAAAAAATAAAAAAATAAATAAAAAAAAATAAAAAAATAAAAAAGATGCCCACAAATAAGAATGAAATGAAATAATATAAAATAATGCTCCTAACTCTCAATGCCCCCTTATAAATAAAGAAAATTCCCCATACCTATAACTCTCGTCCCGAAGAAAGGGCATAACCCTTTGACCGGCTTAACCCTTAAAAAAAATAGGGCGTCCATACTTACTTTGGGTTAAGCCTAACCTGTCTTGAAGCAGTTATTGCACCTTCCGATGAAGAAGTATTGCAACACGTATATCTGAGATCGGTGCAAGTACACTTCTTACAGGATCGACAAAAGGATTATACGCCTTTTGGAGGGTTAAAAACCTGTATTTTTGTTCTCATCTCATCTCATCTCATTTGTTGCTAGCGGGATCCGATCATCACTTGTATCTTTGTATACGCCTCCATCACTTTTGTAGGGCCGTCGGCCCGATGCACAGGCTACCACCCGTGGTCCCCCAGCCTAGGGATCAGCGTAGGCGCACTAGGCGTGAATCTGACAACTCGGATCAATCTGTTGACAAGCGCCCGCGTTCTGGGTCTGCTCCCGAGACAGCCCATCTTGCCGATGACGAACAGGATCTGATTATGGACACGCAACCATCTGTTAGTAAACCAACCGCTCCTCCTCAGCCTTCGACTACTCCGATCTACAATTTTCTTCTCACTAATTTTGACACCAAATTCAAGAACTCGAAACATATTTTCCAACAACTTGTCAAATACGTTCCACGCCTGGAAATTGCCGAAATCCGCTTCACGAACAATGGCGTCATACTAAAATCAACAAATCCAGATTTTCATCGCCATGTACGTAACAAGGCCTCCTTCGAAATTTTTGGCAAAAACGCAAACATTTCTGTTCTGCAGCCAAAACGTCAGGCCCAAGCTCCACCACCAAGGAAACCACCATTATTATCTGTGGTCATCAAGGGTGTCGATCCCGAGATAACAGACACTGAGGTCGAAGAGGAGCTTACAGCTGAAGGGGTCAGCATTCAAAAATGCATTCGAATCCGCAACAATACAGGCGCTACCTACTTAGTTCGAGTTCTGACCAGCGAACAACAGGCCATTGATCACTTGCTACAGCATGGAGCCTTCATTTTCAAACGCCGTCATAAGGTAGAGCCCTCTCGTACACCTCCGCCACTCCCGATCCGTTGTGAAAAGTGCCAAGTATATAATCAACATCTGACAGCTAACTGTCCTAACAATTCTAAGTGCGGCTACTGTGGTCAAACTCACCTCACTAAAGATTGTCCGAATGGAACAGCACCACCACAATGTAATACCTGTAACGAAAAGCACCCTACTTACAGCTATAAGTGCAAAGCCAAACCTCCAGCGGAGCCTACGAAACCGGAACTAGTTGTGCCTTTACGCACTCCCGATGCTCCAGTGCCCCCACATAATTCTCTACGTGAACCAGTTACTGTTGAGGATATGATTCGCTTTTTCAGTCTCACGCTTCAAAATATCCATCCGTTCTTGCGAGCCCACATAGTCGCTCAAGTCATTCATGCGACCAAAGTGTTATATCACCTCGATGTCAAGGCTACTTATTCCGGTCAGACTGTCCATTTTCAAATCAATCCCGTCACAACCCAAGTTTAATCGTTTTCATCATGGATAGGAGTCTTCTTATAACGTTACTCTACCTGAATATCCAGTCGTTATGTACCAGGAAAGATCTTCTCACTGCTCTTTTACGTGAACATCAGGTACATAGTTTTCTGTTGAATGAGACTTTCCTGACACCGAAGCACACAGTCTATTTTCCAGGTTATGATTTCACCCGCCACGATGGCCCTCCAGGGCAACGAGCAAACGGCGGAACGGCTATAGGGACCCAACATAAACTACCATGTCGAATCATTACTTATAACTTTTCCGAACCTCTTCCGGAACATAATATCGTTACTATTTACTTTAAAGCCAGACCCATCACTGTAGCTACCATATATATTCGTCCCCATGTTCGCATAACAACTTGCTTCTTCACTTATCTGGATACTACCTTCCGTTATTATATTATCATGGCTGATATCCACTACGACAGGAGAAGTGATGCTGAGAAACGTGCATTTTCTAATTTTATCAACTCGCATACGAATAGCGAAATTTGCGCTACACCTAGAGCAACCCGTCCATCCTCAAATACCACTCCAAATGTGGTCATTGCGTCTTCTAGTATCATGCCGTATCTCGAGATCACTGTTCTTGATTCAATAGGTAGTGACCATGATCCTATCAAAGTAGACTTACACTTTCCTACCGGCAAGAAACCACAACCGGACGCTCTTTGTACCCAGCCAAATTTTGACCGAGCTAATTGGATAGAGTACCGAAGGGAATTAACGGATACGCTAGCTGGTGTTCCACTTCCAAACGATATCCCATCATTTGACGCTACGCTAAGCCAACTCACTACGAGCATTCAAACCGCCAGTGCACTCTCCATTCCCGTTACCACCAGAAATCTCTACAGGCCTAAATTACCCCCTCAGTACCTCTCATTCATTTCCTTAGCCCGGACTGCATACAAGGAGTACCTACGCACTCGTGATGCTGTCACCCTACGTCTCCATCGCCAATATCTTCGAATGGTACAAAATTACATCCGAGCGTATAAGAAACGTAACTGGATCAGAACTGTCAACACTTTAGCCACAGAAAGTCATCCAACACGTTACTGGAAACATTTCAACCGTCTTATTGGGAAAACCAGTGCACCTCACTATCCGCTAGTTGAGAACAATACCGCCTTGACCACAGATACAGAGAAAGCGAATGCTTTTGCCCGGATTCTTCAAACCACCTTTACGCCAGAGGTCACGCTTCGAGACAGGTCCAATCTCTATCAACTTGTTGCGAAGTACAGCAACCCTCATAATGGGTACCTAAGAATAAGTATAGATCATACTCTGGACGATCAGAATCCTTTGACTGCACCTATAACTCCACTAGATATTACCGAGGTCCTACGCCACAAAAAGAACACTGCACCTGGCTTCGATCGTATCACTTACCGTCACATTAAGGAAGGTCCAGCTCTTTTATTCCACATTTTGGCCTCGCTGTATACTTTCGTTCTCCGAACCGGCTATTACCCACCCGATTGGAAGGTTTCTAAGGTACTCATGTTTCTTAAGCCACATAAAGAAAAGTCAGACCCAGCATCATACAGGCCAATTCAACTGACGTCAACGTTAGGCAAAATATTTGAACGAATAATCGTTCGCAGACTTCATCACCACTTGTCAACCCATGATCTTTTGCCTACACACCAAGGCGGTTTTCGACCTAATCACAGCCTCCTCGATAATCTCTTACGTCTAGTTACTATTCTCATGAATCATTATAATAAAACAGCACCTTCCTGCTTACTTCTCTTCGACCTAGAAAAGGCGTTTGACCGAGAATGGCACAGTGGTCTTATCTATAAATTACATTTTTTTCGTCTTCCTGCGGCCTATCTTCGGATAGTGTATCATTTTCTCACCAACCGTCTTGCATATATTTCAATAAATAACAGTCTATCCTTTCCAATCTTTCCTTGCACTGGCGTCCCACAAGGTTCAGCTTTATCACCCTTATTATATATTCTATTTGTTAGTGATCTACCTGTTTTGCCAGAACCGATTTACACTTTCACCTTTGCGGATGATACAGCGCTGCTCGCTTGCTGTCAAACTATGCATCAAAACAATACCCATTTACAACGAGCCATTGATGCTTTCAGCAACTGGTGTAGTCGGTGGCAATTAAACTTAAACTGTGACAAAACACAGGCGTTAGTCATCCTTCCGCATAAGAGGCGTAGTCGAGTGAGACGTAATCCATCTCTGCTTAATATTCAAGTCCAGGGTGTACCCATCCATGCAAGTACTACCGCTAAATATCTGGGAGTGATCTTTGATGCTAAATTAACCTGGAAACCACACCTTCTTTCAATCAAAGAGAAGGCCCAAAACCGTTTAAATCTAATGAAGCGCCTGGCCGGTACCACGTGGGGCTTACATGCTGACACTTTGTTAAAAACGTATAAAGCGTTTTTCCGTCCGTGTCTCACACATGGCCACACTGCCTGGGTTAGCGCTGGAGATGAATTTTATAAGCGGCTTCTTATCATCGAACGTCATGTGTTACGTCTAGCCTACCGCATCGCCTTGCTGAGCCCTACTCGCCTTTTGTACGATAAGCTGACCTTTCCGCATATCACTCGACATCTTGAAGATCTCCGCTCTAGGTACATAGATAAAAAATGGACAACTCGGCATCACACCCTCCTAGAAACCATACACATTGATGCCAGTCTTTCCACTCCTCCTAGGTATGCTTATACACCTTTACAACATCTGCTTACAATCTATAGTCAGAAACATCCAGAGCATCCGGATCAACATTTCTTTCAATCATATCATCCACCAGAATTCAATCATCACGTTTATCCATCGCTTGCACAGTAACTCTCATTCTAACAGGGGCTTCCCCATGTCGCTCATCAGTGTTGAGTAGCCCCAACACAGAAGATAATCTCATTTGTGAGTACTAACACTGCCCTGTGAACTGTGGCGTCCATGCACTTCATCTCATCATCATAACCTTACGACCACTCAGATTTCATAATATTCCTTCCTTGTTTGTTTTCATTGCTATTGTAAAACTTATGATTATTGCAGTCTCATTTTTTTTGTTACTTAGGCTCTGTGTATTTATCATTGTGTCTCCTGCCATGATTACAACAACAATAATAATTCACCTATATGTATGAATAAAGTGAGCTTCTTTATTATTGTTGTTCTGAAAACCTCATAGCCCATACATGTGTTCCACCTCTTATTGAAGTTAAATTTAAGTCCCTCCCGAAGAGACGACGTCATCGTCTGCGGAAAACAGTAAAAAAAAAAAAATAGGGCGTTACCGGAACTGGCCACCTGGAATCTCTAACCAGGTAAAAAATAGGGTATCCGTAGCTGGCGGAGAAAAATAAGCAAGTCACTTAGTGTGGCCATCCCCTTTGGTTTATTTTATTCGCGATCTTCGTATATACGGTTGGATTACTTACCTCTTTGGGGTTAGGAAACAACCGTCGAATTGTATTTTCATCCTCCACGGAGGTTGGCACCCTGATTTGATCTTAACTGTTGACAACCTTGCTATTCTCTAGGCTTACGATTTATTTTGATACTCTCCTCTTCGGAGGTAGAGATACCTGCAGAAAAAAAAATAGTTGACGACTTTGGCACTTCTACCGGCGAACGATTCCTTTCGTGCTCCCTCTCTGGAGGAAAGAACACCTTAATAAACTCTAAACTTAGAGCTTTGCTCTAAGAGCAGAATATATCCAGGGGCCGTCACTACTTTTGTGGTAAGCTGGCGCCATCTCCCACCTTAGTTATAAAGATGGCTTCTCAGAAGACATCAGCGAAACCAGACAAAAAAGTACAATCACCCCGGATTCCAGGTCTGAGGGGGAAAATAATAAAACCTACGTACAAACCAGAAGATTTTCTGGTGCCTTTAGGCAAAAGAAGCAAGCAGCCGCCCCAGCGAAATTGAAATCAACTCCATTCAAGCAATCAAGTGCTTCGCAACCATCCACTTCGAATACTCCTGAAGATATGGATTTCACGGTTGTCGGAACGCTAAAACGACGTAGGTCTTCTTTAGCAAACCTCAACAAGGCAGAACACCTTTCAAATAGTCCCTCAGCATATCCACCTCTCCCACTCAGTAACAAGTTCGATGTTTTGTCCGCAACACAATCAGATAATGCTAGCACTAACACTGGTACGACAAAGCAGCCTCCAAGTTTCAAGCCTCCTCCGATCTTCATCTACGAAATTACTAACACCTATACCTTTATTAAGACCTTATCACGAGCACTGAAGGAGCCCCCTGTAGCTCAGCCCAATAAGGAGCGCATCCGTATTCAAGCAGCAAACAGAGATGATTATATTTCTATCAAGGCTTATTGCGAACAAACAAAAACTGAGTATGCTACAGGCGTGGCGAAAAATGAAAGGCCTATTAAGGTCGTTGTCCGAAAACTGCCTATAGACACCGACCTAGACGATCTGAAGGAAGAACTATTGCGTCTCGGTTACAAACCAATAAACGTCCACCAAATGTCTCGCAAAAGCAAGACAGAAGACAAGAAAATTATGATGCCACTGTTTTTGGTTGCATTGGAACGAACTGCAGCTGTTAAGGAGATATATGCTATTACCAACTTTCTTCATTACAAGGTCCACATCGAACCATACAAGACTCCCTCAGTGCGGCAATGTTACAGATGCCAACGCTTGGGGCATTCACAGGACACCTGCCAAGCCCACCCGCGCTGTCTCAAATGTGGGCAATTTCATTTCACTCAATCCTGCAGTAAAGCAGACTCCTCCACACCCGCCACTTGCGCCAACTGTCAGGGAGATCACCCCGCAAATTACCGTGGCTGTCCAGTCTTTAAATCCTATTCTGAGGCTCTTAAATTGCCGGCCCAGCAGCCGAGGAAACTTCCAGAAAAGACTAAGAAAACTTCCAACAAACCATCAGAAGAAACGACTTCCATGCCCACTGCTGTTAATATCCAACCTATAGCTACGGACAATGAAGACGCTGAAGCTTCCACTTCTCTCCACACCCAATCAGCTTCTGTCGAACAAAAGGAAGGCCCGAAAGAAGACCTAGACTTAAAGTCCGTTCTTTCATTTCTCAAGGGTTTAGAATTACGCAAAATAATAACACATATTAAACGTGGTATTACCCGTTTCCGCCAAGCAGCAGACTCAGCTTCCAAGGCTGCAGCAGTAATAGAAACAATATAGGAAATGGTTGATGATGGCTGTTTCTAAATCCAGAGTATTGCATCACACACTTGTCCTTGCTATATGGAATGCAGATGGTCTCGAGGGGCAGAAACAAATGCTTATTAGATTTCTCAAACACCATAAAGTTGACGTCATGTTTATTCAAGAAACTCACTTCACTGCTCGTATCACTACTTGGCGACTACCCAATTACATTGTGTATCGACAGGATAGACTGGGCAGACAGAAGGGAGGATTACTACTCATAATCAAAAAGGCATTCCCCGTCAGGTCAATTACAATACCACCCTTACTAACTTTGGAGGCACTTGGTGTTGAGCTAATAACTCCAGGCGTTCCATTAATATTGGTCACCGGGTACAGGTCCCCGGCTACACAACTAGAGCCCACAGACTTCGATGTCGTTGCTAACTTAGGGCCCAAAGTCATCTTAGCTGGAGATCTTACTGCTAAACATGGAGAATGGAACTCCATTACTCCAAACACTGCTGGAGATACTTTACACGAATATTTACTCACGTCCAACTTCATCATCAGTGCTCCACCAGACCCAACTCATCATCCAAAATTCGGCGGACAACCCGATGTGCTTGACGTAGCCCTTTGCAAAGACGTATCCTTTACAGTCCATCCATATGTCATTTCAGATTTAGATTCTGATCACGATCCAGTCATTTTTCACGTCTCCCACCGCAGCATCGCCCATTCTGCCCCCATCTTCAAGCAAATAGACACTGACTGGGACGTATTTAAACAAGAACTAAACACCATGATCGATCTACGAAATAGGCCTGCCACCATTGCGGACATCGATCAAGCGCTCTCTCACATCACGCTAGCACTTCTTACAGCAGAGGCAGCGAGCTCCACTACAATAATCTCTCCATCGCAAACCAGTCATAGCGACAGTTTTCACTTACAACTTTATCTTCATCTGAAACGCTGGGCTAGACGTCGATGGCAGCACACACTACATCCCGCATATAAGACTTTATGGAACAAACTTTGTAAGAAGCTCAAGATGCTCACTACAAGACAGAATCAACAATACTGGGAAGACACTTTTCGAAATGTCACATTGAATTACCGTAAAATTTGGACGTACTCCAAATCATTCCAACGTGCCACAAATGCTTCCAAAGCCAGAGTCATACAAGGACCTCAAGGACTGACTCAAGATCCTCAGTCGCAAGCGGACATTTTCGCTGACTCTCTGGAAGAACAGTTCCAGCCAAATAGAGCACGCCTCGATCCCTATCTGAAACAGCACATCCGAACCACATTATATAGCATAAGTACACAAAACCCTACACATGGCATCACCTTAGTAACACCCCGGGAAATAGAACGACATATAAAATGTCTGCCGGCAAAGACAGCATCTGGGCCTGATGGGATTCGATCTGAGATTCTTAAACATCCAACTAGAAAACTACTGGTCTTTTGAACTTACTTATTTAACGCCATCTTTCAATTATGCTACTTTCCCAAGACCTGGAAGGAAGCTCGTGTCATCACAATCCCCAAGCCTGGCAAGAATCCACTGCTCCCGGAAAACTACAGGCCGATAAGTCTTCTATCGCACTTGAGCAAACCCTTCGAACGGGTATTTCTCTGGAGGCTGAAATATCACGTAGATAAAAGAGACCTTCTACCTTCTCATCAGTTTGGGTTTCGTGCACAACATAGCACTACAACGCAACTCGTACGAGTAGTGGATCATTTAACAACAGCTTTCAACAGGAAACAATACACCCTTGGAGTATACCTGGATGTGTCAAAAGCCTTTGATAAAGTATGGTTGGCAGGACTATTATATAAACTATACACCCAAGGTTTTCCAGATCGTCTTATACATTTACTACGTTCATACCTGACTGACAGAAAATTTCATGTATCTGTTGACGGTGTCAAATCCACGTCCCGATATATCAAAGCAGGTGTTCCACAGGGCGCTGTACTTTCACCGCTTTTATATAATCTGTACACGGCAGACCTCCCGACTTTACCACATTGCTTTTCCGCAACGTATGCTGACGATACTGCCTTTTTTACAACCAGCAGCTCACTTGCACAGTGTTACATCTACATGCAACGTCAACTCAACGGCTTTCAGGAATGGGCAAGGCGTTGGAGAATTAAAATCAATGCAGACAAAAGCTGTGCTGTCATCCACAGTCGACGACGTATCCGCGTCCCTCGAAATTTAACGTATGAGAACGCACACATTCCTCACGCCACACACGCTAAATATCTGGGAGTGGCATTAGATCATGGGTTAACGTTCGCCTCACACATCAAAGACATAAAGCAACGAGCATTACGCAAAATATCAGCATTGTACCCCATCTTTCGTTGCAGTTCAATTTCTCATGAGGTCCGCGTGCACATATTGAAGATGATAGTTCTATCAACTCTTTCTTATGCATGCCCTGCCTGGCAACATGTTGCTAACAGTCATCTTCAAACACTTGAAAGTGTGCAAACAAGAGCCGGTCGAATCATCACTGGTCACGATAGATATACACGCAACAGCCAAGTTCTGGAAGATTTAGAGCTGCCTCCTGTTAAGGAAGTTCTACGGCATCTCCACTATAAGTTCTGGCATACTATGCCAAGGCACATAAATCCAGCTATAGCTACCATAGGAACCAAATGCGCCCTACGGAACGTTCATCGCACGCCACGCCTTTAATATCTTTCCTTAGATCGTAATTACTTCAACATCAGCTACTCTGCGACAGTTGCAAATGTAGTCTCACAGACATAACAAAACAATAGTATTACCCAACAAGCCACCTGCACATCTGTATATATTCTTTCTGCCATCTTACTTATGGAGTCAGGGGCTTGGACCCGATACTCTACACAAAAATTCAACATTACCGTGACCGTGACCGTGGCGTTACCCCAGGTCCATTACTAACTATCTCCATTTTCGGATCACCATGGCAGGACCTCCTAACGCGCCAGACACTCCGTCTGGGCCGCATTCTCTTCCTGCCACAGTAATGGGGCCACCGCAAGATCGTCGAACCCGGCCACGAGAACGAGACCGTGAACGAACGTCATCTGGGGCATCTTCTAACTCTACCACGTCTCCAGTCCGGGATAGAGATCGCTCTCGATCTCCCACCACTCTTAGGAAGCCGAAATACACTGACGTTCTCCTCAGCCCACCTAAACGCCGTACGGAAGAGCCACCCCTAGCATCTACTTCTACTCCATCCACCGAAGAAACCATTCTTGTTGACAACCCTGCCAGTACTGTTTCCACCATCCTATTCAGCAACGTCAAACCGGAATACTTCTCCATCAAAGGCATGTATCTACAGCTTACCCGATATTGCACTCGGCTTGATATGCAACAACTGGTGAAAACCCAGAACGGTGTCATTCTTAAAACTAGCAACCCTCAACTCTATGACCATCTGATATACAAAGTGGGGCCGGCAATGTTCGGGACTAATGCTAAAATACAACTATTAAAGGCACCTAACCACAAAACCCCACCGCCACCACGTCGCACTCCACTCTTATCCGTGGTGATTCGTGGCGTCGATCCGAATCTCACCGAAACCGAGATTCTCGCCGAACTTAAAGAAGAGGGCTACTATCCTAAAAGGGCACTGCGCATCAAAAACGCCAATGGTCCGACATTTATGGTACGTCTCCTTACCGACGACCAAAACCTGGTCGATGAGCTGCTTCAAAATGGCGTGTACATCTATCGCTGCCATCACCAAGTGGAAGCATCGCGCACTCTGCCACTTCTATCTTTACGGTGTGAGAATTGTCTAACGTACAATTCTCACCCTACCAATAAATGCACGTTACCATCTGTGGGCCCACATTGTAAAGGCGCTCATAAGTTAAAAACTTGTTCCAACCTAACACAACCAGCCAACTGTAATACCTGTGGTGGACCCCACCCTACATATTCTTATCAATGTCCGCAAAAGCCCAAACCTTTGCCGGACAAACCAGAAACTGTGGTACCACTTCGTATCCACCCGGCGACTCAGGTATCAACCGCCACTCAAACGTCTCTCTTACCGCCACCCACCGTTGAAAACATCCTGCAGTTCATCACTCTCGTACTTCAAAACACCTTCCCATATCAACGGGAAACAATCCTTAACCACGCCACTAAAGCAGCATATGATATATTTCATCTCCATATGGCTGCTACCTACTCCGGGCTCTCAACATATTTCCATTTTCATTCTGATGCCCAAACATGAATACTCGCACACGGGGGAAACGGCCAATCACCTTTCTATTTTCAAATATTCGCTCCTTGCGTACCAATAGGGTCTTATTAGAAACCATGGCTGCCACACATAAAGTAGACTGCATCCCCTTGAACGAAACATTCCTGAAACCTACCGAGCGGTACTACTTTCCTCAGTATACACTTCTCAGAGACGACCTACCGCAACGTCCAGCTCGTGGGGGAGCGACTATCGCAGTCAAACAGACGATACCGCGACGACACGTTATACCCCCCAACTGTCAACGCTTCTCTGAGCATGTTGTTACCACAGTCTACTTCCCATCCATTACGTTAACTATAGCCACAATCTACGTCCGCTCCACGCAGCTTTTACCTTATCAATTCATCACCTATCTGGACCTTAACTTTCGCACTTATATTCTCCTGGCCGATATTAATTACGAATCTCGCACCATGGAACGACAGCAGCGCTTTACCGACTTTCTGGCTACCACCCATAGTTCTGTTCTTCCACTACCGCACCATACTCGCCCAGATAGTAACACTACTCCCGACATAGCAATAGTCTCCAATAATCTACTCTCTCGGACGACTGTAGAAATTCTCTGGTCTGTTGGAAGCGATCATTTACCGATTCTTCTCACCGTTACCCAGACGCCTCCATCAAATCGTCCAATCAATCCAGTCCCCAAATACGATTTCGCCAAAGCAAACTGGGACCTGTATCAAGAGGATATTATCACCGCCCTCGATGGCCTCAGTCCCCAGCTCGATTCACCCGACAACCTAGATCAACTTTGCACCACATTAGAAAACGCCATCATTCACGGCACCGCCCGTTCTGTTCCTCAATCATTTCCACATAAGAACCGCCTCAATCTTCCTGCCCACGCAATAGATATTCTCACTCGTTCACACCAGTACCTAACTGAATATCATCGCACCAACGATCGACACTTTCTACATCTCCATCGCCAATTCCAACGCATGGCGAAACATTATATCATTGCGAGAAAGCGCCTACATTGGAGACTATCCTGCAATCAACTTCGCGAGGAGCGAAACCCGACCAGGTTCTGGAACCTTTTCAAACATCTCACGTTCCAGCAACATGTGCCCACGTATCCGATCTTGGATGACGGTATTGCCCCTACCACGGACCATGACAAAGCCATACTTTTCTCACGCCATTTTGAAGCAGTTATTACTCCTCATTCGGACCCTATATTCACTCATCCCCACGATCGTACTATAGAAACAACAGGTTCTCCTACACAAGCCTGTTTTTCTCCAGATTTCACCCATCAGCCGCAGCCCACCGATCCAATGCTGGCACCGATTACATCTGAAGAAATCTACGATGTTCTGAAATACCGTCGCAATACCGCACCAGGCCACGATACTATCTCCTATCGCCAACTACTGCATGCACCAACCGTGTTCTTGGTTTTGCTCGCTCAAATCTATTCAACCATGCCAATAACAGGCTATTTTCCACCAGCGTGGGAACTCGCCAAAATTGTCGTCTTCCTGAAACCTCAGAAGGACCCCACCTCAGTGGCATCCTATCACCCCATTAGCCTTACATCCGCCTTCAGCAAGACGTTTGAGCGTATCCTTCAGAAGCGCCTCCACCCATATATCATGGAAAGAGCACTAATACCATCTACCCAAGCTGGATTCCGTCCATCTTTTGGCATCAATGACCAACTTCTCAAACTATCATCGCTCCTGGTCAATCACTTAAATAAAAGCCTTCCAGCTGTCCTGGTTTCCATCGATATCGAACGCGCTTTTGACACGGTTTGGCATGCTGGCTTAATCTATAAACTTACGTCTCTCTTGCCGTTCCCCTATGTGCGCATCATCGCTCAGTTCCTTCATGGTCGCTCCGCTTATATTCAGATCAATAATGCCAAATCACCAACCTTTGTTCTACGGGCCGGTGTACCGCAGGGCTCAGTTCTATCTCCACTTCTATACCTCCTATATGTCGCTGATATGCCTCAGCCGCAGCCTCCTGTCCATATTCTCCAATTTGCAGATGACACCGCTTACCTGGCACTTGGCTCTTCTGTAGACCGAATTAACAACACACTTCAACCTGCGTTGGACAACCTTGTCGGATGGTGCCTCAAATGGAAACTAAAACTCAATCCTCTCAAAACGCAAATGACATTGTTTGCCCGTAATAGAAAATGTTGCCCCACACGAGATCCCGAGTGCCTTAGTATCACACTGCTGGATACACGTCTTCCACTCCACGACACTCTCAAATATCTTGGTGTCACATTTGACAAACACCTAACGTGGAATGCCCATCTTCGTCTCTTGGACGCCAACATCAGCCATCGCCTCAATCTTCTACGTCACCTAAAGGGCACAACGTGGGGACTTAACACCAAACTCCTACTATACACCTATAAAGTGTTTGTCCGTTCTGCGCTCACCCATGGTCATCTTGCCTGGCTATCAGCGACATCCAAATTTTATGACCGCATCCAACTCCTTGAACGGCGGGCAATACGAATTGCGTATTCTCTACCTCAACATACGCCAACAAGAGAGCTCTACCGCCGAATCACCATGCCTACTATCCTCCCACATCTTCGCCGTTTACGCTCACGTTATATCTTTACACGCATTGAAAATGCTCATCCTATTATTGACGAACTGCTACAACAAACGCCTGCGGTACCCAAATATGCCTATCCACCAATAGACCATCTGTTAGCCATCTATGAACTGGACCATCTATGAAGAAAAGGGTGCCTTACCCTCGTCAAACTTCTTGACAGGTGAACTTTAATACTTATATTAAAATACTATTGTTTAATTGGCGTATCAGATATGGTTGTGATTAAAACTATTAGAGTCGTTTCTTCTCAAGGAATAAAACAGAAAAAGTTGATCTTTCTACCATAATTGGTTCCAAAGTTAGACATATTATAATTTGTATAAAAATAAACTAATTTATTTATTTTTTAATAATTTATTTCTGCTAAACTAGTAGACAAATATACAATTTAAGTATTTCAACCCGTTAACACTGCGTTGGTCGCGCCCCCACCGTTACGTGAGTGGTCGCGCGTTCTACTATTGTAGAACATCAGTATTTTTCTATAGTGTTATGACTTTTAGCAGTATTCGATCTTGTGTATGTTAGTTGTATTATTATACAGGTTTTAGAATATTTTAAAATTATTTTATTTGATTAGAACGAGAATATTAACAAAAATAAGCATTAGGTATATCTTATTTAACAAAAGATCTAATAAATGTTTAGGTGTAAGTTGAAATTACAGCATAAATGTTCTTCCATGGTAGATAATACAAGTAGAATGATTTTATGTAATCTTTTTGAATGATTGTGTACTCCAAGCAATCTTCACACGTGCTTTTCTGGTTGTCTGGGCACATCCATCACGGGAAATTTCCAAAGGTTTTTTTCTTGTTGAATTGTTGCGAGAACGGCCTCAAAAGAAACAGTTTCGTATACGGAAAATCTGTCTTCTGGTAATGGAACACTCTTGCTGAAGCCAAGCAGAAGTTTCCCTCTGTGTCGAAGCTCTTTGGCAAGGATTCCATGGCTATTCGCTGGTTTTATCAACTCAAAAGTTAGATCCTGTAGAAAATTCTTGCGTCTGACATTCTCATCGTTTTTATTTGCTCTAAATATATTAAGAGCATTAACACCAAGTAGGTTCATCATCAATTAGGCATGAATATAATGCCTTGTGGCCCAAGCCTACGAAAAGCTGGTATTATATTCAAATTGGGAGTTCGTGAGTTTCTTGGCGTTATGGGATCTACATACCAGCGAGAAGGTTCCAAATTTTTTCTCTACCGATATAAAACGCACGTATGTCGAGAGAAGGTACTGTAGCAGGACCCGTGGCTTCAACATTAGCTTATACTATAATATTTTCTTCTTCCTCCGGTATAATGTCTGGTACATCTTCGGTATCACTGCACTCAACTGTTTATTCAACAAAATCTTCCTCGAGCTCCTTCATGTCTTAGATCCCAAATAAAATTTCATAGTCACTTTCTGCCTCCTCTAACCACAGAAGCACCTGTTCTCTGTTATGTTCTGACATTTCAAATATATACAAGTACGTATTCCATAAAAATAACGTGAAAATGTAAAACAAAATAAATCACTAATACGAGACAAACTAGTACGCCAATAGTCGCGCGATCTACAATAGTAGAACACTAATGAAATCATGTAACAAATCGGAGAAGGTGCAAGTATAAGGGCTGAAAATAGACTGGAATGTACAAAAGACTGTCGGAGAAAGGTACATAACCACTCAAGGTCGAGCGTGTTGCCAACTGCTCAGGATTTAAAAAATAAAACACCTGTTCTACAATAGTAGAACGCGCGACCACTGCAGTGTTAATAAACTGTAGAATGTTGCAAAATTTTTCTTTCCGGTTAGAGATAGTTAGTTCCTTAGAAAATGAGAAAATTCGGTAGCCATGTTCTCCCAATAAGGTGCAATATAACCTGTCATACGACGGATTAACACGTGGAAAATTTAGTTTTAATTTCAAAGATCCTCCTTGTGCGATATACATAAAACAATTTTACACTTTTTACATATAGGATGTATTATATCTGAGGCACTTATTTCTTTAAGTGTTACTGCTTGTACGGGAAAGTAAAAGAAAATATGCCGACGTCAATTTATATAAATTGCAAATTTACAATATGCCAACGTGAACCTACATACGTGCTGCTGTAGTGTTGGCGCAGCACATCTTCGAAGATTTTTAGGTAAAATTCAATACTTTGCGTGAAAAAAAAACATTTATAAGGAACACATTTCTGCAGGTGGCAGAATTAAATACAAAGCAATACGTCTGTATTTTAGGTTTACAAATGTAGGGCTAGTAAAATTAATGCAAGTGTTTAACAATACATATGTAACTGCTTATAAAATATGTCTCCAATATATGAGATTTTGCACCGGCGATGTATTTGTCAGTATTATACAGAAGTTGTATTTTATATTTAGAAGTGGAACATTCTTTGCACGAATTTATGACAAGTGCTATTGAAACTCGTATCACTTCTTTCCACTGTCATCTCTTACGCGTATACCCACCTGATCCATTTAGGCACTCCTGCGCTGCCGCGCGAGCCCTCCGGCCTCGGGCTGCCCTGGCTTGGTTACATAATCGTGTATTTTTTTGACCACCTAGCACAGCTTTATTTCTGATTTTTACACTGATGTTTCAGTGCATAGTGATGGGTAAATTCGCGGGAAGATATTTTTCGGGAATTTATTTGCAATCACGAAAAAGTGCATTATCTTACTATATTATGATTTCAATGTTAAATTCGTTTTCTTGTGATAATGTGTTATTATTGTTGTCTTCAGAGGATTCTTTAAAATGTATATTCTGAACGGTATTATGTTATTTTATTAATATTTTATTGTTTTTAGAGACTACACATAAATGTATATTTACTTACAATATGTTCTATGTGGGAAAAATGGTATAGTAAGTCCACATACTTTTACATCGCTAAAAGTTTAAATTTGTATGTAAGTGGATTTTCTAAACTTGATTTTACTTCTGATATTATAAGCATATAAAATTTTTAAATGTTATAAACAAAATAGTTTGGCTAACCATCAGAAAAGACATATCTCACCATTTTATCAACATATGCGCATATATATTTATGTTCACAATATTTGCAAGATAATGTCTTATTTTTATAATTTTGCATGTAACATTGCCACACGACCTTTCTTCCTTCCTATTTCTCCAAATTTCATGCGTTAATTCACATATAAGGGTAGTTCGAGAACCTATTCAGAGATTCGAGTCAGAGACAAGAGACAGACCGACGTCTATTATTAACGGTGCTTCGGTGTGTATTGATCCTACTTCACCTCAACTTCTACTAAAATTTTACATTACAAACTGGTTTCTTTCATCATTTGTAAATTAGTACTTTGCTACTTTTTAGTACAAATGGAAATGGAACTTAAAAAGTCATATTATTAGTTATATAAAAAACAGTCAACAAATTTTAACTTGTTTAACCTCCAAATTATTTAAAACCTAGAAGTAAATCATAATAAATAAAAACAAAGTATTAGTCATATAGTTCTTATAATTTGAAAGATAAAGTAAAGAAATGAAAATAAATTCCTTCCAGGGAATTTATATGCCAGGGAAAAAGCCGGGGATATTCCCATTTTTTATTTTCCTTCCCGCCGGAAATATTCCTACTGCCCATCACTATTAGTTCATTAATACGGAAGCCGTATTTAAACGAAAATCATAAAATTTAATTTTTCAATAATTACTTCTGGTGGCCTCGTTGATTTTTATCTATGCCAGGACAGGTATTCTGATCGCAAATCTTTTAGTGGACAAAAATAAGCAGACCTGCAACTAGAGGGGGCTAGGGGGAACCTGGCTCCCCTAAACTTTTCGTGGCCACTCTGGACCTTAACACAAAAAAAACACAATCTAGATATGTGCAAGAGAATTTTTAATGACTTGGCCCCGCCAAACCTCTGCGGCTGGTTGCGGGCCTGTCAATAAAGACGTTAATGAAGAAATTCTCATTTCTCAACAATTATTTCGATTGATGCGCCAAAAGTAATTGTGGAACTTTATATGTGTTTATGAATCAGGTAATCTTGTGGTTTCTTGAAAGTTTTCCTACCCTTTCTTCTTTCTATGGTTGTTGTCCTCCAGGATATTTTTCGTTGGACCACTTTGCAATATCCTACTTAGCATAAATAAAATTCACCGGATATACTAGAAATAATTGTTAAGGAATAAATTAATTTACTATTTACACGTAAATCCTGAGTTCATTTCAGAGAAAAGAAGAACTACATTGCAAAACACACAAACGAACTTGTGGTAAGTGGTCACAAAATAGCACGAATACTAACTGAGTCAGTCAATGTGCACCTAGGGGAGCTACGCGAAAACTGGGGTGTACTTCCGTAGAAGTAGGGATATGAGCGACTCTGCGATTTGAGTGGGTATTGTGCATAAGCGATTTAGTTGATAGACGCCAGCCTTTTTGTAAAATAAAAAAAATGGTACAATTTCTACTATTATTTTTGATAATGGGTAAGGTTATATTTTAAACTTTTGGCTCGCTGAATCTGAACAGATAAAAGTACTACGTGGAAGATATCGTAGCTCCAGGAGGAGACATTCCCTGTAGTGAGAGATGAAACTTCTTTGAGAGTTTAGAACAATCTTGTCTCGTAACTATGCTTTAAATTACGAAAATTCACATATGATTTAAACCAGTATTTGTAAAAGAGGAAAAAATAATATATATTGTTTAGTTGCAAAGTAGAGAAAAGCTCTTTTGTGAATCTAAATATGAAACGTTATCATTTAAATTGTAAAATACCCTAATAATATATATATATATATATATATATATATATATATATATATATATATATATATATATATATTATTAGGGTATTTTATATTAAATTTTATATATATTAAATTTCATTAAATAAGAAGGTAATATAGTTCTCTCTCATATTTAATTAACTTTAACTTTGTTTTCTGATGATTCGTTAGAACATCATTTAACGAGAAACATTAATCTGTGCTTTATTATTTTTTAATAGAGTGGCAGGCAAACATTCTTTTAGAATAATGTCTGCTGTGGTCCGTTCATTAAACAATTTAGCATTAAATTCTTTGAGTGGTTTGTAGTAAGAAATTGAGTAACTCAGTTTTTAAGTTATTTAAATTAGAGTAAGACCGCGCTAAGAAGAGCTCTGACAGCTCTCACGTGCGATCAAGCGCGGTTGCCACGTTTATCATCTGTAACAATACAATATAACAAGATCGATTCATTCTTCAAACCTAACTTCTCTTGTAGTTAGTTACTGTACTAAGCTGTGAACAAGTATTGCAGACGTACTTGGGAGATCAGTACAGATACGCTACTTAGAAGGCAGACAGAAGGTCTTCATCTTCTGAAGGGTTTTACTTTAAATTTTGAAGGTCATTGTTTTAATTCATACTCTGACCAACTCTTTTGTGTTTTGTAGCACCTATCTACCAACTATTTGTGAACACCTATTGTTTTCATTGCCTTGATCCTCTTGGATCATGCATCGATTACCGGGGATAGTTGTACCTCCAACCTGCAACCCCTTGGACGATCCTGGGAGGGATCCTCGCAGAAATCGACGCGGTCGACCGTTGTCCGGAAGTAGTGCTGAATCTGTCGATAAACGCTCTCGATCCCGTTCACCTACTTATATACAGAAACTACCAGAACGTACGGAAGAAATGCAGTTTACCACCGATCCGCCAGAGCCTACACCGTCCACTTCAGTAACACCTCCTATCTATATTGCATCACCGACCCGCCCGAAGATTTATTCATTTCTGTTAACCAATTATGACGCCAAATACAGCAATAGTCGTCACATTTTCAATCAAATCATGAAGTACCTCCCGCGGGCTAGTGTAAAGCAAATTATTTTCACCAAGAGTGGTGTTATCATAAAGTCAGATGACGAAAAATTCGGCATAACACTCCGTAACAAAGCCAGTTATGAAATATTTGGTAAAAATGCCAAGCCTTCGAATCTGACTGATAAAGTAAAGCAAAATCCACCACCACCTCGCACACCGATGATGTCTGTGATTATTCGAGGCGTTTCGCCAGAAATAACGGATGATGAAGTTCTCGAGGAACTTAAAGCAGAAGGCGTTGATGTAGCGAAATGCATTCACATTAAAAGTTACAATGGTGCTACATACATGGTTCGTGTCTTAACCACGTCCCAGAATTCTATTCACACCTTGTTGCAAGAGGGAGCTTTCATCTTCAAAAAACGACACCGTGTAGAGCCATCACGTCCTACCTCACCTCTCCCAGTTAGATGTGAGAAATGTCAAACTTATAATGCGCACATCACGTCAAAATGCCCAAATGTTCCCAAATGTGGGTATTGTGCAGGACAACATGAAACCAAGGAGTGCCCGAATACAGGAAAGCAACCACATTGTTCCACATGTTCAAGCACAACGCATCCAACTTACACTTACAAATGCAAGTCTAAGCCGGCACCTGATCCAAATCAACCAGAAATGACAGTTCCGCTCCGTACAACGGATGCTTCAGTCCCATTCTCACAATCTATTGCTTCACCTATCACTGTGGAAAACTTCTTGCGATATATCACTCTTATTTTGCAAAACATTTTTCCATTCCAACGGCAGCTTATTCTCGACCATGTTATTGCAGCAGCCTCTGTTATTTTCCAAGTTAATCTATATGCCACGTATTCTGGTCCCTTTGTTCACTTTCATATTGCACCACGCGATACTGCAGTTTAAAACCCAATCCTTCTGTTTCAGTATGGGTCTTACTATTCTTTTTATGAATATTCGATCTCTAATTCAACATCGAATACTATTTGAGCAACTACTTCTAGAAGAGCAGGTCGATATATTTGCATTGAATGAGACAGCTCTTAAACCTCCACAATCCATACGCTTTCCCAGGTACCAGTTTGTGCGGCATGATTACAGAGACACTAACGCCAGAGCACAAGGCGGCGTAGCAATTGGAATACGGAATAAACTTCCTTATCGACATCACTCCGTACCAACGTATGTTCCATTACCCGAGCACTTAGTGACGACAATATATCTATCAAACTTGGCTCTAACTGTGGCTACGATCTATGTCCGTCCAGGACATATACTTCCACTAGAATTCTTTCGATACTTGTTTTCTCAGTATCGTCATCTTTTAATCTTAGCAGATCTGAATATTCACAGTCGCTCCGATAGAGATAAGACTCAGTTTTCTGATTATATATCACTAGGTTTGCATGGACATATATACAATCTCCCCAGACACACCAGGCCCAGTAGTCAAACTACTCCTGATGTTCTTATTAGCACAGCTTCATTAGTTGCTAAAGTCACTGTAACTGTTCTTGATTGTATCGGTAGTGACCACCTACCAATAAAGGTCCAAATCAATCATGCACGCCAACAATCGTCTCCATCATTCACAAGAAATATTCTCTTGTACGATAAAGCTAACTGGGAGCAGTATGGAACTGATATTAATATCGCGTTGGATCAGATGGAACCACCAACATCTGAAATTGATCTCAACAACGCCGTTCATAACATAACCACTGCACTTGTTGACAGTGCTAACAAGAATATCCCTACCTACCATGGTAAAACGTATCAACCAATATTACCACCTCAGTACCTCACACTTGTAAGAAAATCCAGGCAGTATTTTCGTGAATACGAGAGGACACGAAACCTTGAATATTTAGCTCAAGCGCGTCGTTGGCAACGCACAGTTCACAACTACATTGTTGCCCATAAAAGACTTAGTTGGAGTAAAGTGTGCAACAAGTTGAACACGGAAACGCACCCTACAAAATACTGGAAACAATTTAATCTATTGACTGGACAGAAAGTTGGTACTACTTACCCTCTGGTACAGGACGATCATCTTTTGCAGACAGATCAAGCAAAAGCTGATGCTTTTGCATCTCATTTGCAAGCAGTCTTTACACCGCCTCTATCCACACACCGTTTAAGTCCCCGGCTATCTGAGCCAGCGCTTAACCGATTGCTCCAACCTTCTACATCGCATGAGTTAGATAACTCTAACCCTTGGACTCAGGAGATTACTTCTGATGAAATACGTGGAGCTCTTAAACGTAAACGTAATACTGCTCCTGGATTTGATTCTATATCTTACAGAATTCTTAAAGAATGCTCAGTAAAATTTTTTGTCTTCTTAGCAACAATCTATACGTTTATTCTACGAACTGGCTATTATCCGCAGGACTGGAAGATGTCTAAAGTTTGTATGTTTTTAAAACCAAACAAACCACCTCACTCCGTGACATCGTATCGACCCATACAATTAACATCTACGTTAGGTAAACTATTTGAAAAAATCCTAGTACACCGTCTCCATCCATACCTTAATGAGCATAACCTTCTACCTTCTCACCAAACAGGATTCCGGTCGCTATATAGTATTAATGACCAATTACTTCGCCTTACCACTATTATTACAAATCATTATAACAAAGCACTACCGTCTTGTCTCATACTTATGGATCTGGAGAAAGCGTTTGACCGCATTTGGCATTACGGCTTATTTTATAAACTTTTGAAACTAAGAATTCCTCTCACTTATCTCCGAGTTATATATTCCTTTATACTCAACCGTATTGCCTATGTGAACATCAACGGCACTCTATCACATCCTATATTTCCATTCACCGGTGTACCACAGGGTTCAAGCTTATCACCTCTTCTTTACATCCTCTATGCCTCGAATTTGCCATCTCCAGCACCTAATACATATTTATTCCAATATGCGGATGATACCGCTTTTCTCACTCTTGGTAAAACAATCCAGCAGATTAACGTCCACTTACAGGTTACAATTACAGCATTTCTTCACTGGTGCAATAAATGGAGACCCACTGTTAACGAAGACAAAACACAGGCTATAGTCATTTTACCACCCAACCGCCGCAGCAGGGTTCATCGAAATCCAAATTTGCTACGGATACGTGTTGGCGATCATCATTTACAACCTACTAAAACTGTTACATATTTAGGTATTGTTTTCGATGATAAATTGCGGTGGACAGCCCAACTCCAGAAACTTGTTGTAAAAGCAAAAAACCGATTACAGCTTCTACGTCGTCTTATGGGTCAAAACTGGGGTTTAAACTCTAAATTATTATTAAATACTTACAAAGCCTTTATGCGTAGTGTCCTTACTTTCGGTCATATAGCCTGGTGCTCTGCTCCGCAGAAGTTTTACAATAGATTAGAAATTCTTGAACGTCATGCTATCAGACTCGCATTTCGCATAAAACTACCGTACCCCAATGACGACCTTTATAATAAGATTGATTTTCCTCCGCTTGTCCACCACATAGCTCTCTTACGCCAAAAATTTATAGCTAAATGTCTTCATTCATATAAAGATATATTTCTCGACACCATATTCACAGACTTGGAACAAGACTCTCAGTACCGATATTGCTATACACCTCTCAGCATCCTCCTTTCCATTTATGCTCGACAACTTCCAGATGATCATCATCATGCAAGATTTTTCCGACGACAGCTCATCCATGACGACATCCCTCATCTCTTACCATTATAGCACTGTCTCCCACAACACTAATAAGGGCTTCCCCCTGTTTCAAATCAGTCTTGAGTCGCCCCAAGACAGAAGAATAACCAGCATTTGTCTCACTAACTTGTTTCATTGTGTTGTGATGCGATGTGCACTGCATTCATTATCATAAGCATAACAATCTTCCCTTACAATGCGCTTATATTCATTACAACTTTTGTATACACATATTTTGACTATTCATTTCTTTTGTTGCTTTCTCTGCACCTCTTATTTATTTTATGCACATATTCTCTTCTATTATTTATGTATTAGTTTAGATATTATTACTGCTCATAATGTCATATTATTATTTTTTATTATTATTATTTCAAATATATTCGATTATATTAATGTACGTAGATATGTTTGCACCATTTTCTTTTTGTATATTGTTACTTACAAAAAATTTCCTTTGACAGCTCACTATCCAACTAAAATGCAATCAAAAATAATTGATGCTCCCACATCCCAGGCCAAGAGAGAGGGCGAAACCCTCTAGCGGCAGTTCTTCTTATTTCCACACGTTGAATGACAATAAAGATTCTAAACAAACCTGTCTCTCTCAAAAAAAAAAAAAAAAAACAATATAACAAGGTGCAAATTTTGAGGGAAAAGAATCAACTATGTATACAACAAAAACATTATTTAACATTGTGCCTGACGAAAGTATTAGTCAAAAGAAACAAACAAGTTAGTCTGCGTAAAGATCGTAAAGAAAACAACCCTTACTTCTAAACACAGGCCTTATGCAGAATCGTTTTGACGTATGATTAGCGTCATACTAAATGTCTGACTACTGCATATGTTGAACTCTTTAGTATGACATCGAGCTTTTTCGTGGCTAAGCGATTAGCGTACGCCTTTGGCATGGAAGAACCCGGTTCGATTTCCGGCGGGAGCTCAGGTGATACGGATTCCACGTTAATCAGTAGGTCAACCTCTCATATAACCTCGCTGCTGAAAGAGGCGTTAAACTCGAAATCAACTCAACTCTTTAGTATGACACTAAACACGCGTCAGAACGACTCTGCGTAAGACCCATAATGTTACAGTATATCCTTTTCTTAAAAATGAAAACTACTTAGTTAGAGAATTACTTTCAATTATAGACAATTTAATTTTATTTACTGTAGAAATCCTACGCTTTTTTCCTAGGGTGGATAAAGTTTGCGTTGGTTCAGTGAGGTTTTTCGGGCACTTCTCTTTTGTGATTCTTTTCACAGTTGTAGGGCTAATGTATAAAGCTGAATATACTCTTTCAATCGCTTTATTCAATGGCAATAAAGGACCGTCTTTACGTTCTTTTTCCAAATATTCCCTAAGATTAAACACAAATTCCCTGCCTGACTTGTCAAGGGCACCCCCTTTCCGCACTTCAGGCATTGTGTTCATAAACACAAACACATACATATACATACTAAATTTATAGTTTAGGTCTATGTGAATAATACGAATACAAACTATGTTCCACTGATGACTGAAAATAACAACGATTACACCACAACATTCACACCAATGCACTGAGATGATAGCATAAAAAATTCAAAATAACCTGGCAACACAAAAACTTTCACAGTAATGAGTAGGTATAAATGCGACAACACTGTTGTGCTACCATGGAAACAACCTACTGTTTCCAAATGTATTTTTGTGGGTCTAAACCTATCCTCACCTTCACATATTGGTGAAAAAATGTCTTCTACGAAAAGACAAACATAGCTAGATCATGTTCGTTACTTTCCAACTACTGAATTTCTAAATCAGTCCTTATGAAAAGCTCATTATAACGGTCTCTGTGATATATAGACTATGTACATTTTTTTTATGTCAACAAATTTCCCACAAAGATCATTAGAAATTCTACTAATTTCAGCCTGACATTCCAAATCACGGTTCATTACCCTTGAACTTTAGAAGAGTCGTACAGACTCGCTACCTTCTTCGCTTTGAATTCCACGAAAACCTACTCCCTGCGGCGACAGGGAGGTGGACCGGTTGTTGTTCCATGTAAGCCCACTTCTACTAAGCAAACTTGTCAAAAGGACAGAGTTGTGTCAATAAGTGGAAAAAGAAAAAAAAATATTATTGTGGCAATAACGTTAGGCCTAGTGGAACTACGTTGTGCTGGAATGTTGAGGAGTATAGTGAAGTACGATTATTGTTTAAATATCTAGTTTGTAAATACTTCAACTTAACTTATAATCTGATTCAAACAGTGATAAAGTAATTCGATTCCTTTATCGTTCTGTCAACTGGTCGCTTTGATTCTTCTTGCTATGACAGTTCGCAACACTGTCGTCAACTTGCACGATGTTAGATCTGTCAGAGCTCAGGTTACGATGGTCTTAGAATAGTAATTGAGTTGTATTTTAAAGAACGTTTATTTGATATATGTTGCTTGAGAGACAATTGTGCCGTTTTTTAGTGGAAGTACATCAATGCGTAATTAACTAACTAAATGTTTGTTTGTATTCTTTTGTACACGGGAAGAATGTTAGTTTTGCATAGTTCAAAATCATGAGAAATGTTTGGAGATTATCTGCAAACTCTTTTCGTGGTAAAGCTTATACTAATTAGGGGTACCAGATATCAATGTGTAACGTACGAGATAAAACAGAGAACTTTTGGCAGAAGATGAGAGGTAAAAAGAACCAAGAAGAATGAAAATATATAGGACTTTGAATTACAGTTCTTGACTTGTGTAGGAAATGTTTTCCTAATCTTAGCATCACTAGAACTTCGCTTGAGGAAATTTTGTCTCTCCTCTGTTTTGTCTTGTTGTACCCAATAGGCAACCCTGCTTATATTATTATGGTCTAATCTGCTTTCACTGTGGAGGAAGGGGACGTTTAAAATTAGTAACTGTAGGTATTCACACTCTGACTAATAACAGAATGTCAACATTTCATGTGCTTTCACCCTTTCAGCACACAAACTTCAATTCACTCACATATTAACGAAATAAAATTCACGTGAGGAATGTTATTATACATAAGCTCTTTCTCAGCAAGTGTTGCTGGATGTCGACCAGAGTAGGTGACGCTGGATCAGAATGGTTGCGAACAGTGATAGGACATATTTGTTCATAGAAAGTTGAAGTATATAGTAACCTTAGTGGATCGTGCTGGGTATTGGTGAGTGTATAACAGGGGACATTTGTGTATTGACCCGCAAATTCTCAGATATTCAAATCACCTAAAATATCCAGAGCCCTTCATGGCATGTAAACATAGGTATTTTCAAAGAAATATATTGGCATAAAAACTAAAGATTAAATGTTCCGTAGATTTTTAGGTAATTTCGTACAAATTTGTATTACTAATTTATTTTATTATACTTCTGAATTCTCACAGAGCTTAGCTTAAAAGTTCATTACTTCATTTATATTACAACGAGATTTATGATTTTCTTTGGCTCGTTAAATTTAAACATGGAATGTATCTCACAATTTTCTGGTATCTTTATGTCTCACTGATATTAAAATATTAAAGTGTTCAGTAAACACCTTACTAACCTTACACATTCCAGGCATTATGAGAATTTTTCTTATCAATATTTCAGGTGCAAACCTTGTACTCCTTTCACTTCGATGTTTTAAACTGTATTAAAAAATGTTGGTTATTTACATTTTATAGATGGCACTTCAGTGGATTCGTGATTAGCTAGGTGACCGTGTGCAAAACATCTAAATTTAGCACAATATTTACGTTATAGGCTCCGGGCGTGCTGAGTAATTTCCGGTAAGAGCAGATAGTAAACTTCACATACAGAACATATACGGTTTGTTATTAATATTGTTGGTAGGGAGATAAGTGGCTAGCCTACGCGCTTTTAGCGTAGGAGATCCAGTTTCGATTCCCAGCAGGCGCTTATGTGTTTCGGATTCCGCATAAATCTGTATTTCAACGTCTGATATAATCTCACTTCTGAAATGTACGTTCAACCTAAAACCAGCGTAGGGGGCGCGGTGATTCAGTAGTAGAGCGTTCACCTCCGGTGATTGGGTTCCCCGGTTCCATCCCAGCTCGCGCCGTGAGGACTTTGCGGTTGACAGTCACCGTGCTCGTGGGTTTCCACGAGGTTTTTCCGTTTCCTTCCACTTTCTTCATTCCATTCATTTCTCATCATCACCGTCTCCTTTAGCCTAACCGTCGTAAGCCTGGGACGTAAATTTAAAGATTTCATTTTCCAAAACCACCTCGATCCCTTATTATTAGGTATTCTTCCTTTTCGCAGCCCAGGGACTATTGCTGTTTTTTACTTAGACCTGGAAATGTTTCTTCCACGTTTGTCGATCTTCAGGACCTGGAAATTTTTCTTCCACGTTTGTCGATCTTCAGCTTCCTTCTTTAAGTCCCAATAATTTCTTATATTTTTGAAGTCATCAATCAGTTTTGTTTTTGTTTTTCCTGCCACTATTCTTTTTATGGTGGTATGAAGAAAATAATTTCTTCGCAAGATGTGTC
Organism: Thermobia domestica; assembly: GCF_964235325.1. Lineage (NCBI taxonomy): Eukaryota > Metazoa > Arthropoda > Insecta > Zygentoma > Lepismatidae > Thermobia > Thermobia domestica. The sequence goes on along the minus strand of NC_137467.1, from coordinate 188,297,832 downwards.
CGTTTCAATCGGCCGTCCTAGGAAAGATACTGGCTAATTTGCTAAATATAGAAGTTGTTGTATTCCTTCTACCAGTTATTATTTTATTCATTGCAGAAATGATGAAAAATTCAAAATTATACATTTTGTGCACCTTTGCATACAAGACTTGTACATGACGCAGAATTGCAATACATAGTTGTGTACTCTGTATTACGTATTCCTGCGAATCTCGATTTTATTAATTATGTAGTAATAATGTAATGTATAACTACTGAAGAATAGAGTTTCTTCAGATTTTAAGTCTCAATATTAATTCTCACAGTTAAAAGTTTTGTAAATAGTAATATATTCTTTACATTGCATTTGCATTTTTCATACTCACCCAGAGCTTTGCTCTGATGCGCCACTTAGTAAAGAGTGACGATTTTTGAGAAAATCCTGCCTTTTCCTGTTCCTGAGTTCTTTCTCTGTCTCTTTCGTGGCGAACCGTCTGTCAGACTGATCTAGCCAAGGGCAGCCGGTTCTACAGATCGAGATAGGGGACTTGCTCCCCCTGGACAACTATCCGAACGGGTTGTCCCACCTTTACATCAATACACTTCATTGACACTCTCATTACATCGATTTGAGCACAGAAGGCTTTTGCGAACAATTGGCCTTTACGATGACCGACCCAGGCTCAGTCAGTGGATCACCTCTGGAATGCAGGCATGGAGGATTACCCCCAGTCTTCGCTAGCCCATCTGCTCCCTCCACGAAGGTGGAGAAGCGGAAGGACTATGATGAAAGACAGCGACGGGCTTCAGAACGCTCGAATGCCTCCAGTGTGTCAACTGCTTCTAACAGATCTCGATCCAGATCTCCACGGAGCCAAACAAAATACTCTGATAGGGTCAAGAACTCGCCTCCCGCCAAGAAACAACATATCGATAACGCTTCAGCTTCATCAGACATGGACGCCGATGTTACACCAACTGCACGCCTACCATCCTCATCATCTCATCCTACTTCTCCATCACTTCATTGCTTCTTACTGCAAAATTTTGACGCCAAGTACACAAACGAAAAGTTTATCATTCTGCAACTTCGTAAATACCTTCCGAGTATTCCCATTACAGAAGTTGTCAAAACACGCAACGGCTTCATTTTCAAATCCACCGATGCAAACTTCCTAACTACCGTTCGTAATAAGGCTTCGTTTGAGATATTCGGCAAAAATTCCACCCTGGTTTCTCTCAACACCGCTCGCCGTAAGCAAGCTCCTCCACCTAAACGTCCACCGTTGCTATCTGTTGTTATCCGGGGAATCGATCCCTTGTATTCTGACGAAGAAATACTAGAGGAATTACAGCAAGAAGGGCACACCATTGACAGTCATTCGCATCCGTAATAATACTGGCCCCACTTATATGGTACGAGTGCTGACTATGTCTCAAGATACGATTGACTCTGCTCACTCATGGGGCATTCATTTACAAACGGAAACATCGAGTTGAGCCTTCTCGATCTTCTTCGCCTCTACCACTCCGTTGCGAAAAATGCCAGACATACAACAGTCATGCAACAGTAAATTGCACAAACCCCATAGTTTGTGGGTATTGCTCTGGACCGCATGTCACTCGAGTTTGTACAAACATGCAGCTTCCACCTCAATGCTCCACTTGCACAGAATGCCATCCAGCCTACAGTTATAAATGTAAACGTAAACCATCACCAGACGAAGCACATCCAGAGCTAGTAGTTCCGTTACGCACTCAGTCTATTTCAACCAACACCGAAACTACAGTCAATGATCCAGTTACCGTTGGAAAATTCCTAGAATTCATCACTCTTGCATTACAAAACATCCATCCTTTTCATTGTCCACACATCCTTCAACAGCTCACTCTAGCCGCCAAATCGACCTTTAATGTAGCTCTTTATGCGACATACTCTAACAATTTTGTTCATATTCACACTACTCCACTTGAAACACCAGTGTAACATTTTGCTTATCATGGATTTAGGTTTTCTGTTTTTGAATATCCGCTCTCTTCCAAAAAACAAAGTCCTTTTCCAAGCACTTTTACTTGAAGAACATATCACCGCATTTCTCTTGAACGAAAGTTTCCTCACTCCATCCATACAGTGTAGAATTCCAAATTTCACTTTACTACGACATGATAACCTTTTACCTGCGTTACGGGCAAACGGCGGAGCTGCCATAGGTTTCCAGCATCATCTTCCTTTCAGACACCATACTAGTCCTGTAGTAAACATTCCAGTATATGTTATTGTTACTCTCTACTTTAAATCTATTGCTATCACTCTGGCTACTATTTATGTACGGCCCGGCGTACCCATACCATACGATTTCTTCTCCCATATCTCCAACACATATAGGCATTTCATCATTCTCGCAGATATTAATATGCACAGTCGCACTGATCAGGAACGTACACTCTTTGAAGATTTCATATTGACCAACACTACAGGTGTTTTACTTGATTTACCTTTACCAACTTGCCCAGTTTCTAATACTACACCCGATGTAGCAATCACTTCCAATACAATAGTTACGCATTGCACAGTTACAGTCCTGGACTTGCTTGGCAGTGATCACGCTCCAATTAAACTTACTTACCATACTGGTCTTGCTCACTCGCCATCCGCTCCATCACCCCGTTTTTCTCCACGCTATGACAAAGCCAACTGGAATAATTATCGCACTTACCTTTCTTCCGCTATCGAACCATATCATTCACCTACCACTTCCGACGAACTTACTACCCAGGTTGATACTATAACCACCGCTATTCAACAGGCCTCCACACTTTACATTCCACAAACTGAGTCCATACCTTTTCGGCCTAAATTACCACCTCAATACCTTGCTATGGTACGTCGTTCACGCCAATGCTATCGGGAATATCTGCACACTAGAAATCCTGCTACCTTACGTCTTCATCACCAACTCCAACGAACCGTTCGCAATTACATTACCGCCTACAAGAAACGTCAATGGATTAAGACATGTAATCACCTTGCTGACACAGCCCATCCCACGTTATACTGGAAACGTTTTAATGCATTATGTGGCAAGTTCACTAAGACACCTTATCCAATTCTTATCAATAATTCACCTGCCCATTCTGATCAAGACAAAGCCAACGCTTTCGCTTCTCATCTTCAATCTATCTTTACTCCACCAGCATCAGGTCCTACCATTCGCACTCATCCTGCTGATACGGTTAATACTCAGTCTCCACAACTCCAACCTGCTGATACTAATACACTACCTACTCACGCACTCACCACTCCCATTACAGTAGAGGAGATTACTTCTGTCGTTCAGCGCAAACGCAATACCGCTCCAGGTTTTGATGGTATTACCTACCGCCATGTAAAAGAAAGTCCCCATTCCCTACTCACTCTTCTTTCATTGATCTACACTTTCATACTCCGCACTGGCTTTTATCCGCTAGACTGGAAAGTCTCCAAAACTCTTATGTTTCCCAAGCCGAATAAACCGCCGTCTGATATTTCATCCTACAGACCAATACAGTTGACATCAACCTTCAGTAAGATCTGTGAAAGGATTCTTGTTAAACGTCTACATCCATACTTAGCCTCTCGAAACATAATCCCCACACATCAGGCTGGATTCCGTCCTTCGTACTCCATAAATGACCAATTACTTCGTCTTACTACACTCATTACCAACCACTATAACTGTGTTTACCCATCTTGTCTCATTCTATTTGATCTAGAGAAAGCCTTTGATAAAATCTGGCATATAGCTCTAATCTACAAACTTACCCAGCTGAAACTCCCTGTTACATATACCCGTCTTATCTACCATTTTCTCACCTGCCGTCTGTCATATATAGCTATCAATGATGCACTCTCTCACCCTATTTTCCTCCTGTGTGGTGTACCACAAGGGTCAGCATTATCGCCTCTGCTGTATATTCTTTTTGTGGCCGATTTTCCAGACTTGCCTCCGAATATTCTTCTGTTTCAGTATGCAGACGATACAGCTTTTCTTGCTCTCTGCCGAACCATCCATCAGATCAATATATCTCTTCAGGAAGCTATTAATCGCTTCACACGCTGGTGTCGCGAGTGGAATCTGACAATCAATGCCGGTAAAACTCAAAGTATAATTTTCATACCGCCCTGACAACGATCCAAAGTTCATCGAAATCCATCTTTGCTTTCCTTAACAGTTAACGATACCCCCATTCAGCCTTCCAAAACAGTAACGTATCTTGGAATAGTTTTCGATCATCATCTCACTTGGACACCTCATCTCAAATCTCTCAAGACCAAAGTCACAAATAGACTAAACCTGTTGAAACGCCTCACCGGTACTACCTGGGGACCTTCTGCACATCTTGTACTGAATACTTACAAAGCGTTCCTTCGCCCAGTACTCACCTATGGCTTTCCTGCATGGATCTCCGCTCCACTCTCCTACTATAAACAACTGGACATTTTCGAACGACATGCATTCCTACGGACCTACGACATGCCAGTATCTTTCCTAGGACGGCCGATTGAAACGGACACATCTTGCGAAGAAATTATTTTCTTCATACCACCATAAAAAGAATAGTGGCAGGAAAAACAAAAACAAAACTGATTGATGACTTCAAAAATATAAGAAATTATTGGGACTTAAAGAAGGAAGCTGAAGATCGACAAACGTGGAAGAAAAATTTCCAGGTCCTGAAGATCGACAAACGTGGAAGAAACATTTCCAGGTCTAAGTAAAAAACAGCAATAGTCCCTGGGCTGCGAAAAGGAAGAATACCTAATAATAAGGGATCGAGGTGGTTTTGGAAAATGAAATCTTTAAATTTACGTCCCAGGCTTACGACGGTTAGGCTAAAGGAGACGGTGATGATGAGAAATGAATGGAATGAAGAAAGTGGAAGGAAACGGAAAAACCTCGTGGAAACCCACGAGCACGGTGACTGTCAACCGCAAAGTCCTCACGGCGCGAGCTGGGATGGAACCGGGGAACCCAATCACCGGAGGTGAACGCTCTACTACTGAATCACCGCGCCCCCTACGCTGGTTTTAGGTTGAACGTACATTTCAGAAGTGAGATTATATCAGACGTTGAAATACAGATTTATGCGGAATCCGAAACACATAAGCGCCTGCTGGGAATCGAAACTGGATCTCCTACGCTAAAAGCGCGTAGGCTAGCCACTTATCTCCCTACCAACAATATTAATAACAAACCGTATATGTTCTGTATGTGAAGTTTACTATCTGCTCTTACCGGAAATTACTCAGCACGCCCGGAGCCTATAACGTAAATATTGTGCTAAATTTAGATGTTTTGCACACGGTCACCTAGCTAATCACGAATCCACTGAAGTGCCATCTATAAAATGTAAAATACGTACTCACTCCAAACCATTGTGTATACCATTACAAGTAACCTGTTGTTTCTTCAAGCATAAAACACACACAAAACATATCCCCAAAAATCATATAAATTAACATCGTCATAACAAAGACGGAATAAACGGCGGCACACTCTATCTCGCCAAAAAAAATTGAACCACTCTGGTCCAAAGAAACACAAACAGATGCAAGCCCAAAACTTAGCTAGCAGCGAAAAACATGGGGAAATTGCTTGAGGAAACAACGAATAAGAGACAATATCGGGAGTTGGCACCCTGGGCAAAACACTGCACTCCTTCGCGGTCCACTCATTGCTCCCGTGCACAATTAACACAAACTAAAAACAAGGCTACGTAAGGGTATACTAATAATCAATAAAAACTAAATCTGAAGCACCAAACTAAAAATTGACTCCAAAACGAACTTCTCAAAATCACTAAGTCGAGTACTCAAAAACAGCGCATCAGAATAAAATTATAAAATGCTGCTATACCACAGGAAAAAATTTGCCACAATCTTACTCAAAATTTCTAAAAATGATGTCAGGGATAACCAAAATTACAGTCAGGAATATGTTCTCTTTCTCTTTTCAAAATAATACTAATAATAATAACACCACTAACAATAGAAATTACTAAAATAAAATGTCCAAATTTTAGATCTACATGTTCCTGACTAAATGAGGTCATATAATACCTCGTACAAGTTAAAATAGCGAAAGGAAAACAAGGAGATATTTAAAATAAACAAAAGAATAATTTTAATTTATTTCATTCATAAATCTCAATGTTAATTAAAACACATCACCGTACATAGAGTCGGTATGCACTGAAGGCAACCTAATACAGTAAGAAAATCGTTGCCCAACAGATTGGGGATGTTGTCTCCACCACCAGCTTTTATGAAAAGCTGGAAACATGAATAATTAAATTGTATGATTCTTTCATGTAATGCAAAAGATACTAAATTCGAGATGTAGCTTTAACAGGGTTAATATTGTAGTAATAAATAAAATACACAAAATACATATTTCAAAAGATGCAGCAGAATTTGGGTAGGTAAACTAGAATGTTAGGTATGTAGAATTGCAATGGTTTGAAATGTGAAGTTCTTTCAATGTGTCAGCTAATTACAATACCTTCAAATATCGAAGTAGCTCCATGACGTGTCGTTTAACGATGTTTTCTCCGTCAAAATCTTACTCCCACTTCCTCGATAAACTCGGTGTTCGTGGTTTTATTCAAAGGCTGGTTTTACAAAACCCAACCCCTTTTCTTCTTCTGTCCATAAAAGGTAGCAAAACTTAAATGTTCGGGAACACCCACAATCACCTTGTCTTGACGTAAAATCGAAAGTTCTAGAAGGTTTAGGACAAAAACCTCCAAAGTTCAGTACCACAAACATTGCCCTCAATCAACCTCACAGGAGGTGACATCGTCCAACGTGAACTCACCAATATAGCTGATAACGTAGAAAATAAGTATTTCCACAATAAATAATGTTTATGTTTGCGGATATAAATCACTTCACTCAGTAAAAAGAGCATTACCTGGCATGTTAGTCAATTTCAGAATATTGACTCAACAAAGTGACAAAACAAAATATAGCTGACATATGACTCGAAGTGAAATGTGAAAAGTAGCAAGTAAGGGGAAAAAAGGCAGGACAAGGAATAAGGTGTAGACATGTGCAGGGTAAAGGACTTCTGCCATTGCATCTAGTTTAATGAACCAGAAAAGTATTACAAATTGCTTGAAAGAAGCTTGAGGCTACATTTCAAATATTCTTGAAGGAAGGAAAAAAATAAATGTGACATCCACAAGAATCGAACGACGGACTTCCGGGACCATATCTCTCATCATGTAACATGGCCGCCCCCAAAATAATGTTTTTAGTCCATGAATCGAGAAAATCGCAGAGTCTGGACGAAAAACATGGAATCTGAAAAAAACTAAACGAATTTTTAAATAACTGATATCCAAAATAAACACAAGATGAGGATAGAAAATTAATTTAATACCAAAAAGAACCTGTAGATGGCATCTAAGTACAGGTAATCACAACAAGTGTACAAACCCAGAAACAATGGCGCTGGTATCTTGTAGAAGGAATCGGTCGTTCGATAATGTAATCTTCCGACTCCAAAGGAGCTGGTTAGTATGAATCAGTAACGAATCGAAAACTCGCAGAGTCAAGCATGATGATTCACAACTCCCTGAATGTAAACTTGGCATCAGCATGGCGGAAGAAAAGAAGAAAATATAATGAGTAGAAATATTTGTTACAAATTTATTATAAATGATTAAGATATGGTAAGTAAAAAAACAGTAGAATATGTATATATAAATTTTTTATAGAAATGATATCAAAAACATAAGTTTTAATTGAAACATAAAAAAAATAGTTTAAGTGCGAGGAGATGAGAAAGCACACTTTGATAAACAGTAAACACGCTATATTATAAGTTGTAATTTAAAATATATTTGTATTTGAATGCATTAACAAAAAGAATAAAGGGAAATAAAATTAAAATCAGCAAAGTAAAACTGAAAACAACAGGGGAAAGGTAAATCTTAAAGTGCAAATGGTCCTAGCACTAAACAGTAGGGAGGGAGTGATGTTATATTATGCAAGGAAGTAAATAGTGCAAAGAGAATGTAAAATATATTAAGCATTATTTTTTTTAAAAACTCTAATTTGAAGAAAATTACTCTAATTTGGTGTACGGGCTAATTAGCTAACCAAAGAAAATAGAAGATGGGGGAGGGGAATAAAAAAACTGTGAAAGGGTTTCAACTCTCAATCCTCGAAAAAGAAAAACTTGAGGTGTTTTAAGTCTCAAGTGACCGAAGAATACAGGTTTATAGCGACCTGGGCTCGCTTGTGAGGGTGGAGAGAGTAGAACGAAAGACCATCACCACTGCTATATCTAACTAAACACGGACTAATTCGAAGAACTGTAGCAATATAAGATAATAATTGTAGTTTATAAGGTTGTAGTCCAGGAAATACCAGCGTAAAATAATCAGCAAACTGTCCGTAAAATAAAAAAAAATACATCCATTTTTCTGCAATATGCTGGCAACAAATTCAAATTCTGCATCCATAATATCACTGTTAACAGAGGGTAGCGTAATGTTCATCAAATTCCACAAACTCGAAGAAAACATATCGTAGTAGTTCAAACACGATGTCCAGTATATCATTATCCAAGTAGTAAAATTTATCTCGAGGATGGCGAAATCCAAATAGAAAGGTGATGTTGTATAACACAAATTTTATATTCACATATAAACAGTGCGTAAATAAATTAGTTATTATGTTCTCCCAAAAAATATACACCAAAACCACCAAAAACAAAAATATTTATATATTTCCGTAGATTCACTCAATCTGTAATCGTCCTGTAGAATCACTAATCGTTCACTTACTGTCTGTAGCAAATATCAGTCTTAACACAGTTGTAAGCATTGTCCATGTAAATAACACAACTAACTAACTTCTTCGTCGCAAAATAATATATTCACTATAATAAGTTTCACATTAACTATAATATAGGTATTAGTTCCGTAGAATTATTCTTAAGGTATTTCTTCACTTTTCTAGTAGTATACGTGGAGCAAAATGCAAAATTGTCCATCAACGAAACAATACAATGTCGTCATAGGTCATAAAAATAACTAAATTCAATACTTCATAATAATTTTCACTAACTTTTATTATTCTTTTTCCTTTTTCTTTTTAAACGTAAAATATAGTGCAAGTAAAATAAAATATATGCATATATGTACATTTATATATGTAATTCCTTAAAATCCACCACAAAATATAAAATATACATAGTAAAATCCAAATATGCATAAGAGTGAATTAAATAATCAACAAAAACAATAAAATAAATTGATCTATAATAAATAAGAGCAAAATGTTAAAACCGGTTAATAATACGTAGTATAATCATTCAAATACGACACAGACATAGGAATGTTGGTAGATGATCGTGCATTTTCGGTGTTAGAAGTAGCAGGGGGAGGAAGGGGGGGCAAGCTTGAAGCACGAACAAGGTGAGGGTTTCTTCGAACAACAACACGTCGTTTATACAGCTTAAACAGTAGGAAAAGGGCCAATAAAAGTAAAGTAATCTCAATAATGTGTACTACAATCCATAAAACGTCTTGATCCAATGAAATCTTTTCAGCTCTTGCACTACGAAAGCACAATGCACATAAGAAAAATCCTTGGCGGTGTAATAAATATGCAACCGCAACAGACAAAATGACATTCCATATCATAAGAAAAATTGGAATAAAATTTTCTCTATAATATATGGGCTTATAAGGGACAATAGGAGCCACAGAATAACTTGAAATATTTAAATGGGGTACAGAAAATCTCCAATTAAGGTTCAATAAATTTGAGGAGTTAAAAACTCCATGAGACTTAAATCGTTGATTTAAATGAATAAAATTATTAGAAGCGAGAAATGCAGGGAACAAATGAAGAACTGTTGGGGAAACAGCATTAGGTTGAAAACATGGGAATACAGCTTTAGCAAACAGATGGGCGTTTACTTTTAAAAGCATGTTGCAAGGTAGCGAAATCAAAAGAGAACCAAATCTTGCTTTTTCTGAAATGTCCATTAAAGTTGTATTATCACCAGTAATCAATTGCACAGTAGAAGGTGGGTGAGTAAGAACATACGTGTGAGGTTTCAATTCCAAAAGTTGAGAATGCGTATTATCTCGGCATACATATGAACACGTAGAAATAATGTCATGAACTGTAGTTCTAAAAAAACCCATTAAATATACAACGTGCTAACTGTGAGGATACAGCTATATGAGAAGGAATTTTACATAAGTTAGAAACTTGAAGATTACAATAAAGTAAATCTGAACCAACTAAAGGTAGGGCCAAAACTTGTGATTGAAACACAACATAACTTGGTTCCAAGTTAATAGAGCAAGTCTGATTGTGGTATCCGAAAGGTATCGCTTTAACAGAATACAACTTAAACAAAATGTCACGTTCTCTAAGAGGTACTTTAAGTTGAGCATAAATGTAAGTATCAGTGATTGTGTAGGATAATAATTTCACAGAGTAAAACACATCAATATCAGAGGACGGTATCGCAAGTACCATTCGATGGGTAAACAAAGATTCTTCTAATAAACGTAACTCGGCTTCCAACACATCGTACGGAACTAAAGTTGGGTCTAATTTTCCCAAGCGGCAACCTTGAACAGCTGTTTCATATTTTTGTAATTCTACCATCTTTAAAATATGCATAGCTAATTGATATATCTCACCCAAAAGCGAAAAAAGTTGAAGTTGATTTCTATCAGAAAGGCTTTGCAATGATTTAGCTAAAATTTTGGATTGGTCAAGTAGCGTTTTCGAAAATACTTCCATCTTTTGAAAATTCTGGCCTAATTTTGATTGAAATTTTAAGAGTTCCGTAGAAGCATTATGAATATAAATAGAATTATGTAGTAATTGCTGACGAAGCTGTAAAACAGTTTCTTCCAATTTATCCTGTTTTTTCTGATAGGATGATAGTTGACCTTGCGTAGCTACACCACAACAATAGGAAAAAAGATTTCCTACAAATCCTAATAAGGCACGTTTAGAACGAGAACTTTCCTTATGCCTATACGGTTCGTTGATAGTCAACAAGTTATTTGCTAGGTGAGAATGTAGGGCATCCAAAGATGAGGCTAGACTACATGTCTGTATCGGGTAAGAGGAATTATCGGCACAATGTAAATCTTTAAACATAGATGAAGCAGGAATAGCCTGCAGAAATTCGAAACTTACATTAAAAAAAAGTGGGGCTGAGTGTTGATAAAGAACTTGCCCATGCAGTTCATTAAAATAGAATCCACTCGATATGGATACCTCTAAGTTTGATGAAACATATGCTACAAAGAAGCACAGGATCATCTGAAAGTATAATACAAAGAAACATACAAAATATAAAAACACAAGAAAACTATTCCCTTAAAATTACAATAATAATACAGTATAAATGCATAATTATTAAAAAAAATCTACAATGTTTTCTCTTAAATAAGCTAAATCCAAGTTCGTTAGTGAAATAAAATACACCTGTTTAAAAAAATACTTGGAAAAAATAAGTTTTTTTTTCAATAAACTAACATATATATGTCTCAATTCTTTATTATTATTCCCTCTCTTCACATTAAATACGTAATTATTAAGTATCGAATTCACACTAAATAGTATCAAACAACAAGCATCCAATGTAAAATATAATAAAATATAAAATCATGTCATAATTCAGGTAAAGTAAATATATTAAGAATCCTAGGATTAGTCATGTCCATGAAAAATCAAAATTAGTAAAAAAAGTCACAATAGGGATTTTTGAGCTCATAACTATGTAAATAATGTATTCTGAATAAATAACAGTAGTTCAGGTAAATAAAGTATCAAAGATACAAAATCCATTTAATTGCAGATGGTGTTGGCAATTCACAAATTAGGCGTTAAGTCAAAATATGTCAAATTAGGGAATAAATATTATCCAATGTAATACTATGAATATGTCAAATATTAGTTCATATGCGCATATGGATAGAAAAAAATCCCAAATAATCAATTATGGATGGCCATTCCATAATTGAAGGGGAAACGTCTAACAGAGATTAGATGTAAGTTATCTCAGCGAGAGAAAAAAAAACACACAATCTAGTCAAAGCTTTTTTTTTAACGGAGATATTCCCGTTATATGTCTTATCTAGAATAAACTAAGCAGACTTATATTCAGTCATAGGAAAATAAATGGAAATATTGTCATAATAGAGATCTTTGTTGTCTTTGTCAAAAACGCAGAAAACAATTCGGTCAAAATCAGCTAAAGTTTTCTCCAAAACATTTCGTACTGTTGACAAAGCAATCTTCACGGCTTCAGTTTTGTCAAAATGAAATGCGCCTGTTCCTAAACATGGGATACTCAAAGTTCTATAATTGTTTTCGATAGCTCGCTGACAACAGTTAACGTAACATTGACGTAAAATACGCTTATTGTTATCTCTTGGCGCACATGTAAATAAAACAATATCTGCTGGCAAATTGAAACCAGGAGAAATTTTAACCTCACCAGGTTTCAAAGAACCCAGTTTTACACAAACTTCTCGTAATTGTGGCCCGGCTGCAAAATGCAAAGCACCGTCCACTCCTGAAAGAGGTGTTAAAGTTTCATTTGCAGCATTAACGACTGCATCACACTTCAGTGTGGCAATATTTCCATGATAAATACTAATTTTGTCATTAATTTCCTCATTATAACTATACAACGGTTTTTTAACCGGAAATTTATATTTCATTTGAGTAATAGTTGGTAACTTTAACACGTCGACCACACCAAAACTTTCAGTGAATGGTTCAGATTCTATTGTTAATGCAGCATGATTAGATTCATTGGGTCGTTGATCATCTGAGTCAGGAACACAATTACTAGCATGAAACACTTCTTCATCTTCTTCGTTCGGTGTGACATCTGGGTAATAGGGCTTCAATCGTGTAATGGCTATCGATTCGATCTTTTCCCTGCCTTTCGAAGTTTTATATTTAACAAAATAAGAATTAGCGTTGTCCTTTCGAACAACTATTGCTGGACCAAAGAAAACTCCTGAAAATGCTCTGGCGTGGCCACGACGTCTAGTTGGATCATAAATCCACACACGTTGACCCTCATTATATGTCACTGTTGTATGATGTTTCTCGTATGACTTTTGTGATGTCCGAAACCTGTCAAATAATTTATCCTGTGCCTTCTCTCTAATGTCGTGAAGAGTTATTAAACGTTCCTCGTTGGAAATATGAAAACAAGGTCCATTTATAATCGCTTGATGTTCTAAGTATGGTTCAAATCCATGAAGAAGATAAAATGGACTGTAAGACGTGGATTGATTCACGGTCACATTTTGAGAAAAGGTCACAGCAGAAACATGCTCTACCCAACTTCCATGGTTCATGGGATCCACTTTCCTTTTTAACAACGCTTCCAAATTCCGGACCATAACTTCCCTAAGGCCATTCGTTTGATGATAGTATGGATTTATAAAATTCATCCTTATGTCCAAAATATTGCATAACTCCTGAAATAGGGAACCAGTAAATGCCGTTGATCTATCCAGCACAATTTCTTTACAAAGGCCAAATCGAAGTATTACGTGATTATAAAGAAAATCAGCTAAAGTTGCTGCTGTCTGGTCACAAATAGTAGCAGTAACAACATATCTTGTATTATGATCAACTGCAATTGCTAAATATTTGTGACGTAAAATATTAGCGTCTGAGTAAGGCCCACTTACATCTAATCCGACGCGATAGAAGGGAGCCACCGATGGCATCATCTGAAGAGTTCCTGGAGGCGATCCTGGGACTTTCTTGTGGCGTTGACATACTTCGCACTGGCGGCACCGGGTAGCAATAAATTTCTTCATATGAGGAAAATATACAGTTCTCAGTAACAACTGGTATGTCTTGGAAAAACCAGAATGTGACGATCCCAACGTTGAAGTGTGTGCGGAAAAAAATAATTTTTCACGAAGAGTAGCTGGAATGACAACAAAACACTGTGGGCCAGATGGACCACGATGTTTACGGTAAAGAATTCCATCTTTCATCTCATAACGCAACGCATGCCGTTCCGTGCTGTAATCCTGTAAATTTTGCCCTTCTAAAAACAAAATGATATCCTTGAAATATGGATCCTTTCGTTGTTCTTCTTTCAACGTGTCATCAATTTCGATGTGGAAAACTCGCGGATCTTCAAGATTTTTCTGTTCGTCGTCGATGTCTCGAGGCGCTAACACATTTCTTGACAAACTGTCTACCAAAGTGTTCGACTTGCCAGGAATGTGTGAAATAGTATAGTTATACTGCTCTAATTCAGCGAGAATCCGTGCAAATTTAGCCACATTTTTCGTCTGACGAAGATACGTTAAGGCCTTACAGTCGGTTCGTAAATAAAAATGTCTACCTAATAAAAAGTAGCGAAAGCGTCGAAGAGTAAAGATCAATGCAGCTAATTCAAGTTCAAAAGGATGATATTTCTTTTCATGAGAACCCACAGCACGACTACAAAACGCAATAGGAACCAATGGAGCGTCTGTTTCGTCACTTTCAGGTTGTAGGACGCATCCAGAAAAACCATGGACACTGGCATCTGTATAAACAAATACGTCTCTATGCGGGTGAAATTGCATAAGAGTTGGGGCTGAACAAATGGCATCCTTAAGTCGCTCAAATGCCTGCTGCTGGATAGCAGTCCACTTAAATGGAACATTCTTTTTTAGCAGTTTTTGTAAATCTTCAGTTAAAGTTGAAAACTTGTCTATATAATTTCGCACAAAAGAACACTGTCCTAAAAAACTCTTCAGTTGTTTCTGAGTTTTCGGGCGCTTGTAATTTCGAATGGAATCCGTAATGCGATCAGAGATCGACACACCATGACGAGAAATAGTATGCCCAAGAAGTTCTAAAGAAAAGTGTCCTAACTTTGTTTTTTCTGGAGAAAGTTTTAGACCTCTACTCCTCAATCTCTCGAATAACTTTCGGGTGGTTTCAATAACTTCATCAATCGTATCCGATCCCCACACTATGTCATCAAGATAATAATACACAGAATATTTCTCCAAACCAGCAAGCGTTAACTTCATCAGATCGTTCAAAGAAGCTGAGGAAGTAATGCACCCTTGTGGTAACGAACAAAAACAATACTGCTGGTCACCAGGAATCGAAAATGCAGTATATAATTGACTCTTTTCAGTCAATTTCACTTGAAAAAAACCGCTCGAGAGGTCACTAATATTTATATACTTTTTTCCACTAGAACGTACCAGAATGTCTTGAATGGGTGGCACGGGAAAGACGGTGGGTACAATACAAGCGTTCAACTGTCTAAGATCAGCAATAAATCTATAAGATCCATTTTTCTTACGAACTAAAATGATTGGGCTGTTGTAAGGGCTACTACATTTTTAATAACCTTTTGTTTAAGTAACTGCTGCACTTGTTCATTAAGAGCTTCACGTAAATGATACGGAATAGTGTATTGACGGACGTTTATTGGCTGGTCAGTTTTTAGTTGAATTTCATGCTCATAGTCACGGGCTTGAGAGAAATCGTCCGGGGACCAACTAAAAACATCTTTGAATTCCGTTATTAAATCATAAAAACGTTGTCTTTCACTATCTGACAGTTCAGGATTCACATTTACTCTAGTACAGTCAAACTGATCACTTTTGGTAGGTTGAGGACCATTTTCAAGCTTAAGATTAGTACACAAATGTTCTTCCCTATCTTCTACCGCATTACCTAAGATCTTATTGCGCCATAAAAGAAATCGCTTCTTGGTGGGGTTAGTAACCCAAATATGTGAATTAACACTATCCACATATGACTCTTGCACTAACAAATTGACAGTACTTGCTAAAAACTTGTTAGGTTGCAACCAATTTCTAGAACCCACTAAATCAAAACATTTGGTGACTGGAACACATGTTTTTGTACGGGGTGGCAACCAAACGGAAGACAAAACCTTAAAAACTGGTGTAATTAAAGTTGCAAATTCATGAGACACATAATTAACATGAGAAGAAGTTGGCAACGTTGATGGCGGAATCTTTCCGAACCTTGTAACTTCTAAAGTCAAATCATTCTGATCTAAGTTAGCCTTGTGTGCAAGCGAAAAATCCTGTCCAAGAAGTGGAGGATGTGTATACGTAGGAACTACTCTAAATGGATGACAAAAAATATGCGATCCCAACCGGAATCGAACTAGAGCTATCTTATTAACTGACAAAGTGTTCCCCGTAACTCCTTTTAAAAATGAACGCGTGCCCATTAACTTAGCACCACGTGGAACCATGTGAGAGCCTATACACGAAATCTGAGAACCAGAATCAAGAAGAATAGGTCCCTCTTGTCCACTTATACACTCTGTAAAGAAAAAATAGCGACACTTGCTCGGATATTGGTTTTGCAACATTCTTTTATCAATATGATTTTTTACATGAATTCCTGATAATATTACAATGCATATTCCTAATGAGCAGTTAATTCTTAATACTTAACACCAGAGTTTAAGGCTTTTGACATGAATTAATTGAATTTATGTGCATATATAAGTAGCTATGTGTGTTTTGAGCAAAATCGTTTATAAGAAGAGTTATACATAAAACTGAGAAAGAATCAACAACAATAGCAGAAAACAAGAAATTGAATTTCTTAAGGGTAAGACATATTATGTGCAAACATCGGGAAGTACCACACACGATACTAGTATTTTGTATGTGCACCATAGGCTTTCTGGATAGCAGCGAATCATCGGAGCCCTTTGGTAATAAAGCTATTGCAAAATGCAACCTCGATTTCACGGAATAACACCCGGATTATCTGTTCCTTGAATTCCATTCTATTAGAGATAGTTGTCTATTGAATATACTGCTCATATTGATCCACAAATTTTCAACTGCATTCATGTCAGGTGAGTTTGTAGGCCACATGAGTCTCTAAATAGTCATATTCTTAAACCACGTATTAACGATTTTCGATCGGAGACATGAAGCATTATCATTCTGGAAAAGGAAGTAGTCCAAATTTTCTTCAGAAAGTCATCTTTAGCTGTTGTAAGAACTTTACGTACCAGAATTTGAAGATATTTTCGTGCATCAAACGATTCTTCACATATATCCATCGTTCTGACATCTTTAACGGTGAACCAAGCCCATACAATCACTCAGTAATTGAATATTTGCATCTCTTAAACAAAATCGTTATCAAGTTCCTTGCTTGCTCGTATCCACAACTTCACACCACCATTGTTTCCCACTATTCTAAGCTTCTTTTCAACAAAGAAAACGACGTGCTTGCAGTTGTCATAAGTCAAGTTGCATATCGACTTAAAAAACTACATGTTGAAGTCCTCCATGTTTTGTCAGTTTTGACTTTCTACGCGGTTTCTTCTTTGTAATATCCTCTTCATACATTCAAGACAATACAGTTGTACGAGTAACTTCAGTTCCAAGATCATGTCAAACTACAGAAGCGATTTTTGGGAAAATCACTCCTTAAATCTGCAGTGCTATTGATTTCATTTAGCAATCTGCTCTGGGTGATACTTTCTTTCTTCTTTCACACTGTTGACGAAGGGACGATTTGCTATGCTGTTTCCACTTGTGAATTACTCTTCCTCCGTAGAATGATGGATTTTCTGTATTCCATCTATTTCGTTACAGATTTGCCTTAGCTAATCAAAGCAAGAATTATGTCTTGTTAACATGGCATCAAGTCACATTTCTTACCCATCTTATTTGTTTACAATCCACATGTAGCAACAATATCACACACAAACAACGCTGCACAACAACAATTTTGCTACTTGACGCTATCCAAACAATGAGAAAGGAAAGAAAATGCCGTTTACCTCAGCCTACTAATCACAAATGCAATGCAGAATTCTCACTACAATAATTTACGAGACGCATTCAGTATCATGTAGCGAAAATATTACTGATACACAAACAATTGGCAAGCGATATCGTACACCACAGGAGTCACAGATAACGCAAATGAACTATCCCACTCTTTATTTCAATCTAATCCTCTTCTAACGGGCTGCAACTATGGTTTCCTGTATAAGTTAGCTTGAGAATTAAGGTGTCGCTATTTTTTCTTTACAGAGTGTAATAGCGTTAATATGTGGTAGAGTTCGTTCTATTTATATAGGGACTTTAACACGCTTAAGAGTCAATGGCCCTTCATCATCAACCCTGTGTACTAGTTTAAATTGCTCCTACAATGCTGAGCAAAATGATTCTCTTTGCCACATTTGTGACAAATTACAGGACGTCTATTGAAATTCCGTGAATTGCCACTATTATTGTGATCACGAGACTCACTGTGTTGTGATCTCTGGCCATTCCCCCTACGAGAGGAAAAGTTACGTCTAAAGTTACTCTTATTATTATTACGTCTAAATGAGTTGCGGTGGTCAGTATTTTTTTCACTCTCATCCACTTTTAGAGTAAGCTGATTTAGCTGTTTCTGAATTGCAGCTAACTGATCTTTGTACTCCTCTCTCGGCTGTGAAGCGGAAACAGGAGAGTTCAAAGTCCGAGTCGGAACTTGAGAAGGCTGAGTTTGCACTAAATGTGTTTGTTGCACAGCTGTAGTCTCCGGAGGATTTAACTGAATCGAAGAATTTGCTAGGAATGGCTTTTTCTTCATGATTTTCTCTATTGCTTTACGTTCAAGCAACACACGAGCTTTTTCTTCCTCAAGTAAATCTTGAAGCAATGCTTCCACAGTATCGTATTTCTTCTTTATTGCCAACCGCATGTATTCAGGAATAAGTCCGTCTATAATGAGCTGAATTTGTTTCGTAACCGGAGCATCTTTGTCATTACGAAGTATAAGGTTTCTCTTAGCATATACGTACGAAACTACAGATTCAGTCTCATTCTGCTCACGTGCCCTCATTTCCTGTTCCGTTAACTGAGGTAACAAAGAATTCTTAAACGCATCAAGAAACCTTTGTTTAAATTGCGCGTATGTCATATCAGGGAAGTCTGACTGTTTCGAAAGTGTGTCAAACCAATAACCCGCAGGACCTTTCATCAAAGAACCTAAAATCCATTTCTTTTTCAAATCCGGCCAGTTATTCACCTGGGCTAATATTTCAAAATGATCAACATATCTCTCTACATCATCGCCTATCCGCCCATAAAATGGTTCTGGCCTGAAAATATGTGACAAAACCCCTATGTTATCTGTATGTCCACCTTCAGCCATGTCTGATTGAAACACACTGTCACTGTTCTGAAAAACCGAAACAGAGGGATCTTCTATACTAGATAGCGAGTGGGAAAACCGTAAATTTTCTTTAAGCTTATCTAAACACTTTCTTGTAAAATGAACACGTCCTGGAGAAGAGGAAGCAATAGGTTCAAAAAATTCAGTTATATCTAATTCATCACTAATGTTATAGCCTTCTGCAAAATGACGCAACATAAAAATATACTAATTATAAGCACAAATTAAATATAGCATATTAAAATTACTTTACACCAAACCACCAGACCAATTTCTGCTAGAATTCAATTACGTAGAGCTGCAAGATACTACAGAGAAAAAAAAAAACACAGCATCAATTCCACCATGTTGCATCACCGTACATAGAGTCGGTATGCACTGAAGGCAACCTAATACAGTAAGAAAATCGTTGCCCAACAGATTGGGGATGTTGTCTCCACCACCAGCTTTTATGAAAAGCTGGAAACATGAATAATTAAATTGTATGATTCTTTCGTGTAATGCAAAAGATACTAAATTCGAGAGGTAGCTTTAACAGGGTTAATATTGTAGTAGTAAATGAAATACACAAAATACATATTTCAAAAGATGCAGCAGAATTTGGGTAGGTAAACTAGAATGTTAGGTATGTAGAATTGCAATGGTTTGAAATGTGAAGTTCTGTCAATATGTCAGCTAATTACAATACCTTCAAATATCGAAGTAGCTCCATGACGTGTCGTTTAACGATGTTTTCTCCGTCAAAACCTTACTCCCACTTCCTCGATAAACTCGGTGTTCGTGGTTTTATTCAAAGGCTGGTTTTACAAAACCCAACCCCTTTTCTTCTTCTGTCCATAAAAGGTAGCAAAACTTAAATGTTCGGGAACACCCACAATCACCTTGTCTTGACGTAAAATAGAAAGTTCTAGAAGGTTTAGGACAAAAACCTCCAAAGTTCAGTACCACAAACATTACCCTCAATCAACCTCACAAGAGGTGACATCGTCCAACGTGAACTCACCAATATAGCTGATAACGTAGAAAATAAGTATTTCCACAATAAATAATGTTTATGTTTGCGGATATAAATCACTTCACTCAGTAAAAAGAGCATTACCTGGCATGTTAGTCAATTTCAGAATATTGACTCAACAAAGTGACAAAACAAAATATAGCTGACATATGACTCGAAGTGAAATGTGAAAAGTAGCAAGTAAGGGGGAAAAAGGCAGGACAAGGAATAAGGTGTAGACATGTGCAGGGTAAAGGACTTCTGCCATTGCATCTAGTTTAATGAACCAGAAAAGTATTACAAATTGCTTGAAAGAAGCTTGAGGCTACATTTCAAATATTCTTGAAGGAAGGAAAAAAATAAATGTGACATCCACAAGAATCGAACGACGGACTTCCGGGACCATATCTCTCATCATGTAACAATAAATTAAAAATTACTCTCTGTAATCTATCAACCTTAATTAATCATCCACAGTACATTCATACCATTTTTCAATTAATTTCTTCTTAACGAAGTCATAACAACAAAAAAGGTTTAAAAAACTTCCTAGCTAATACTTCGTGCATCGAAATTTTGCTCATAGTTAACCAAACAGAAAATTTATATAACCAGTTCCATTAAATTTAATATATTTGCTTTGTGTTTGCTTTTAGAATGTACGTAGTTTGTAACAAAAGTCTATATGCAGGCAGCAAAATCTTCAAAAAATAAAAATTATAACATTGTAAAAACAAATCTAAAATACAAGAAATATTTTGTTTCGGTTAATCTGCATACCACTTTTGTAATGTCACCCCTGTCTCTTTGCCTTTTCTCTTTCCTCATTCAAAATCCAATAAAAAATGCAACCAAATCTATACAGCGCAGCCACATGAGAGAAACCAGATCCTAGCACTCCCTTCAATAAAATTTCTTTCCCATACCTTTAATTAAGTTTCCAATACTTCAAAAATACTCATCACGCCATAATGTGCATGTAAATTGAATACATTCACTTACTATATATAAACATGTATAAACTTTTATATTTTCAAATAAATAAGTTATCGTAAGTTTACCAACTTAGTCAAATGCCTTTAACATTAACCATTTACCACTATAACCTTAGTCTACTGCCTTCAGCGTGGACTAGTGTCTATTGTGTTGTGCCTTCAGCATTAAATTGTTAATTTTAGAGTTTTTGTATTGCATTCACCTAATGTTTAACTATATCTACTATTATAAATCTAGGGGCCGCGGTGGCTCAGTGGTAGAGCGTTCACCTCTGGTGCTTGGGGTCCCGGGTTCGATCCCAGCCCCCGCCAAGTGAACTTTGTGGTGGACAAACACCGTGTGCGTGGGTTTTATCGGGGTTCTCCCGTTTCCTCCCACTTTCTTCATTCCACCATTTCATTCATCACTCATCATCACCGTCTCCTTTAGCCTAACCGGCATAACCGTGGGACGTAAATCTCACAGATTTCATTTCATTTTTATTATAAATCTAAAATTATAATTAAAGGTAATACGTAAGACATGTTACGTTTACATGAGTTTATTATCAGAAACAAGTTAATATTTATTTGTTAAATAATCCATAGCGTAAAACTAGAACTCTAATGACAAACAATAATAAATGTAATCAAAGTTCAATAACTGTTAATCGATATAACCCCCAAAAATGTATCTCAAAATAAAGTAAAAACGTAAATATATCAGTTCGTATTTTAATTTCACTTACATGTACAAACCCAAACCACAAAAAAAAAAAAAAAAAAAAAAAAAATTAATTATACTTCTCACGCAAGATTGAGTTGCAAACCACTAACATAATGTTCTTTATGTCCCAGCGTTCCCTTCTTGGATATTGTAGGAAGCTCAACCCTACTGCCTTAATAACTATACTCCTTAACTATTTTCTTTTACTAAGTTGCCATTGTTATTTAAATGATTTTCACTGTTCTGACTTATTTCCTCTGTGTAACCTAAACAACTACAAATTCCTTTCCAAAGAAATAAAACATTAAAAATATATTAACTATAAAACTAACACAAAATCTGTGCTGTTGTATTATGAAAAAATATAAAAAATCTTTCTTTGTAAAATTCTCGTAAGTTGCTCTAGGAGGTTCTCTATGTAAACGTTTACACTTATAAAAATTGCTCAGTGTTTATAACCCATTATTAACAGCCTCTTAATAACTACTAATGTCGTTACTAGGTTATATAATTTTGCTATAAATAAAAAGGCCAATGCTAGTATCTAAGCGCTGCAGTAAAATTATTGTATACTAACAACACATCTAAAATTAGACAAATACAATTTTTCTTTTTTTTTTCTTTCTGTATAGCAATAATATTAATTATTAATAAGAATATTATTAATACATTTAATAGTTATAAGGAATAATAAAACATTATAAAACACTTGTTGGAACATAATATTATAAATTCTAGCATTCGTGTCACTATCAAAAAAGCAAAAATACACAATTCTGCCTTACCAAATTCTAGTTACTCCCTATTTTATAAATTTGCATATTCATATCATATAATCTTAGCCCCAACTGATATGCCAAGAAATATTGTAATGAAAGGTCACCTTGCAAAAATAATAATAACTTGTTACATGTTGTACTTCTACTCATTTTTTTTTAATTATAGTAATTTAAATACATTCTAGGTCAACTTATGGTAATCCGTTACCGTTTATAAGTAAAACTTTTGTAATACAATCCTTTTTATTCTTGCTGTAATAGTCTATATAGTATATATTAACATAAACAAACATAAGTTCACTAAATATAATGTTTCTTAATAATCAATTACTATAGATTATGAGCCCTGTGCTCCAAAAAATATTACTTTATAAACGATGTATATTTTTGCTGCCTTAATACTTAATCTATCTTATAACTACTATAAATGCATAGAACTTAAGTATAAAAACTAATTATTTATAAAACTTTTCATTAAAAAAACTATTCCAAACATCCTTACCAATCCCTCGAAAATTATTTTTTTGACACCGTCAACATTCTAACCAATCTTCTACCTTAAACATTTAATAATGCGTAATAATACAAGCTGCCAAAATAACCCGCAATTCATTTCCGTTCTTTTTATTCCGATTTACTTTTTCTTGCCAACTAACTAGAAAAAACTAAGTTGTAACATGTAATTTAACCTTACAAAAAATATTTAAAATACTGCAGCATTTCCGCTCCGCTCTTTGATATTTTCTCTGGTCTCATCTTGTGTTTTCTTTAACAATCTGCTTGGCCGTGCATAATTATGTGCAAAGGTAATGGTTCAATATTACTCCTCTTTGCTAAAAAAAAAAAAAAAAAAAAAAGACTTTGTTGTTTTGCTTTTCTAAATTTTGTCTAGGAAAACTTGTTACATAAAGCGGATAAGCCTGATGGCCGGCTTTCAATTTCTGAACTGTGAACTCCGTGCTCCTTTTGGAGGACGTGGAGGCTTTAGTAAAAGCGGAGTAGGATGGAAATCACCGCGACGGGAAACAAATTATCTACTCATATCGACCTAGTTGAAGCTAGCCTCCAGCTGGCTGAAATACAGGTAGGGCTTCAGTACTAAGGAATTGTTAGTAATCAAATAAAACAACAGCATTCTTGCTAACAAAATGGTTACAGAGAAAAAGTTAAAAACACAAATATAATAAATGTATTATATCAAAAATTTCTTTGGCGAAGCATTCCTGTAGCTAGTAAGCTAGATGGAATTGCTTGGCTCTTCGCTAGTGGCGCTGGTGTAGCTTCCTTGAAGCATTCCCACAACTTTCTCCTTCCACCATTTTTTGTGGTTTTCCTCTCTTTTTCTCCTCTCCTCTGCCCTACGTTGAAGTTCCCCCATTCACCTCCCACTCCGCTTTCTTCACCTTGACAGGTATTATATAAGAAATCAAAAGCGATCTTGATTCCGGTCATCACATTTTCATCGATCTTCAAAACGAATAAACGTGCTTAAAGTAGTTTCCAACGTTAGCCAGGTATGCTAAAATTCAGCCGCTGCGCTAAATTTTTCTGCGACATGTATAAGTCGGACTTAAAATCGAAAAGTATCCTCGCTCTTTGCATAGCCTAAATCAAACAAATTACTTTGTCCATTTGGCCTAATTTAAATAGCTTTGGTCACTTTTTACTTATATTTTCTTCTCTCGTTTTATAATTGTTACTATTTTTCTCAGTTCATTCGAGTTTCAAATATAATTAAAGCGTCAACATCCAAACTTAATCGTTTAAAGTAACCAGAAAGTAAATAATAGACTTTAATATTGTTAAACTAATCATGGGACTTGTAAAATACTAGTGTTCATCCCAGTATGTTTCCTCTCTTGCACTTGTTCTATATAACTATCCTATTATTATAATAAACTCTACTATTCTAAAATTTTCTCTCTTCATTAAATTTCTCATACAGTAAAACTGATACTGGGTTGATCTACGTACAAACAATAAATATCTAAGGTACAATTTCAATTTGTTTTCTCTCTCAGTTTTACTTTATACCAATAAATCTATAAAAATAAAAATGTCTCAAATTAAATACAAAATATTAACTAATTGCAGCCCTGTCTAGCTAAAAGAAAAAGATCCTAACTCCATAAAAGGCAAGGTTGTTAATAAAAATTATTTTAAGGAAAATAGTGTGTGCTCAGGCTTTAGCACAGACACACAATGTGTGATTTGTATCACATATCTGAAGTACAGTAAGGCCCCCAAAGTGTAAGTAGATGGCTACTGGCTTACAACTGATAAACTACGCTACCCTATAGCACACACCATACACGTAACAATATATATATATATATATATATATATATATATATATATATATATATATATATATATATATATATATATATATATATATATATATATATATATATATATTATAACCAATTCGGGATCTCTGTTCGGGCAAACATTTATTTGCAACCAGTTAGGCGTCGGATCGCTGTTCGGGCTGCCATTTATTTGTAACCGACTAATAATAGTAGTCTGTCCTCTGTGGTCCTGGCAATGGGTATTTGCTGGAGACCTGGACTTACTTGGATAGGACGTTAAAGGACCTCTCCAAGAAGTGATTGCAAATTGTTTTCGACCTGCTCGTCGGTCTCAATGACGAGATGAGCGTGAGGCGCCAAGAGGTTCGAATATCTAGTCTCGAAAACCCCACGGACAATCAGACGGTCATCCAGACCATAACGCACACAAATATCATTCACACACACAATGAAAACACACTGGATCAGAATAACACTATACTTATTTATTAGAATACTATTAAGGAAAAAATAACGAAGAGAAATGAACACAACACAGAATATGTATAATAATCTTCATTACTAAAATCACACTTTGCCTTTTTAATGTACTGTGGCCCTTTTTATCACCTTATATATGAGATTATAATTGAGATTTCACTATAAACGCTTCTCTCATACCATTGACGCACTTGGGGGATTAGCACTGGAGGAAAGGTTGGCGGGATAATCTAGTTGCTGCTCCAAAAAATCCTGAAGAATTGAGATGAGTGTTCAGCAAAATAAGTCTCCAAAGTGGAAAACTAATGTTGGGGGCGCGTTTATAATTACACACGCTGAAGGTATGTGAACCTGGGACTTCATTAATTGTGGTAGCCGTAAGAAAACATCCTTCACCGGCGAATAGCTTGTGCCCCTTAACACAAAGTTATACTAAATTCCCGACGCGACGTGCGTGGTTACGGCTTAATGGAGTCAAACTCCTCGAGCGCAAAGATACGAGCTGCAATGGTTCACTGAAGAATGTTGGCGGTTCATTGTAAAAACCACTCAGTTAAATCACCTGTATGCACTTGCAAACAGAATACGGAAAAGAATTTTCGTTAATTTTAGTTCCGTGGCCACGACGCACCAGACATTGCGATAACTCGGGCGTGAGAAAGTACAAATAACGAACTGGAAAAGCGATGTGACTGGCGTCACTCTGGTCACCTGAACATGTGGTCAGCTAGTATTTCCATCAATGATTAAAGAAAGCACTTAATTCAGTTCCAAATAACTGTAGCATATACACCGTATACTGTGCATATTAATAAGTCAGAAGTCAGAGTGAAACACTGGAAAGGTTCGTCACTTACTGAAATGTTCTCACCAAAAAGCAATGTTTTAAATATATATATATGAAAGAAACAATGAGAGACTTCTTTGTCTACTTGCGTGGGAAGGAAGCAATTCCCACCAAAGAAAAAATATTTGTGTCGCAGAATAAAGTATAAATCGAAAAAATAATCACTCTCTTTACGAAATATACAGAGCGCCTACTAAAAATACTTCTATAACCTGGTAGCGGTTATAATATATATATATATATATATATATATATATATATATATATATATATATATATATATATGTGTGTGTGTGTGTGTGTGTGTGTGTGTGATACTCTCTGTCTTGAAAATCGCATAATTATAATCCTTTTCTGTCTTCACGTAATACTCCACTCAGTCGGACATCTTACTCTTAGTGAAACTGAATTATCTGTTATCGTTATTTTTTTTATTTGCAAAACAAACAGCTGAACAGGAAAAATACATCTGGTAATCTTTATGTAAGACGTTAGCTAATTAAAACTAACGTTCTGTTTGATGCCGCTGTTTTGGAGAACGCAAGACAGCTTGGGCAAAGGCTAGTGAGAAAAATTTGCTGTTTCAATTCAGACAGCTTTAACATGATCAATTCAATTTGAACCCATTTCAGATATGAGATACCCATTTCAAAACTTATTGAAGTGTGCTTTTATTTGAAAAAAGAAAAATGAAATCTTATGATTTAACGGAAATATTCACTTGGCATTCGATAATTTTCATAAGGTATTCTAGGCAAAGAGGAATTTATGCTTACCGATTACTATTTAATATACAACTTGCAGTGTCACTCATTCGGAATATAGTTCCCGCTGGTGTCTCTAGTTAAGGCCTCTTTCTGACCATTGCAATTCGTAAGGGACAAATTGGTTTCCCTAATTTTTCGTTAATTATCCGTTTCATTGTTGAAACTTAACTAGTTCTCAAAGAGACAAATACAATATAAAAAATGAAGCATAAACAAACAGGTTCAGCGGAATCTTCTTTAAGTAGGACACTCCAACCTCATACCTGAGTACGATGTTATTGAGGATTTTTCGTTTTCCAGATAAAGGCATCTGGGAAACAGAACGCAGTTCACTTGCGTCTGGAATCCATTCGTCCCGTTCAATAAATTTCGATTCATATGAGTTTCACCAAAATTTTTATTTTGTGAAATTCTGATATTTATAACCCACAATTTAGGAGAAATTTGCTTTGTATATATAACAATTTAACGTGAGTGATAGCTGTTGCTATAATCGTGGTAACAAATGTTGATATTGGACTAATTCTATCACGCAGCTACAATGGTGTTTCTGAGAGTATGAGTTGTTACCATTATTTGCACATTTTGTATGATGGAGAAACTCTTTTTCCAGGTTCGCAATATATGTTCTGAACAGTAAACAATTCACACACAAGAACACGTTGAGGAAAGGGTGATTTTGTCATTCATTGAAGCTGGATTATATAATATTGTCACAAATCCAGATTATCGTATTATACAGTTATTTAATGTTGAATTTCGAAAAAAATTTTTTTAATTACTTAAGAGTAAAGTGAAATATAAGAAAATTTTTACTATAGGTATAGGTTTACAATAGGAAGAGATAACATATTATAACACAAATAATGAAATAGAAATCTCTACTGTAATTGGGTGACGTCACGTCAGTAATACGCATAGAATCAAAAATTTTTATTAACAAAAAGCAATATAGGCGGCTTAGTAGGTCGAAATACAATAAGAGAATATCATAAAAGAGAATTCCATGAAAGTGAGTGTACGAGGTTAGATTGGTTTATTCTAGGATGGTAACTTTATTTCTGAGTGTCTAGGTTCGATTAATCAGATTGTGAATTTACTATTCTTCTGTTCGCAAGGATTAGTAACAGAGGCATGAGCACTTATTCCACAAAAAACCAAAGAACTTCCAGAGATAGTCTAAAAAATTATCCTAGATTCCTTACAAATGTCGGATATCTCTACAGAGGGAATTGCATTTTTTCTCTCCGTTAGATTTTAGGTGCAAGAAGTTTTTATGTCGACAAATGTTCAGCGCTGGGAGCAGGGGTGTAGCCACGGGGGGGCCCACCGGGGCCTGGCCCCCCCAAATGACCAGCTTATAAAACATCATCGTAAGATTACCTCGCTTCAGTCATTTAAAAATAACAAAGTTTACATATAATTGATAATTTTTGATAAAATAGTATGGAAAATACAATTTTACCATACCGATCGAAAAATAGTGTGGCATTCAGGGACGTCATTAAAGGGGGTAAGGGTGGAGCTCCCCCCCCAAAAAAAGTTCTCAATTTCTTAACAAGTTGGCAAATTAAAATACCTAGTTGGCAATTTGAAGAATGCCGCTTTGTTCGTGCTGCAAATCATGACCAGTTCTTTTATAGACTTGGCATAAATTTTGTGTAGTTTCCTATCTTGAAATAAATTGATATACCGGTATTCGTTGAAAACTTCTTTACTTGTTGCAAGTGATCAGTGCCGGATTTACTTCAAGCTAAACAAGCTATAGCTTAGGCCCCCATTGTCTTGTAGGCCCCGGAAACCTGAAGAAAACTGGATATCCATTTCCAATGTATAAGAAAATCAATCAATAAAATAAAATTTACATATACGTAGGACGTAGCAACAGTGATTACTGTTGTGTAGGCTACTATGATGTAAGTGATGGTGCCCCTTCTGCTAGGTTGCTTCCTAAAATATCATTAGTTTATCCATTTCTGTATACAGGGTGCCTACGTTCACTGGACACGTAAAGGGCCCCATTACCTTCAACAGCTTAGGGTCCCACTAAACCTAAATCCGACTCTGCAAGTGATCACACTTCACTTTTGTTCATTTGATATTCCTAATCATTTTGAAGAATCTTTAATGAAAAATCGGGAAACTGTACCACTGACAAAAGCTGAATAGAGGTGGCGTGCAAAATTAAAACAAAGACAGACAGAAAAAGCGTTTCGGTTGCAGGTAGAGCATTGGACGCAAAAGTATTTGATACAAGAGCGTATACAAGACAACACGCAGATTGTGGAGATTAATAAGAGAATAATAAGAACTAATAGGCCTATTAATAAAATAAGAACAAGTCAGTGACTGGTTAGTATAAACTTTTTACTATGTATAGTATGTAAATTTGACAAATTTAGGAGTTTTTTCCTAATAGTAAAATATCAAAGGGAACTAGATTTTGATACCAGAGTGAATATATTATGTAACCGTGTCTGCTTTGTGTGTGAATAGACCTTTCCCTTTGAACAAAAAGTGATCATATCAATACGGAGGAAAACAATAGATTATTTCTGTTGTTTTGCAGTAAGACTCTATTTACATGGCTTTTCGAGTAGAGAGAATTGAACAAAATGTGTTTTGGGAATGGTATCACATTAGATTTTTGGGGGTGTTGTTCGGTAGGGAGAAAAGCTACAATGGATGTCAAGCAGTGCCGTGCCTTGGGGTGGAGCGACCACCCCGGGTGCAGATGTAAGGGGGCACAAACTTCGGGAGAAAAATGCATGTGCGTACACATGTATAAAATGAAAGGAAAAAAGTAATTAAAAGTGCTCAAAATCAAGAGAAAGCTGGGTTTAATTTTGAAAATTTTCTACCGCTTCGCGCCAAGCATGGTGGCGCTTCGCGGCTGGTCTCTCGATCTCACCCATATGTACGGCGGCACCGTCGTATATTCTCCCCGGGCGCTGACTTACCACGGCACGGCACTGGAGTCAAGTCATTTCGTCGCTTCCACTGTGAACCCAAGTCCAAGATTTCAAAAGTCACATTTTGGGGTTCAAAACGTCTGCTGGGTGAAAAAATAGACCGGTGTGTGTTTCACTTCATTTTCATACAAATATGTTGCCTTTCCTATCTTATTTTTAATCCTGTAATTGCTTCTTTCGAAAGTAAAACAAAAATTGCAATTCTTTCTTTCTTAAGTAACAGCATTACATATGTAGCTCACAGGGCCGCAAATATGGGGGAGGAAGCGAGCCACGTGCCCCGGGTGCGTGGTTAGAGGGGCGCCTAAAAGGGAGGTTATATATTAGTATTTTTCTGACGGTATTTAATATATTTCATCAGAGTGCTAAATCATGAAATCGAAGTGGGAGAAGACGAGGACTGAAGTTTAAAAAAAAAAAAAAAAACTTCGCGCATTTTTATGCTTTAAAGTTTCGATATAAAAAGTTCACGTATTTAGGCATCCAGAAGTAGTAAATTATACAAAGTTAGGGATTATACTAGTATACCGCTGATCACTAGTTCATCTAATAATTAAATATGAAATCACGTTGATTACATATGAATTACGGTAATTCCTTTGGAAACTTCTGACATTTCAGTGTATTATCCCCCCAACAAGGATTTAGTGAGGGAATTTTGTCCAAAAATATTCAGTGGGGGAAATCCCCTGTTCCTCAAGGATTTCACACATTGTTTTTCACAATAAATTTCACTATTTCAATTCGATAATAAATAATGATTTTTTTTGTAGAATCAAATCTCATATTATAATATGAATTATAGTGCATTTTCATCTTATCTAACGACATACATTATTCATTTTGGTAGAAAATCATTCTACAAAGACATTCTCTCAGGCTTTCTCCCACTTCTCTGCCAGAGCCTTTTTCCGCACCCTACCCAACAAGATCCGGCGTTTTAGCAAACGTCCTTAAAATATGAAGTACGTAGATGAGCTAAGGAGGTATTTGTGTGCAGGTTAGCCTGGTCTCTCACTGAACCCCTCAATTGAATGTTTATGAAAATTATATGTCTCTATATAATAAGCAGTAAATATAACCTACCTTATTCTACGTTTTTTAATGCATTTCTACAACAGATTATAGCTTTAGAGGTTCTCGTGAGGATTGGGTGACGCGGATTATCTAACCTAGCCATAAGTTGTCAAATTAGCAGTTGTGCATCGTGTTAATAATGATCCTGAGTTAAGGTGTAAAATTGCACTCCAAAGTGGAACAAGGGCTGTTCGTATTCGTACCTCAGACAAGGCATGGAATGGGACGAATATGAAAATAAGGTTGCTGTAATAGATTTCCACAGGGTTGGTACAAGTGAGATTAAGATTTTCAAAACACTTTTCATTTTTTAATAAGACTTGGCAATTTTTAAAATCAAGACTTGACAATGTCAAGTTTCATCCCCCCCAAATCTTGTAATGCTCGCTACGCCGCTGATGGTATCTCTTCCTTATACCGATCGGAAAGTAGCATGGTATACTTTTTTTGTGACAGCAGATTACACAATTTACTGCGATTTATATTTGACAGTTTGATGACAAACGTTTTAACAAGGTACTATAAATACTACCATAAAACATTGGTACTAAATTAATTTGTAAGTACAGTATATTATATTTTTATATGCTCTATCTCGTGTTTTATAAAACATATTTTTTATCATATGGAAAATTTGATGAAAAACAAAGTTTTTATTCAATTTTTCAGTCTGGATTTCATTCGCTTTTTTAAAAATGCTACTTGGTGTAAAACAGGAAGTAAGATATAGCTGTTAATAAAATAAATGTTTGTTCAGTCACGAATAATAAATAAATATTTTTGTTAGGAAATCTTTTAGAAATTAAGTGCAATTTTAAAGAAAATCAATCTTATGTAGATAGGTTCTGTGTACAAAGGCTTAAACTGAAATAGTTACGCACAAAGGTATAAATTTGGTCCGGGACAGTAGTTCTGAGTTAAATATAATAAAAACCATCTGGAATATAATTTATGGAGAAAAAGTATAATAATAATAATAATAATAATAATAATAATAATAATAATAATAATAATAATAATAATAATAATAATAATAATCTTAAAAAGCAGTGCTTTTAGTTTTCCGGAAGGAAACCAAAATTTTCCGGGTTTTTTCAGGCCTCAAAAACACCAGCTGCAACACATTTTTTTTGGCTTGGCCCCCCTTGAAAAACGACGGGCCCCCCTACATTAACCTGCTGGCTACACCCCTGGCTGGAGGTACTGAATCTTCGTAAAGAACTTTTGAGACTTGAAGATCGTGAGTTCAAAAGTCGATCTCATATTTGTATTTGTTTTTTCAACATGAAGATATGTTGAAATAATTAAAAGTGTAATATATGTTACACGTTTAAACTTCAAATTCAATGCTTTCGTGTTAGAATTGTTGTTTGTTAATATATTCAGCTTTTTATTTCCAACACAGATACTTATAAGACTTCTCGCTTTAAAATATGTAGAATAATGAGCGACATCTTGGTGGATGTGATGTTAGACCGAAATAAACACAAGTAAACATTATACCAATTTTATATAAGATAAAATGCATTTCTATGGGAAACATATTTGGTAACCAATAAATCACATAAAAATGAAAAATTAAAAATTATTTTTCATACAAAGGACACACACTGGAATAAATAACTTTATTTTTTTAATATCGATATCCATGTTTAACTATAAAGCGAAGCAGTTCATCAATAATTTCTTTATTCTTTTACCTTAATAATTGCCCGATATGATTTTTTAAAATATTTTGTAATTTTCTAATGAAAAAGAGTACACAATTTCCACATGTATGAAATAATAGTTTTTTGTTGTAACGTAACTCGTGAATCAAAAGTCGGAGCCAGGCGTCAATAGTATAAACTTATAATAGGGTATTCAATCAATAATTATCAACTGCTGCCTTTTGTGTAACAACAGCTGGCAGAGAAAGAAATCTCACTTCCTTTAGATTGAGATTCTCAAATTTCGCTCCACTCTCTCGAAGAGAGGTAGAAATATTTGAATAACTTAAGAAAATTAGATTGGACATAAGTATTATTAAACCGTTTTAGTAAGGAATTTTATAGATTCCAAATGTTACTTGTCTGGGATAGTGATATGTAAATAAACGGAAAAATAATAATTAATTTCATAAATTGTAAAAATTCTATGATATACGAGCCAGGCAGCCCTGCTTTCAAATAGCTTGTTGCGGAGCAGAATGAGAAGTAATAGGAACACATGCCCCATACCACAAGTGTAATTTTGCAATTGAAACTGCATTATCATTTCTAATTAAATGAAACTTATACGTAGTAGGTTTTCTAGTGTTGCATCACCGTACATAGAGTCGGAATGCACTGAAGACAACCTAATACAGAAAGAAAATCGTTGCCCAACAGATTGGGGATGTTGTTTCCACCACCAGCTTTTATGAAAAGCTGGAAACATGAATAATTAAATTGTATGATTCTTTCATGTAATGCAAAAGATACTAAATTCGAGATGTAGCTTTAACAGGGTTAATATTGTAGTAGTAAATGAAATACACAAAATACATATTTCAAAAGATGCAGCAGAATTTGGGTAGGGAAACTAGAATGTTAGGTCTGTAGTATTGTAATGGTTTAAAATGTAAAGTTCCTTCAATATGTCAGTTTATTACAATACCTTCAAGTATCGAAGTAGCTCCATGGCGTGTCGTTTAACGATGTTTTCTCCGTCAAAATCTTACTCCCACTTCCTCGACAAACTCGGTGTTCGTCGTTTTATTCAAAGGCTGGTTTTACAAAACCCAACCCCTTTTCTTCTTCTGTCCATAAAAGGTAACAAAACTTCAAATATTCGGGAACACCCACAATCACGTTGTCTTGACGTAAAATCGAAAGTTCTAGAAGGTTTAGGACAAAAACCTCCAAAGTTCAGTACCACAAATATTGCCCTCAATCAACCTCACAGGAGGTGACATTGTCCAACGTGAACTCACAATATAGCTGATAACGTAGAAAATAAGTATTTCCACAATAAAATAATGTTTATCTTTGCGGATATAAATCACTTCACTCAGTAAAAAGAGGCATGTTAGTCAATATCAGAATATTGACTCAACAAAATGACAAAACAAAATATAGCTGACATATGACGATGTGAAATGTGAAAAGTAGCAAGTAAGGGGAAAAAAAGCAGGACAAGGAATAAGATGTAGACATGTGCAGGGTAAAGGACTTCTGCCATTGCATCTAGTTTAATGAACCAGAAAAGTATTACAAATTGCTTCAAAGAGGCTTGAGGCTACATTTCAAATATTCTTAAAGAGAAAAAAAAAAAAAGAAATGTGACATCCACAAGAATCGAATGACGGACTTCCGGGACCATATCTCTCATCATGTAACACTAGGGTATCCGGTGTGCAATTTAACGCCAGAGTTTTGTGGATGTTATCATTTTGTTCCTTATAAAGTAGAGAGAGAGAAAAGTGGTGCTGGACATGTTAGACCGGTAATTGGGAAGACGAAAAGGGTGGGGGGAATTGAAGAGTCATCGCTCCCTTAATCCCTTATACCTTGGCTCCTAATAGTCGATTTTAATTTTCTTGCTTTTTTTTAAAGGAAGGTCTAATTACGTTCTACACATTATGTTATTAGCACGTTTTACGAAAATGTGGCCGTTTTTGTTATTTTTAATGGATTTTTCCGAAGAAATAATATTTCATTTGAAAAATAATCATTCTTGTATTATTTATTTATGCCAAATAGCTAAATTTATAAAACGAGCATGAAATACGAATATTTTTTTTATTTTCAAAATCGCTGTTATATAAAACGTAAGGAAAAGAAGAATACAGCAAATCTAATATTTTACTCAAAAGAAGCAATTAATATATTTTAATTATTGTTACACTTATTCCTACAATTTATTACATTATGTGATCTAGGGGTAAAAGTATATCTGAATAGGTAGGGGAACGCATGTCGTGACTCCGTCACCCGTGCTTATCCTTGCCCATTATTGTTTTTTAGGAAGTGGGGAACGCTATGGATATTTTTGGAAGTGGATCAATGGCGTGTTCCGTCTTCTCTCTTACTTATATCCTTAATATAATCCATATTAATATTAATTCTGTGGATGTTCATAAATATTTGAGAAACATGTTTTAATTATCATGGAATAAGTACTCCAGTTATGTGTTTCTAATTATATTCATTTAGTAAAAAGTAATGATACTCATCTTTTGGTGTGAATCCACACGTTAGTGATCGGGATACTTCCAGAATCCGAAGTTATTCTTCTTATTTCAATCTTTACAACGTTAATTCTTCTTAATATTTTAATTTACACTACACTACACTATGACACCATATTCGGAACATACTAAGGAAAAACAAGAAATGGTTAAAAGAGGGACAAAGGAAATGCACAAACACAGTGATTTCCGTTCCTTCACGTCACAGAGATCTTACGCAATTCAACCTATCGTCAGCAGATCGAAAGAGGGAAGACTGGTTCACGAAAGAATACAAGTCACATAACAAAGGCTTTCACTTAATCAAGTTATGCCAGTGTATATTAAAATATTAAGAAAAATTAATGATATAAAGAGTGAAGTACTCAGGACAACTTTGGATTCTGGAAGTGTCCCGTTCACAAACGTGTGGATTCACAGCAAAAGATGAGTATCAAAACTTTTTAGTAAATGAACATAATTAGAAAACTCATAACCGAAGTACTTATTCCATGATAAATAAACCATATTTTTCAAATACTTACGAACATCCACAGAATTAATATTGTTATGGATCACTACAGGAGTAAAAGTGAGGGAGAACGCAGGGGGACGAAATTCCCCCACTTCCAAAATATCTATATCATCCCCACTTCCTAAAAAAACTACAGTGAGCAAGGATAGACACGGGTGACGGCGTGACGTCATGCGTCCCCCTACCTTTTCAGACCTACTTTTACCCCTAGATCACATAATATATTAAATTGTAGGAATAAGTGTAATGATAATTAAATGTATATTAACTGATTCTCTTGAGTTAAATATTAGACGTTATGTATTGTTCTTTTCCTTACGTTTTATTAAATAACGATTTTGAAAATAAAATTTATTCGTATTTCATGCTCGTTTTATAAATTTAGATACTTGGCATAAATAAATAATACAAGAATGATTATATTGTCAAATGAAGTATTATTTCTTGGGATTTTTTTTTGAAATTTTAACAAAATCCACATAAAAATATAGTAAAGAATTTCTCCGAATTTTTAAATATCGTTGAACGTGTGTAACGAAGGTATTAAACATGGCAAAGAATAATATTTGTATTATTTCAAGCAGTAGTAGTAGAAGGAGATGACGAAGAAGTAGAACTTTATGAGCAAGAACTAAGAAACAAGAACGATCATATTTGGACACTTTCTAAAGATGTGTGTTATGTATTCAGAATTGATTGAGAAGCTCGTTACGTTCCCAGATAGAACGAAGCGAGGTCGGTGCGATGTCATTTGTGTATGCGAAGTATCAACAGTACTATATTGCGTGTACTAAAAAATGTTGTGTCAATCCTACTACCTTGAGAAATTGAATATTTTTCACTTTATTGTACACTAGAAATATCAATACTGCAAACGAAAGAAAATTCCTTAATTAACTTATCTGGAATCGAACCTAGGACTCGCATCTTTTGCAACCAACGCTAATGTCTACTTAGATACAGGACAGTACAGTAAGAAGAGAAAAGACTCGATAGGAAGTGTATTTAGAACATAACACATTCTCACGATTGAAATTTTGTAATAACGACGAAACATTGATTTCGTACATGACAAAATACTAAAGTGTTATGTAAAAGCAATGATCCAGAGAATTCAAATCTGAATTGAAAAAGAAAACGCATACAAACATGCAAGGAATTGAAGGAGAAACCGAAAAGTAATTTAGTTCTGTTCAGTTTGAAAATAAACACTAATGATATTCGATCTCTATGTCAAGTTTGTAAACTGAGAAGAATATCCAAATTATACTTCTTTTCACTCTTAAACATTGTATTTTGCAAAACAAGCTTGTGTGCTAATTTTTCTCTTTCTCGCGAATGATTGTTTTTAAGGTACATTTTATAACCTCTTCAACCTTTAGGTTACCCAATTCAATGAAACTAACATCATAAATTCCCAGTTGAAGGAAATCAACACGTTAGAACATTTTTTTCATACTGTTCATCTTCCTTACTTTTAAAATGTAATATATAACGTTACTTTCATTTTTTAACATCCAAATTGGAGCATTTATTTTGACACTCCCTTTTAACTTCTGTGAAGTCTCCCAAAGCAAGTAAACTTAGTGGGGCATTGTTGGACATACCCTGCAATAGCGGTGGAGCAGACCCGTTATAGAGTTTTCTCTTCTTCATTACATCAGTTTATTATAAATTTAAATTGTGTGTGTTAAGAAAAACCGTACAACAGTATATTTTCTCTTTGAGTTACAAACTAATGACGTTAAGGACGAGAATTTCGAAATTCTGAAAACCTCTATCAATAATCACTCAAGGGAGAGAAACGGGGCAATGCATATCTTCATTACCTTAGCATCGAAATCTACACTCATAATATCATGTATTTCTTATAAATAGCTGAAAAGTTCCAAGGAATTGTGATTTATACGTAACTAAAAGGCCTTACTTTGGAAAAGTAATTAAATATATATCACATCTAACCACATAGATACTTTTCAGTAGACGTAAAAACCATAATGAAAATTAAAATTTTGTATCTCAAAGCATCTCGAGAATATTAAAAACACTTGTAGAGATTAGAATACTGCTTGAGTTTGCTTACTTTGTGCAAAATTTCAACAATCTTTATAGGTTTCTTTTGTTTCATTGTCCCTATAATAAAAGTTTCTGGTAGTTGTAATAGCAATAAGTTCTCGCAATTACTAAATTTTCTACACAAATACTAGTGTTATGATACAAAATACCTTTAGTGATTTCGTACCTCAGTCTTTACCTATAATAATGAAATGTTCAGTTCTTAGGGTAAGATATGTATCTTCGTATTTAGTAGAGGTTAATCTGATATATGTATAAATCCACATAAAACTTGAGATGACAAAAAGTACATTGTCTTGTTTTGCGAATAGAAATAATATGCAAACAACTCATTAGTTCTTGGATGCTTATTCCTATATAATTTTATGTAATAGCATAAGAGCATGACACTTGAGTTTGCCACGAAAAATAACTTATGAATGCCTCGAAACGACAAACACTTAAATTGCAATCATGAATCAACTGTCTTCTCATTGTTGCTGTTTTTACATGCAAGCATTTGCGTTTCTATGACGTATTACATTATTAAAATCGTCTTCCATTTTCTTGTTTACTGAATGCGTTACAGGTCCTGTAAAGATACTCTTTCCAGAAATACAAGTACGATTATTGCACGAAAGGAAGTAATTTTTCATTCAGATCAGATATCTCATTTTTCCAAAGAGTTTTACCATAAGCCTACCGGATCATATTTTACAAAACGTATCTTATCACATGGAAGTGGAAAACATCACACATCTCAGGAATTCGGAAAGGCATTTAGTCAAAGTTCAATGTTTTCAATTAACTTGTTAGCCCATACATGTGAAAAGTCTCACACATGTCATGGAAGTGGAAAGAAATTTACTGGTACCTCTAAGCTAAGAACACATATCTTAACACATGCGGGTAACAAGCGTCCTAAATGTGAAATTTGTGGAAAGAAATTTATTGGCAAATCAAATTTAGCAAAACACATATTAATACATACAGCTAAGAGGACTCAGGAGTGTCAAGAGTGTAAGAGGGAATTTACTAAAAATTCTAGTTTGGAAAGACACATGTTACTACATAACGGTGTAGGACTTCATAGATGTAATATTTGTCTGAAGGGATATAATTCAAAATCATATTTAGGAAAACATGCTAATTCATGCAGGTGAAAGGTATCACAAATACCCAGTGTGGAAAGGGATATACTCGAAGATCAAGCATAGAAACACATACGTTAACACATGGATGTATAAAACATCAAAAGTGTGATGTTTGTGGAAAGGGGTTTATTCGAAAATGAACTTTAACTAGGCACGTTCTAATTCATACAGGTGATAGAACTTACAGGTACCGCGAGTGTGGTAACAGATTTGCTCAAAATTCAACCTTGGCAACGCACGTGTTAACTCATGGAAATGAAAAATGTTATACGTGTGAAAAGTGTGGAAAAGGATTTACTCTAAACTCATCTTTACCAAATCACTTGGTTACTCATACTGGTAAAAAAGCACAGAAGTACAGAAATTGCGGAAAGGGATTTACTCGACGTTCATATTTGGCAGGACATATGTTAACACATTCTGGTGAAGATCCTCAGAAGTGCGAGGTTTATGATAAGCGA
Source organism: Thermobia domestica (assembly GCF_964235325.1). Taxonomy (NCBI): domain Eukaryota; kingdom Metazoa; phylum Arthropoda; class Insecta; order Zygentoma; family Lepismatidae; genus Thermobia; species Thermobia domestica. The sequence goes on along the minus strand of NC_137467.1, from coordinate 188,258,282 downwards.
TTTATTCAAAAAACACACTTGTCAAGGCACATGCTTATACATGCAGGCGAAAAACGTCATGCATGCCAAATGTGTGGAAAGCGCTTTATACTAAATTATAGTTTGACAAGTCACATGTTAGTGCATACTGGTAGGAGATCTTATAAGTGTCAAGAGTGTGGGAATCGATTTATAAGAAAATCAAATTTGAAAGCGCATATGGTAATTCATAAGCGCGGTGAATAATGAAAGGGACTTTTCAAGGATGTCTCTTGGCAGCACTCATTCTCGTACTGGCGAAGAAGGTCAGCAGTGTCGAGAGTGCAAAAAAGGGTTTAGAGGAAGTTTAGCCAGACCGGTTTGAAAACAAAATGTGGATTCTCCCGCAGAGCCCATATAATATCAGCTGGTTTGTCTTATAATTCTATACTATATGCAATAGTCTTTTCTATATACTTTTATTTTCACATTTATATTGTCAATCTAAATAGTAGCAATACAAAATATCAATATCAATATTAAAATACTTGAATGTTTTTCGTTAATACTTTCAATCAAATTAAACGATCAGATAATCAGAGATAAAGGCTGTCTTACGCATCCGTTTGTATTGCTTGCTTAATATATGACCAAACATGTCTTGAGGATGTGAACAGTGGCACCTTTTACGTACTGAGAGCAGTGCGGTTTTAGCAGGTAGGCAGGGGCCTATCCAAAAATTTTGAAAAATATATAAACCCTAGGAGATACAATAATGAGTATATATATTTTCTACTATTTATATTAATGGTCAATAATTATTCAATAAACAGTATCAACTACTACTGTGGAAGTAATTTCTTATTGTCATTAATCAATCAAATGTGCATATGTAGGCCTATCCATACGCGAGGGAGCGGGCTTACCCAAAATTAAAATCCTAAAGCCGCCCCTGACTGCGAGCCTTAGCATGTTGGACGTGTACTACTGGAAAACTGAATAAAATTTTGTTGTGTAAGGAGTTGATACTAGACCGAAGTAAGTTTGTTTTATCTTCGTTTAACCGCTTAACTTATAATTTTTTTCGCAAAAGTCGTTCCAAATTTTATATTTTTTTTATTTGTTATTTCTATTTTACGTTGAAGGTAGAGGTATGTGGAAGCAAACATTACTAAAACTGTCCAAAATTTAGGCCCGAATTAGGCACTTGAAAATCACCTATTTTAAAACCACGAATATATTCGTTCGTAATAAAAGCAAATGAATCTTGTTGTTAGTCTTAATTTTTTGAACATTTTTTTGTGTACAAGAAGCTGCAACGAATCTTTTAAAATATTTTATGCAGTTCGTTGAATTTATTTGAACTTCAAGCTGATGAAAATTGAGATTTAAATTTTCCTGCAAAAATATTAAAATCCCGAATATGTACGTTCCACAATAAACATTACAAAATTACACTAGCATATTGAACAAAAAGGAAAGAAATATACAATCTAATACGTTTTTATTTATTTAGAAGATTTTTGAATAGAATGTCGCAGGCCAATAACAATAAAATGACAGATATTAGAAAATATCTATACATTTGAGTTAGTTAGAACCGCTAACTTCTAAATCGAAGTCACTTTCACTGTCCATCTTGACAACACTTCAGTGGGTTTTTTTTACCCTCTGTCTTTCATTCCCATCCGGAGATGGGCGGGCCTCAGACGGTGATGCCGTCTCTATGGCCAGAGTGGTGTTTTTAGTATTTGGAGAGAATTATTGTGGTTGGATACAGGGTGCTAGTATAGAGGAGATGCAAGCAAAAGCTTCTCAGTTATAGTGATGGTGTGTCCAAGTATCGGAAATGCCACTTGTCAAGGGATGGGTTAGTGTGAGGTGAGGTAGAGAGGTTCTTCAGTGATGTCTTGTGAAAGCATGTATTGCGATAAAGGTATTATCTATAGATATGAGGATGGTGTTGGTATATTTGACGCCCAGGGTTGTAGTCATCAGAATTGGTTTCGCGCTCGTAAATTGCCAGTAGATGGTCGATTGGAGGATATCCAGTACGGGGGAGAGCAGGGGTCTCACTTAGGAGGGCCGTGAGCGTTTCATGTGATGTTGCTATATGGTGAGTAATGTATCTCGTGCGTAAGCGATAGAGGTGGTCCAAGATATGAGGCATTGTAGTGCGTTGATAGAGCTCAGCATTGGGGGTTCGATTAGTTAAAGAGTACGCAATGCGTAATGCCAGCCGCTCGAGGAGTTGTAGGCGATTATAAAAGTGAGGGGTCGCCGAAAGCCAAGCTAGATGACCGTACGTCATGGCTGATCGAACGAAAACTTTGTAGGTGTACAGTAAGATGTTAGCATTTAAGCCCCAGGTTGTGCCTTTTAAGTTTCTCAAGAGGTTGAGTCGACGGCGGACTTCTTTCTCGAGAACAGTCAGGTGGGTGCGCCAGGTAAGATGTTTATCGAAATGAACCCCAAGATATTTAACACTATTGCTGAGCGAGATCTCTGAGTCCAGTACCATAATACGTAGCCGCTCCGGAGTGCGTGTGGGACAGTACTTGTGTTTGTTGCGAGCAAAAAGTGTCATTTGGGTTTTGGTTGGGTTTAATTTTAATTTCCAGCGTAAGCACCAGGAGATTAGGTTATCTATGGCTGCCTGTAATTGTAGATTAATGCGCTCGACAGAGGATCCGAGAGCGAGATAAGCGGTATCATCTGCGAACTGCAAAGCATGAATTGGCGGTGAAGGAGTAGGCATGTCAGCTACATATAGGATGTAAAGAAGTGGAGAGATTACGGATCCTTGAGGGACTCCTGCTCTTAAAAGAAATTCATGCGAATGTCCTTGGTGCAGTTGGATAAATGCACGCCGCTGGTAGAGAAAATTGGCGATCACTCGTACATAATGAAGTGGGAGTAGGCGCTTTAGTTTGTATAGTAGCCCGTCGTGCCAGACAGTATCGAAGGCACGTTCGATATCGAAGGAAATGAGCACAGATGGTAAGTGTTAATTAAAGTGGTTCAGTACGAGTGAAGAGAGTTTCAGGAGTTGGTCGCCAGTGGCAAAGAAAGGGCGAAAGCCTGCCTGTGTAGAAGGAAGAATATTTCGTGCAGCAAGGAAAGGATGGAGGCGTTTCACAAGGATCCGTTCCAGTGTTTTACTGAAGACAGATGTTAGGGTGATAGGTCTGTATGATGTGAGTAATGCCGGGTCTTTGCGTGGTTTTAAGAAGACGAGGATTTTTGCGAGCTTCCACTGGTTAGGGATATAACCTGTTGTAAGAATGAGAGTATAGAGGACTGCGAGCAGGGTATGGAAAATAGGGGGAGCCTGAAAAAGTTGCCGGTAGGTTATTTTATCTGCTCCTGGTGCTGTATTAAGTCTGTCCTGAAGTACATGTTGGATATCCTCGGAGGTTATTGGGGCTAGAAGAGCATCGGTATCATTTAGTGGGTCGCCAAACTGAGCTTGGAGTAAGGGTTGAGTGGGATCACCCTCTATGGCAATATGATGATGTGATGGATGGGCAAAAATGGGATCTGAGTGGGGTGTAAAGGCCGTTTCGAAGTAAGTGGCAAACGCTGTTGCTTTCTCAGTATCTGTGGTAGGAACTGTGCCATTTACAACTAGGGGATAATGCGAACCATGTTTCTGGAAAGTCAGTCGTTTGAATAGGTTCCAGAATTTCGTCGGGTTCCTCTCATTCTGTAGTTGATTACAAGATTGGCGCCAGGTAAGACGTTTGCGGGCGATGACGTAATGCTTAACCATGCGCTGGAACTGCTTGTGGATATGGTAAAAGTATGGATTTTGCGTTCGGCGGTACTCTCTAAGAGAAGCATGGGAACGATCCAAGAGTGTAATCGCATACGGAGGTAGGTTGGGCCGGAGTGGATGTGCAGTAAGTTTGGGGACTGCATATTCCGTGCCATCACTGATTGCTTCCGTCAGGGTTGCTGCCAAGAGATCCATGGAATCAAATGTGGTAATATTGGAGTTGGTATTTGCCAGTCGTGTGCTGATGTGAGTTTGATATTTAGTCCAGTCGGCCTTACTGAAATTGTATTTGGGAGGTAAAGATGTAGGAGGCTGCGTATTAGCTGGTTGTTGTATCGTAAGGAGAAACCGTAGATGGTCGCTGCCAACTGAACCAAGAACTTCCACTGTTGCACGGGTTAAGAGATTATTGGAGACTATAGCTATATCTGGCGTAGTATTGCTTTCGGGGCGAGTATGTTGAGGCAATGGAATACACGTACTATGGGTAGTGGCCAAAAAATCCGTGAAGCGCTGTTTCTGAGTGGCAGTGCGGGAATGATAGTTAATGTCAGCCAGCAGGATATAAGTTCGGAAGTTCAGGTCAAGATATGTCAGGAAGTGATATGGTAATGGCTGTGTAGATCTGACGTAGATAGTAGCAACCGTTAAGGTGAGTGATGGGAAGTAGACAGTTTGAATAACGTGCTCAGAGTAGCGCTCAGGGTGTGGGGGTATAATATGACGTTTTGGTATGGATGGCTTTATGGCTATAGCTGCTCCCCGTGAGCTGGGTGTTGCGGTAGGTCTGCTCGGGTGAGAGTGTAATGTGGAAAATAGTACCGCTCGTTAGGTTTTAAGTAGGTTTCATTGAGTAATATGCAGTCGACACTATTAGCGGCAGCCATGGTTTCCAAGAGTACTCTATTAGTGCGCAATGAGCGGATATTAGAGAAGAGAAATGTGATTGGCCACTTCCCCCGTGTGCGAGTTTTCATGTTTGAGTATCTGAGTGAAAATGGAAATAAGTGGATAGTCCGGAGTACGTAGCAGCCATATGAAGGTGGAAGATGTCATAGGCTGCTTTCGTAGCATGGGTTAGGATAGCTTCCCGTTGATAGGGGAAGGTGTTCTGGAGCACTAGAGTAATGAATTGAAGTATATTTTCGACGGTAGGTGGCGGCAAAAGAGAGGTTTGTGTGCCGGTGTATACTTGCGTTGCTGGATGAATTCGTAAAGGCACTACTGTTTCAGGTTTGTCCGGCAGAGGCTGTGGTTTTTGGGGGCATTGGTACGAGTAGGTAGGGTGTGGTCCACCACAGGTGTTGCAGTTCGCTGGTTGTTCAAGATTCGGACAACTTTTCAGTTTATGAGCCCCTTTGCAATGTGGACACACAGATGGCAGCGTGCATTTATTGGTAGGATGGGCGTTATATGTGAGGCAATTCTCGCACCGTAAAGAGAGAGGCGGTGGAGTTCGTGACGCTTCCACCCGATGATGGCAGCGGTAGATATATACCCCATTTTGAAGAAGTTCATCTACAAGGTTTTGATCTTCGGTGAGCAGGCGCACCATATATGTCGGCCCAGTAGCATTTTTAATTCGTAGTGCTCGCTTTGGGTGATAGCCGTCTTCCTTGAGTTCGTCTAATATCTCTTTTTCGGTCAGGTTTGGATCTACGCCACGAATGACTACTGATAAGAGAGGTGTGCGGCGCGGTGGCGGTGGTGTCTTCTGGTTTGGTGTTTTCAAAAGTTGAATCTTCGCATTTGTCCCAAACATAGCTGGCCCTACTTTATAGATTAGATGTTCATAGAGTTGTGGATTGGTTGTTTTCAGAAGGATACCATTTTGGGTTTTCACGAGTTGATGTAAGTCGAGGCGAGTACAATAGCGCATGAGTTGGAGATACATGGCTTTGATAGTGAAGTACTCCGGTTTTAGGCCACTGAAAAGAATGGTGTATATGGCATTCGTTGGCTGGTCGACAATAATGGGCTCCTCAATGGATGAGGTTGAGGCAGATGGTACTGGAATCGTTTCGGATTGTCGTTTAGGTGGACTTTTAAGAGCGTCTGTATATTTAGGTTTCTTGATGTTGGTTGGCGAACGAGAACGATCTCTGTCCCTGACAGGAGAATTGGTGGAGACTGAAGATGCTCCAGAGGAAGTGCGTTCGCGTTCCCGTGGGCGCGTGCGGCGGTCCTTGGGCGGTCCCATGACCGTGGCGGGTAAGCTATGTCGCCCAGGTGGAGTGTCCGTCGAGGTTGGAGGCCCCGGCATGTTGAGTCCAAGAGATAGAGATTAGTAAGTAGCCTGACGTTTCGCTCACACAAAAGTGTAGCGCCCCGTGCAGGTAATAAGTGGACTGTACAACCAAGTTAGTAAGAACAAGCCCTGTCTATAAATGTGCGGCTCGGACCGTGAGGCCGATGTCGATTCTTGAAGAGAATCCTCCGCAAGTACCAAGATCTAACTAAGAGAACAAGAATTCGCCTAGATAATTCGTACGAATATAGACCAAGAGATGTCTATAGTCGCCAGGTGGGTATGCTTCAGTGGGGAAAAATGAGCTAAATATAGGTCAATATTCCACACAATCTACCACGAATTATTGTATTCTGTTTTGCAAAAAATACCGTTATTTCAAAGAGAAATTACAAACAAATGAATTCTCGGTACAATGTAAATATGCTATTTCAATTTAGTCATTTCGTCAATAAGCATTGGCCTTCAATGCAAAATGTTAGCCAAAAATAGTTAAAAGAATCTTACCGACATCTAGCGAACACCCATACACTCAGCTGCGTATGGCGAACGTAAGAATTCGTCGTTTAAATTAATATTTAGATCTTTTTTCTTTGCACGAATATATTCGTGTTAATAATTTTAGGGCAAAACAAAAATAACGTAATAATTCGTGGTTTTAAGTTAAGCGGTTAAGCTACAATGTCAAACGGTTTTCTTGCAACTGTGTCAATCAATTTTTCATTTCTCTGCAGGTAGCTTTTATAAATCATTCATTTTTAGTGGATAGATGTGAATAACACTGTTAATAACAGAACTGTATCTAGTCATTTGTTCCGAGAAGAACAAGTAAAATAACTTCTAAAATTTATGATAAAATTTAAAGAAATAGTTATTCTTCTTACTGAATCTCTTACAATTACTAAAGAAAAATTTCCTTAAAGAAGACCTTCCCTTGACAAAATTCCTCGTCTCGAAAGATTAGGCAGAATAGGAATTCCATTAAAAGATCATTTAAAATATTTTCTACAAAGTGCTGGAGGGCCTTTAGGCACAACGGGAAGACACCATTATAAATCTTGCTATTTTGTTTTTTAAAAAATTTGGAATTCTTGTTTTCAAGTGCCAATAGAATAAACTAACTTACTTTCGACGAGATAAATTTTCAAGTAAAGCGCATAACGTAAGATTGAATGAAAATCAACCTTTATACACCTGTGATCGTCACAACAACGTTTGTTCAATCGGTTGCCAAAGATTTCATCTCGACTTCACACCAAGCATGAGAAAGTTGACGCTAATTGTTTTTGGCTCAGGAAAGAAATCCAATGCAATCGCTCGTTGCATGAACGAATTTTGAAGTTTGAAAAAAAGCTAATTAAAAACACGATAATAGTATGCGACCTTAATGCAAATTTGCACTCCCCAGAGGTTTTGAAAACCCCCTAAGTTAAAAATTCTGGAAAAATCACTGTACACAGGTGTCCAAAACTTAAGCATAATGACTGTTCTAGTATATAAGGCACGAAGAACGTGAAGAAGTCACACCAAATAAAACCACCATAACATCATATCACACTTAAAGGCCACACTAACACGGAACAGGCCAAACTTGAAGGAAAACATGGCAGAAGATGTCACAGAACACAAACTCGAAACTTGGTTCCAAAATACCCATATCACATTAACACTGTGAGAGACACTGGCGGCATCGAAAACATATTAATATGGGATATAGTCGCCCCGAATAGCCATACATGTCTGGCAACGACGTTCCATGCTAAAGATCAGGTTATGGAAGAGCTCTTGGGGTAGCTAATTCCATTCCTCATGAAGAGCAGTTCAGAGCTACAGATGTGTCCTGGAGGCAAGTGGCGGGTTCCAAGACATCCTCCTATTACGTCCCACTCATGTTCAATTGGCTTTACGTCAGCAGCATTATTCCAAAAGTTTGGCTAGACGGGGACGGGCACTGTTATGCATAACCAGAAACTGTGGGCCAAGTGCGCCCCTGAAAAGCCGCATATGGGCATGCAGAACCTCGTTTCTGTACCTCTGGCGGTTGATGGACCAGCCTCGACGATGTGCTGGTCAGTAAGACCAAACATCATAATGCCTGCCCAAACCAGCATTTCCCTACCACCATACCGGTGCCTTTCCACAGATGTTCTTTGGTTGTAAACGAGTTCCCGGTTCGTGCCAGATCAGAGTGCTATGAGAATCGCTTTGGGAACTGAATCTGGTCTCATTTGTGAACAGTACGCGGTTCTATTCGTTGGGGTCCACTGGTGATGTTTTCGACACTACTGTAAACAGGTCCTTTTGTATGTCTGAGTCAGTGAAACGCATGTTGCTAGTCGTCGGTCATAAAGACTACTGGCAGTTAGTCTCCGGTACACAATATGGCGTGACACTCTCACTCCTGAGGCGGCTACAAGCTCCGTTGGCAGTTCTCTTGGCAGGAATGGTGGGATTCTGACGCGCAGTTACGGACAAGTATCGGTCCTGTTGTGGAGTTGTCAATCGTGGATATCCTCCACCGGACCTACAGCTGATTCCTCCTCAGTCGATAAACTGTTTCCACAACCTAGACACGACACTTTGTAGCACATTGATGGTTGGTATTATTGCTGTCTGTGTGCCACCTTTTTCTAAGCGCGCGATGATCCGGCCTTTCGTAAATGCATCCAAATGACGTCTTTGTGCCATGTTCCATTAATCTATTGGTACATTCAACTTAGAAGTACCCTCGTCTATCTGCCCACACGAAATGCTCCTAATTTGAATCCAAGCACTACTGTTCGCTTTCTTCCCATAGAAGGTCAGGTGGACGTTTGCCACATCCGGTTCAATGCTCCTCATAAGCAATACATTCGATCAACCACAATTTCTGTGGTCGCAAGAGCCTTCCCGGATTTTACGTACAACTTCTTGCGTTATGCTTAAGTTTTGGACACCTGTGTTGTTAAGGACAAACAGCGATTATTTCTGTGCGAAGGGATTTTCTCGCATGCCATGGTTTCGCGAAACCATATCCCGCAACATATACCTCCGCATACAACAACACAAATCAGCTAAGTCTGGACGATTCGTAATACAAATTCCGCACTTTCCTTGAGGTCATCAATGAACGATGGCGTGCATCCTACTTACCGCAATATTTTCTTGCCATGAACTCATGGTTGTTTTCAAAGAAAGAGTGGAATTTGTATTACGAATCATATCCGAAACGTATAATCCGAAGAAGCATAAGCGATTTAGTATGAAAATGTACGAATCACTAATTCCTCTCAGTATACTTGGTATATGGAAATATATCTTGGAAAGGTTTTCAAAATGAATTAGACAGGTGTGTTATCACCTATTCTATTGTACTGAGACTAGTGAAAGATATAAAAAATGGGGTCATAAGTTTTTAGGGACACCTTTTATACATACCCCGCACTGAGGGTTTGAAGAAAGAGGGATCCGTGCTTGTGGCACAGTGAATCCTAGAAGGAAAGAATGGCTTCCCATTTCTGTCTAAAAGACTTGAGGCTGAAACGTGGTGATAAGCTTCTCAAAGTGATAAGCTTTTCGCTGTATGTTGAAAACATAAAGAGACGTGTATGTGTTGTCCTGCATACATGACTCACCAGCTATTAAATCATCCTAGAGGCTGATGGCAACATAACCAAGAAGTTAATAATCCAAGATTATAACACGAAGATGGGTTATGTTGACATCGCCGATCAGATGAGCGTTAGCTATAACATCAACAGCAGGACGATCAAGAGTACAACAAATCTCCTGGCCCATCCCATAAATAAGATGGTGGTGAATTCCTATGTCCTGTTCGAAAAAACCTCGATAGAATATAAAGCATTCAGAAAGGCAGTGATAAAACGCCTCTTGAAATTTCGGGAAGCACAGTGGAAAATTCATGCCGGACCAACTCCACTAAAGCAAATGAAAACTCAGAGTAAAGACATTACGGCCCCACACAAACCTCGGAAAATAGATAAAATAGTAAGATATTGGGCATGCTCTCATCTGAGAGGAAAAAGGAAGAAAGTCGCTTTTTTGTGGATGCAATGGATTCGTCATGCTAGGAGGAGTTGTGCACACTTAAGAAACAATGTTCTAAATAAACGCAGCAGGCACTAAGCAGCAAGTTTAGAAATGGTAAGTGTATTAAAATAAAATGACATTTTCATTATAAGTTAAATATGTTAGATATGGACATGATATATCTAGGATATATTAGTGGTGTATCAAATTATATTTTATGATGGTTTGCATCTGTTAGCAATGTTCTGTAGCCATAAAAATAACTCCCAATTTTAAAGGGAAAATCCCATCCTCTTCGAAAAAATCCCATTTATCCCTCCATAATTTCCCTCTTATTGACTACATTCAAACAAACTTACCAGTATCTGAAATCCTCGTCTTTTTTTTCTACAGAACGCACCAGGAAAGTTTCACTTGGATAATTAGGGAATGTAAGTTGAGGTTTACCTTAATCCTTGTTCTCTAAGTGGAAAGAAATTGTAATTATTTAGGTAGAATGTGATACTTTTTCAATGAATACTTAGTTTATTAGATACCGATATCATATATTAATTGTGACCAAAGTATATTATATGATGGTTTGCATATGTCTGGTAGCAGTGTTTCAAGCCATAAAACAATTTCCGATTTTAGGTTGAAAATTCTAAGTAAAAATCAATTTTTGCCACTATAATTTCATTTTTATTGGCTACATTTGACGAAGCCAAAGTTTTGCAAGACAAATACTAACACAAATAGTCAAAGAAAGTCATACGTGCGGAAAGTTTGGAAAGGGATTTATTGAAGAAACACGTTCGGCAACACCTATTAATACATACATGAGAAAAATCGACAGCTGCTAAGAGTAAGATATTAAGAAATATTAAGTCTATGAGCGTTTTACGCATTTATATAGATCAGTTTCTCTAGACATACCTCCTCGGTTTTCATTATGGAATCTCTTAATTTCATGGCTGGTAGAATGACGGTACTAAACAAAAAAATATTGATATCATGCTTGAAAGAAAATAGATACTGAAAACCTTTTGAGACAGTGAACATTCTTAAAAACTGACCCGACTTTAGCAGAAAATTGAAATATTAAAATCTTTTATAGTCAGATAATTTCTCTCATTTACCTATAATCAATATTTAGGATCTGAAATGCTAGCACGATTGTTCCCCACTCTCAAGCGAAGTCGAGAAAATGCAGTTCTTGAAGCATGTAAAATTCTTAATGCAATACAGATACTCGTATTATCGGCTGTGCTTAGAACTAAACTTCAAAACCACAGTAAAACATAGTCTACCATCTCTCAATCAAAAACTAACAGAGTCTGCGGGCCACTAAACCATGACGAGCCTCTGTGGATTGTTAACCTTATGTTATGCCACTCATAAAATTCAATTTTTTGCACTATCTTCAAGCTCCCTTCCAAAATAAAATTGTCTGTGGCGCAGAATCAAGATGTCGTTGAAGTGGATAGCAATTTTAATTTTAACTCTCGGGGGTGATTTCACAAATTAAGCAAATCAAAACCATCGCAGATTATGCCTGGAAGAAACTCTAAAATTACAGACACGTATTTGTTGCTTGCTAGGTTGTGTTATGTGAATAAGTCTTTTCTTCAAAGATACTGCGACTCCCCTACCTCACCAATCAAGTCAACTGCTCCCAAGTGGAATAGTTCATAACTTTCACAGAAGAAAATTATTTACTGGTTACCGAAGCTGTTGCAGCTGCTATTGGACAACACCGGAAAAAAGCAGCGATGCAGGTACAAATGTGGTTTTCAATGATGAGAAATACAAGCTCTTTGCTATATACTCAATGTTGCAACGAGCCTAATGTAGAACTCTCTTTATCTCTCAGTAATTTAGTTACTTTTTAGAGATTCAACAACACTGTCTTGCGCTCAAGAGAAAAGGTTAATTTAACTGAAACATTACTTTAATACGTAAAAACAGCATTTAATGCCAGCAACCTCTACTAATTATTATATGCTTAAATGAATACGTAATCTCCAATATAAGCCTTCGTGCCACATACTTGATCCAGTACGTTTGCTTAGCGCAGGTTGGAGTAGTTTATGTTTGTTTAGGGTAGAATTATTTAGGTTAGATTGGTTTAGTTCAGTTTCGAAATGACTCCATATACCTTGATTTTCTCTGCTGCTCTTAAATAAGAATAAAACGCTCCTAATGTATCTATTTATTTATCTATATCGGTATCTATCTATTTATTTATATCTATCTATCTATATAAAACTCTCTATGGTCTATGGAACCCGGAGGTTCAATGCCGCGTTCAAAAAAGCTCTCCACTGACTTCTATCCTTAGCTAGTTGCATCCAGTTTCTACTTTGTATTCCTATCTCTGCGAGATCTATCATAATATTGTCCTCCCATTTGCGACTAGGTGTTCCTAATGGTCGTTATCCGATGGGCCTTCCAGTCAAGATTTTGAAAGCGTTTCTACTTTCTTCCATTCTAGCTACATGACCTGCCCACCTAAGCCTTCTAGACTTGACGACCCTAACAATGTTGGCTAAACCGTATAAATTATGTAGTTCCTCGTTATGAAGTTTCCGTGATTCCCCATTCCCGTTCCTCTTGGGTCCGAATATTCTTCTTAGGATCCTGTTCTGAAATACTTTCAGTCTGTGATCTTCCCTCAGAGTAAGCGACCATGTTTCGCAACCATACAGAACAACAGGCATGATTATCGTTTTGTATATTTTAAGCTTCAAATTTCTCGACAGAATTCCCAACGACAAGAGATTTTGAACAGAATAGTAACACGAATTCCCTGCTTTCAGTTGTCATTTAATTTCTTCGTGAATATGATTTTCGTCTGTTAATATTGATCCTAGATATTTGAAAGTATCAACTTTATGAAAAGTATTATTTAATATTTTAACGCATCCATAATTTGCTGTATTACGGTCCCGTTGCATTTCCATGTATTTAGATTTTTCTGCATTTACTTCTAAAGCCATGTCCTTGCAAGCATTTAATAAGATCTCTGCATTTTTTTTCTATTGTTCTCCTATCATCCCCTATTAAATTTACATCATCAGCATATGCCATAATCTGGTCAATACCGCTCAACTCTAGGCTCTGGTTGATACCTTTGATTTTCCTTATGGCGTATTCCAGCACAAAGTTAAATAATAATGGCGACAACTCATGTCCTTGTTTCAGGCCACTTTCGACGAGAAAGTCCATGGGCAAAATATTTCCTATCCGGACTTTACTGTGGGATTCATTTAAACTTATCTTAATTAATCTAATTAGTTCTCTCGTTATTCCAAGTTCTGTAAGAACGTTGCATAATGTTTCTCTCCTAACCGAGTCGTACGCCTTTCTAAAATCAATAAATAATTGATATACCGGGGTATTATATTCCCACTTTTTTCGAGTATTTGGCGAATGGTAAATATATGGTCAATAGTTGATCAATTTCGTCTAATTCCGCGTTGATAATCTCCAATAATTTCATCTGAGTATGGGGTCAATCTTGCTAATAGAATATTTGAAAACATTTTATACGATGTTGACAGAAGAGAAATACCTCGATAGCTATTACAGTCAGTTTTGTCGCATTTCTTGTCAATTGGCACAATGGTTGATTCTTTCCACTTTTGTGGCAATTCTTCCATGTTCCAGATAAGGAGAATGAGTTTGTGTATCTTGTTCCACAATGTTTCGCCTCCAGCTAAAATTAACTCAGCCGGAATTTCGTCTACACTGGGAGATTTGTGTTTCTTTAATTCTTTATAGCAGTTTCTACTTCTATTCGATTGGGTTCTGGAATATACGGTTCTGTGGTGTGTATCTCCTTTTCTCCGCGCACATTAGTTTTTGGCTGCGTGTTCAGCAAATCGTCAAAGAAACCTTTCCGTCTATTTAAGAAACTATCCGTATCAGTGAGAACTGTTCCGTCAGCTTTCTTTAATATATAAGCACGAGGTTGATAGCCTTTCTTAAATACGCTAATCCCCTTATACATGTCACGAATATTTTTATTTTTACTATTATCTTCAAGTTCCTTAATTTTAGATTTCAAAAATCGACTTTCTTTGTCCTAAAAGTTTTGGAAATTTCCCGCCTGATATCTGCGAAATTTTGTGTAATTTCATTCGGATTTTCTATCCAGCGTAATTTCACCTGTTTTCTCTTCTCTGCTAGGTTAATGCATTTCTGGTCGAACCATGGTTTGTTCCCACGTATTTCCGCGTGTCCCAAGTTTTCTATTTGCTGAACGTTTAATGTTATCTCTAATTTCAATCCAAATATCCTCAACACTAGTGCACTCCGAGTCTTCTAAAACCGGAAATCTATTCGAAAGTTCAATCTGGTGTTCTTCTCTTACCTGGCTCTCTTCTAATTTCTTTAAACGTCGTTTTCTTATATTGAATATTACCTTTATTCAACGATAATCTCTTTCGTATTATTGCTACTATCAAGTAGTGATAAGTATCACAATTAGCCCCTCTAAACGACCAGACATCAATTATGCTATCTACTATGCTTCTTCTATCTACTAAAACGTGATCAATTTGAATATGTGTTTTTTCCGTCTGGTGATATCCAAGTGTATTTATGAACGTCGCGATGTGGGAATTTTGTACTCTTCAGGATTAGGTTTTTGGATGTTGCAAAGTTCACGAGTCTAACACCGTTGTCATTACTTTCCTTATGCAGACTTTCGTTTCATGTAATCAGTTTGAAAATATCCTCTCGTCCTATCTTCGCATTGAAATCCCTTAATAGAAGTTTCATATGGTCTTGCGGGAGTTCGTCAAATATCCGTTCCACTTCTTGTATATCTTTTATATCATCACACTTATCTTCAGTTGGAGAATGTACATTTAAAACAATAATATCACACCACCGTCCCTTGAGAATAATAAAAGAATGTCTATCAGTTACAAATTCAACCCGTTTAATTGCTGGTAATATTCGTTTGTGAACGAAAAATCCTATTCCTAACTGGTGATTTTTATTTCGTTCCCCGTAAAAGAACGTAAAATATAGGTATATATATATATATATGTAGTAGTTCCCTCCCTAATGTATGGAACGATCCCAGCGTTGGTCCCACTTTTGGAAACACTCCTGGAAATCTGCAGGGTGTAGAGTTTTCAGGACACATTCCGATTCCCCTTGGATGTCTTCAATCGAGTCAAAATCTCGCTCTTTGGACGCGAGTTTCATAATCGAGAACAGAAAGAAGTCTCATGGAGCTAGATCAGGTGACTAAAGAGTGTCG
Source organism: Thermobia domestica (assembly GCF_964235325.1). Classification (NCBI taxonomy): domain Eukaryota; kingdom Metazoa; phylum Arthropoda; class Insecta; order Zygentoma; family Lepismatidae; genus Thermobia; species Thermobia domestica. The sequence goes on along the minus strand of NC_137467.1, from coordinate 188,243,015 downwards.
AGAACTTTTGAAAAGTTTTGGTCATAAATATCCCCACAACGAGCGAGGTGTGTGCTGGCATGTTGTCATGGTGCAGCAACCAGTCTTTCGTTTGCCATAGCGGTGGCCGTTTGCTCCGATCATCTTCACTCAGGCTCTTCAAAACCTCATAGTAAAACGTTCCGTTGGTATTATGGTCAGGTGGTGCAATCTTCTTATGTACAATTCCTCGAATGTGGAGGAGCTTTCTTTCGGCCTTGAGGAGAATGGCGTTTTCGATTTAAGAGCCGGCGGGAGTCAAGTGACCTTGACAAATCGAAGATATCGCAGTGCAAAGTGTTTCCTTATTTTGGCAACAGATGGGGTTGTCGCTGAAATGCCGTCAAAGCAAATGCACCCGTCCTTTTCCTTCGTTTTCCCCTGCATGTGGTCAAAGTTGGACAGCGTAGGAGGGGGATGGTTACAGCTGTAAATGGGACAGAAGAGTGAAATTCTTTTCTTTTGGCTAAAGGAGAAACAGAACGGAAGAAACAAATAAATAAGAGGGACCAACATGATATCAGCCGTCAGCTCCCTGCCAGAGAGCCACTCAAATATCTACAACGGTCACAAACATACCATAGAGAACTAAAGCACTTGTCGCCTGTTTCTTTCTCAAAGGATTCTACCTATGGTAAATAACAGAATAGTGCGGGAAGAATCTGATATAAAATGAAAAACCATGCCAATATTAAAAAAAAAAAAACACACACACACACGGGAGAGTCGATTCTAATTTATTTAGAGCCTTCGTGGTTTAAAAAAAAAAAAACAACTTGGAATTGAAAGGCAGAAAACCCAGACAAAGATTTGAAATGTATTGACAATGTGAATCATTTTTTTAGTGGAATCCATTTCCTTATTTTCTTTTCAAAATATGACCACCAGATTTACCCTCTCTCTCGCCTTCACATTCGAATGGTCCTGGGTTCGATACCAGTTGCTTACCATCCTGAGTTTTTCCTATTATAACAGGAAAAAGCCGCAATGTTACATTCAGCCTTGGGGGCCGGCTTAGAAGGACAGGAGGGAGCACATGCCCTGCTTGATGTTGGTTTTTATTGGGGGAAATAGACCACTTCATTAACAATAGAATTAAAAGATGTGTCACTCATGTCCAAAATTATTGTCGCATGTCTATAAATATGTTATTGTAGGAATATAATTTGATAACGAATTCACCCGGTATTTCTTATAATGTTAGTATGCGTACAATCGGCAAAGACATGTATGTGGCAAATTTCATGTCAAAAGAGCAGTAAATAAGAACAATAAAACGAAAACAAAACTTTCGTGTCCATTTAGCAACATTTTATTTTACTCATTCTAATCTTCGTATTTATAATTACTGTATTTTCCTATGAAATTTACCACATATATTTCCCGATTGTACACATAGTATCAGTATTAAAAGTCTCCTGCAAAATCATTATTACATGATATTTTTACAAGAAGACAGTTATAGAAATGCGACAATCATTTTGGACATGAGTGTACAAGGATGTAACAGGTGTTTGTTTCAAACATTAAATATGTGTTCGTATAAATTGAACTTATTTCCTGACGTCATAGAACTAAGAACTGTTGCAGAGCGATGTAAGTCCGGTGACAATACAATATTCCATTCTTACTTTCATACTTTGCAATATATCTATTTATTTTAAAAGCAAATTTTAATGTTTTTATTTTCAACTTCCTTATCCTAAAATAAATACTAGCTTTTAACCAGCCCTGGTATCCCTGGTTGCATATCACCTTAGAATTTGGAAAAGGTGTCCAACGAATTAAAAAAAAAATGATAAGACATCTTTTAAAGACATTCTTTTGTTAATAAATTCCCACTAAAAAGTTAAAAATAATTTTGTTTATGCAAGACTAAATAAAAAGAATGGAGTGCGTCATTCTAAGAATTTATAAAGTAACTGTAAGCCTATATGAGAGCGCATCCCTTTTTTTTAGTCACGCATAAACATTTTTTTTAAACTTTTAAGTGCGACTTGATTAATGAAAGAATATCTTTAAAATGTTTATTATTATCTTTTTTTTTATTATTGTTAATGTTTGCGTCCTTGGCATAGGGTGTTTATTTTGGTAAGGTACCGTATGGTACGTTTCTATACTACTAGGGTATATTAAAATTTAGTTTCCTATGCGTTACTACATACATTAAAAAACATTTTTTTAAAAGAATTACTACCGAATATTACTACCGCTCCGCTAATAAGAGGGAGACAAATTGAGGAAACCAAACACCCCTACCGTTGATTGAGAAATATTTAGGTGTCGACACTGATGAGCAACATCTACATATGAATTTGAATGTTTTATGGGCTTTAGACAATTGATTCAGACCGGGAAACATGGGGGACAGAATGTTGGAAGCAAGTAGTCCAGTCCCTAGTTTGAATGCCTGGAATGAGTAAGGACTCTTCCCCCCTTGGTAAAACCTGCCGAAATTGGAAGCAATATCAAAGAAGCACTGCTTCGAAAAAAGAGGGAGCAAACATGCATAAATAGTCAGAGTCGGATTTAGGTTTAGTGGGGCCCCAAGCTGTTGAAGGTAATGGGGTCCTTTATGTGTCCAGATGAACATACGCACCCTACATACAGCAATGAAGAAACTAGAGATAATTTAGGAAGCAGACTGGTAGAAGGAGCCCTATTAATTACACGAACGTAGGCTACACAGCAGGAAGCACTGTTGCTACGTATATATAAATTTTACTTTATTTTTTTAAATTTTCTTATATTTTAGAAATCCAATTTTTCTTTAGATTTTGGGGCCCCCAAGAGAGCGGGGCCCTAAGTTATAGCTCGTTTCGCTTACACGTAACTCCGGCACTGTAAATAGTATACATATACAGGCGCGGATCCAAGGGTGGCTATAGAGGCTATAGCCCCCCCCCCTTGACGCTCAGGTATACACTGGATAAAATGGGCTTCAATCCTGTTTACTCTGGATAAAGAGGCAAACTATGGTTTACCTCCTCCCTTGATCATATCCTGGATCCGCCACTATATATATATATATATATATATATATATATATATATATATATATATATATATATATATATACATGTATGTATGTATATAAATGTGTGTGTCTAGTATGTTGTACGATGGAAGCTGATGAAAGAGCTTTATACCATATTATTCTTGATTTTTTGACAGGTAAACAAAGAATATTTCGGGAATTAATCTATCCTAAAGATTATAATAATGTATCTTATTTTTTCTCTTGCATGTATATTCTTAGCCTGCAGGAAGTTTTCATTTCTTTCTTGGAATAGATAAACGAAGACTTTGGTTCGGCTTCTCCTTCACAAATTTTTGTCGAAAGGTTGACTTTATCGCTACAAACACAAATTACTTCTTCTCACAGAAACCATCTACAAACACACTGTACTGCTGAAACAGAAACCATCAACCAAAGAGGTCATAAATTTTGCCATTCCTCGTGTTTGAAGTTTCCGTTCTTCACAATGATTTCCTTCCTCCCGCCCCTGTTAAGAAGTTCAAAGTAGATTTTCAAAAGGACTGGCTCCCGCTGAGAAGGAAAGGGGGATGAGGAATGACTATAGTGCCATCTAGCAGTTATACGGCCAAGTACGTGAACACGAAAAAATCTGATTTCTGATTTCTGTAGATTCAATTATGAAGGATATAATTTCTCATCGATTGTGAAATGGATGTCTTTGGAAACAGCGAAAAAATAGTACAGTAGCGCACAAATACAAAGATTGTACTCCATTCTCAAAAAAGTCCGGAGTTTTTAGCTCTTTTCCTTACTGTAAAAAAACAGAAGACTTTTCCGTCTGATTTTGATCATTTTCTTATGGGAATTTGGATTATAATTATCTGTATTTATAAGAAGAAAATATCACGCACAGCGTTCAAATTGCACCTTTAAAATGAGATGCATCATATTTAGTGCGCTACTGAGACATTTTTGCGAAAGAACGAAATGAAACCGTGATTTGCCTAAAAAATGGTTGAGATCCCATGTTAAATTGAACACCAATATTCCGGCCGCTGTGACGCACTCCTTCTCCCTCTTAATGTTTGTTGCTTCGTTTCCAGGTCATAACCACAAACATAATATTCATCTCCTGTAATGACCCTGATAAGAATTTTGGACACTTTCGAACTCTTTGTTGCAGCTCAGTGCACGTCTGTATCCTCAGATTAAATTGATCGATGCTGAGAACGTGAAGGACAGAGTTCGCTGCAATTCGTCTCATGTACAGTTTATTCGTTGAAATGTACCGTACGACAGTACGAGTTTGTAATAAACATAGTGAATTGTCTGCAATTTGTCTTCGTTAAACACATCACACATTTCCATGATCATTTCCGGTGTTGTGTATACTGACGGTCGACCAGAATGTTTGTCGTGTGGCCTTCTTTGCAAAGTTTGAACGACTCAAGTATTATTGGTTGACTCTGTGGGAACTCACCAAATGCCTATTTGAACATGCGGTATGTTTCGGCTGCAGTTTTCTTCAACTTAACACAGAACTCTATGTAAATCCGTTGCTCCTTAACGTCAGCCAATTGACAAATCGCAAAAGCACTGAAACGCGTCCTGATATACACAACTACAACTCATAACTGAATGCGCCAAAAATGACGCAACTTTATATCGCAGTGAGATATCTGTGTGCCTCGAGATACATGTGCCTCGAGATATCTGGAAAATGAAAAAAAGATGGCGATTTACAGAGCAATTCATGTTGCGTAATAATGAAATTCTCATTTTTAATGCAGTTCATCCAATCTAAACTCCATAATATATTGAGTGAAAAGTTCAGTGTTATTCGAAGTACATACACTGAAAAGTAACAGTGGAGGAAACATCAAAAGAACTCACAGACAATATATAGCTTAAAGTGCTAAGTGAAGACGGTGGGTTCTTCCAGACTGCTCCAGAACAATAAGATGTTTGTGAGACTGTTCCTTTATTTTATTTAATACGTATTTGCATCTGATATTATTAATATTTAATTATGTTTTTCTTTTAATGTTTTCTCTTTACACTAAGATAAGAAATATATTAAGGAAATAACTTAAAATGGTCAATGAGATTGAAATAGAGTCCACAGAATCCAACATCCAATTAGATAATCATATAATGGATACGAAAGAAATTAGTAATACTAAAGCAGATAATATATATTCACAGACGGTCAATTAGATGTCAACTTCCAAAAGTGGAATTCAAACTCCAGTTGATAATATAACACTAACTATAAAAGATTATAACAACATCACGCAAATGCGTAAAACAAAAGGCTCATCGCATGATTTACCTCCTTATTATATATTTGTTAAATTATCCACTGGAGAACTTGGGGGCGGGAAGCATATAATGTCAACAAGTAGGGAACTGTTTCTTGCAGAAATCCCTGATATAGAAAATATAGATAAAATAGGAAAAGACTTATTAAAAATTAGGTTCAAATAGGGAGAACAAACCAACTAAATCCTCGGACACCCCATTATTTTTCAAAATAAATGGAGAGCATATATTCCCCATCATTTAGTGTATACTGCCGGAGTAGTGCATGGTATCAAAACAGAAAAAGAAATGACAGATCTCTTACGGGATCCGGGGATTTGGGGGTATTTTTTTAGACTTGGTCAAGCAGCTACTGTATCGTCACTATTTATCCTAGCATCATGGTTCATACCTCATTCTCTTTTAAATGGTACCACTTGCATGCTTACCATATACCAGGAGAGGGAAAAATGATGTCAAAGGGAAAATTTCGGGGGATTTTTATCACATTTTGGGCCTCTCTGGAACGGCCCTGTGTGAACGTAGAGATCTCAAAAAAATATGATAAATAGTACTTGGTACTCTGAATGGGTGTGCCAAATTTCTAGTTTCTATCTTGAATACTAAGGGCGGGAGGAATTTTATCAAGAATTCCCACAATGCCCCAAATTACCGCAAAACACCATGATCTCAGGTAAAAACTTTCCTGAGACATCTCTATTTACCCTAGGACTATAATCCGCCAATCATTCTCTACCGAATAGAACTGCCATTCAGGCGGTACCATTCACATGTCTCCATCATGTATCTAAGGCGGGAAAATCCCGAAAAGAAGGATTTTTTGTCTAAATATCCCTGTTTTCAACTTTTAGCCCCTCTTGACCTCCCTGTTTTAACGCAGAAATCTGAAAAAAAAAACTGTTAAATACTACTCTGTGGGATGAATGTTTTGCACAATTTAAATCTTCTAGGTGCAAAAATAAGCCCGCCAAAAAATATATATACCGACAATGTACCATATTCCCGTATACAGAAGGATATTTTGTAAAAATTTCCTGAGACATCCCTAATTACTCCACGGTCATGTTTCGCCCATCATTCTCTTCAGAATAAAACTGCCTTTAAGACGGTGTGGCTCACGTGTCTCCATCATGAATCTAAGGTGGGAAAATTCCGAAAAAAGGGATTTTTTGGTAAAAATATCCCTTTTTCAACATTTTGCCCCTCTGGATCCGTCCCTGTTTTAACGCAGAGATCAGAAAAAATTGGTAAATGCTACCCTTTGACTGAATGTTTGTGCAAAATTTCAATCTTCTACGTGCAAAAATAAGCGCGCCAAAAATAATGAACATAGGCTTAATAAAGAAAATATATATTTTAGAATTATGACGTCATCACCTCCTATGTCTCGACGCAGGAAGGTGTGAAACCATACGCAAGGTCTTCTATAATGCCTCTGAACTTGGAAATAAAAAAAACGGACCAAAAAGCTCAAATAGGAGAGTTATAACGCAATGTACTATGAAACTCCCGTATGGTACAAATTGTACCATCAGATCCCCAAAGGGTTTTAAACGTCTTAAAATGTGATGTTCCTGTTACCTTTGCTCGAAAAACACACCAAAAAGGGAAAGAATGAAATCCAACCAACACAGCAACTTTCAACATATATTAAATTGTATTATATTAAACGCAGTCTAAATACATATATACTTGCTATACTACAATGCATCATGGGATGTAATAAATTTGACCATAGAAAACGTAATTGTCACTTAAATAAAGTGTTATGTGTAAAATGTAGATCACTACATCCAGTAGACATTTGTACAAATCCACTGCACTGCATCAATTTTGGAGGGAAACACTTAGCGGATATCCACAGTGCCCCGAAAGAATTAGACAAGGTAAACTGATGGAAATCATGGCTAGGGAAAACAATCATTTAATTAAGCTAATGCCATTTTGAAAAAAAAAAACTTACTAGTACGACCAATGAATCTTATCCTGGTATTGAGTCATATAACAATAGTTATAATTTAATCTCTGAGAACAACTCAGCTTCTACTTAGCACAAGTCATGTGTGGCAGCACTTAATTATGATAATATGCCACCATTGGTAACACATTTACCTCCTTTAATGACTCCTATACCTACTTTGGGTTATTCTATGAAAGATACACCAGACTCACCACCGGTAAAAAGACATAAGTCACCTGGAAATTCATCCATTTAGAAAAGACCTAATGAATCTAAACCTCAAGAAAACACCAAAATTTACAACAAAAATAATAATTATGCACATCCATCAACATCTTTCGAATTTACTCCCAAAGTCAAGCTATCTTTAATGGAATTTGGATCGGCACAAAATAATATTAAAACTCAAAACAAAGAAGACTTCAATTCAAAAAGAAAAATCTACTTGTCTCATCAAGCTTCTCAAAATAGAAATCAACCTTTAGATTTACCCCCGAAGTGATCACCTATTATGTTTCCTTCAACTTATATAAACCACTCAGGTTGGAAATATACAACGTAAAATCAAGATCAAGATCAAAGGACGGATACAGATTCTTCTTCTAATTAAAATCTTAATACGTAAAATCAACAAAAAAATCACGTGAAGGCATTAGAAAAAATATCTGTTTATTTGCAACCACATATATCTTAAATTACTCACAAATAAGATTTAAATCAATGTTTATCAAGTAATATCACATATTAAAATTATAAATCATTATTCAGTATGGCCAATTGTAAAAAGAAAAGACTATTCATAATACAATGGAAATAAAGACCTCAAACTAAAATTTATCAACACTTATGGAAGGAATTAATACAACAATTTGATAAAATGTCATATTTATCTATACAAATGCACTAAAATCATATAATATATAAAAAAACTGAAATTAGTAAATCTGTTAGATGTTCAGAATCATTGTGTTAATAGCTTTAAATTGTATACACTTAAACAACTCTATAATCTGGACTCTTTTAAATATTAAACATCTTTATCTAACACTGATGAAGAATAATTATAAAATATTCTATTAAATATTAAATCATCACCAAGAAATTATTATAATTATATCAAAGAATTTCATATGGAAAATTTAATTATCTGGTATAATAAGCAGTAACCAATACCTGGAAAATTTTATTGAACAACTACTTTACTGCAAGACCAAATTTTTTTAAAAATAATTAAAAACTGTACACGTCGAGAAATCATAATTTATTATCAACTTATTTTTGGAACATCGCTAACACCTATAAAATTATTCCAACTACGGAAAACACCTACATACCACTGCTGGTGTGATAAAGGAATAGAAACACTTATTCATATTATTTTTGAATGTGAAATGTTTCAACCTCTACGCTTACAGCTATTAACACAATTACATAAAAACATTGGATATGCACCATTTTCTTATAAATATATGTTGTCAGTCAACAACGGACCATCAATTAAAGATTTCATACATTTCTTTATAATATCTAGCATAAAAAGAAACAAGTTAAAAACATCATCTATTGAAAAAACTTTTTTCAATTGGACATATAGGGCCTTATGCAGAGTCGTTTTGACATAGGATTAGCTTCGTACTAAAGGTCTGACTACTGCAGGAAACATATGTTAGTCGAACTCTTTAGTATGGTCCAGAAGGTATAACGTCGTTGGCTTCCCGCGCTTGGACCTGCCAGGGGGTGTGGGTCTTCCAATCACCACCCATCATTCACGGCGCTCAGCGAGCCACGAGTAAACAAGCTGGCCACTTCCCATAAACGTCTCTACAACTTTTCGCGGGACGCCAACGACGTTGCACCTTCCGTACTTTAGTCACGCGTCAGAACGACTCTGCATAAGGCCTATGAAATACAGCTAAGTAATGTGAAAAATCAAAAATTAAAAAAAAAAGTTTTATATTCGTCCTTTTATTGATGTTAGATACACGGTATCTCGACAATGATTGAAGTCATAGCAAAGACCGACTACCAGAAACTTAATACCAGTGGCGAATAATGGTTTGACGCCATGGGCTTCACTGACCTTGTATAGTATTATTAGTAATAACAATATTTTACAAAATATGCACAATAATGAACAAATAGTGGTTGATGTGTTTACTTTGAACTTTTGTTCCAGACAATTATTGTTTTCCACAGAAAAAGAAATGCCATCATAACTCTGCGCAGTTAACTTGTCGTGGATTGTATCCATAAAAAGTTAATATTTACCAATATCATTTCCGTCAAAAGCCACCTCTGTTACTGATATTCGTCATCATTCCCTACCAGTCTTTACAAAATTTTGCGTACAGCAGCGCACCGCTAGAAATTCAAAAAGTCATTATAACTGCTATACGGATTATCGAAACCGAAATCACAAATTTAGAGTTGCGTTAACGCAAATAGTTACAGAAAGTGCCAGGTTTCCCATGCAATGTTTTTTTCGTGTTTAAACAAACCAACAGCAATTTTTCGTTCATTAGTTTGCGTTACGAATTAAGTATAATAATATAGATATTTGACCATAATCCACTGTTGTACTGATTTTAGGCATACCAACAAACGTGCTGTAATCAGTTTACTTTGTAACAAAAATAAAATTAGTCAATTTTCACTGTATTATTTCACTTTCCTGCTAGGTATGAATGGCAACTTTCAGAAGAGTAAATCAAACATATTCTCCAAGTGAAAATATTCCTGATTTCTGATTTCTATTGCCTCATTTCTTAAAAGTTCGCTCTAAAGCTATTGATTACCATGCAATTCACATAACGCAGTAAGCAAATGTAACTATAATACCAACACTCGCCAAATGAAAGACTAATTTTGCATTGCAATGACCGAAACTGTTACGGAATGATGCCACGATATTTCCAGATATCCCCAAAATGGCTGCTCTGTCTTTGTTCTATAACTTCCATTTACTCTGTCGCTTCACCTACAGAAAACGATTCACACAGCGTTAACCTGCCTGGTTGCCAGCTTGTACCTCCATAGCACATTGTTAAAGCCGGGAATTTCACAAGGACACACAAGCTATGATACAATTCTTTTGCTGGAAGTAGCAGGCCATAGAGAGTGGTAGGACAGTGGGTTGCTACATTATCAGTCTCTTTAAAAGCGAGAAGGATTGCCTTCAGAGCATTAACAGCTGTGTTTCGCGCAGTTAGTACTATTCATGTTTTGTAAAACAAATACAGAGAAACTAGTACCACGAAAAGAACATAATAAACTGTAAACTTATGTTTCTAAATTACTTTTTCTATATTAATTTTCTTTCTTAATTTTGAAACGCTACCGCTGGTAGCCTCGGTTGCCCATAAAATACGCCCCTATATATTACTTTCTTGCAACTTCATACAATTTGTTTTTAACTATACTTACTATTTGCAAAAAATAATTTTCTTCCTTTTTTGAATACCTAGCACTTACTGCTGGATACCTGATACGCCTATTCAACACTATTAAGTGCAGAAGACAAGACAAGTCGAGACATCTAGCGGCGGAATGTCGTGGTGATACTGGTTACAAGGTGAAAACAAATCTCGGATTCTTTTATAGTACCTCGTATTTATATCCTCAGTAGTAGCCAGACCCTGGACTCAATGAATCAAGTTTCCTAAGAGTAAGTAGGTGTCTGTATGTTCCATCCCCAATCGCGCTATTATTTTAATAATAATTTGGAAATATCATGCAATTCAAATAAGAATAGTTCACATGGTATACACTTGACTTTCCCACTTGTTTCACATTCGGCAGTTGCACTTCTTCCTCGTGTATAAGCACCTACTTAAACTTGTCTTTAATTCCTAAACCATATTACTAATATGTGTGTTATTAAATATTTTATTATAAATTATTTTATCTCATAAAATCCAAGAATTACATTTCCAGACCTATTATTACTAACAGAATTAAACTTTCTTCTTCTTCTTTTTTTTTGCAAAAAAGAAAAAAGTGTTGCTGACCATTTCTCTATAGTTCCACAGTTAATTTGTTGGAGGTAAAGAGCCTATTGCTCCTATCAAACTGTCTTTTTTTATATATATATTACTCAATGACTAATTTTGTATAAATGTTTTGTTTATTTATTTATTTATTTATTTATTTTGGTGGAGAATACAGCAACAAAAATGCTCTTAAGTGTCATTATAAAAAATTATTATCGTTCTGTTTTGGTGAAAACTTTGCTTTTTAATTAACAAAACTACTTTCTTTCCGAAGCTCTTTTATCTCTACTAATAATTTTAAGGTTCAAGCAAAAATAACGAACTTATAAAAATGAGTTTAAAACTTAGCAAATTCACTTAATACTATGAAAAGAGGAAAATACATAAATACAAAATACTAGTTAAGAATTATGCCCAGAGATGGCGAAACAGTGCTTCTAGGTACAATTTAAGGAAATTTACTCAGGATAAAAGACAAAGTTAAAAGAGACAATTCCACTAATTTAAAATATATATTCCAACAAAACATATGCTATTTTTGTTTATGTAATACATTTTGCTTTCTTGAAATCATAACACGTAAATCCAGCCATAGTTCCTAAGTTATTTTTTACTTTCATATTCGATTGCCGAGGGTTTCAAACAGCGAACTCGACTCAGAATTCAGGATCGATTATCGATTCAAGGTCTGGGAACGATTAGTAACGCTCTGCGAGCATTTTCTACCATTTTTGTTCATTTTGGGAGGATTGTTCTATTATAGACAATCGACATCCCCTTGCAGTCCGTATTGTTGACTCAAGTGGGCCATCGTCACCTATTCATCTCCTCACCTTTTTGTGGAGGGCCAGTGCTTGCACTGACCGACATCTCCGCGAGGACGTATTGCTGCCTCAAGTGAGAGCCAAAGTGGGCTTCCTCTTCACATCTACTTCTTACGATCGCCTGGAAACACTCAGTTTGCTCAACTTAATACACGGGCAACACTCCTTGAGTGCCCCGTTTTTTGCCATTATAACTGTCTTCTCTCGTTTCCATCATGCATAAACTACCAGGAGTATGTCGACCACCTTCTTCAAAACCAGAACCTAAAGAAAAACCTCATTTCACCGACCTCTCCCGCAAAACACGAACTTTATCAGCATCATTTGACAAATCAACAAGTTCCGAAAAACGAGCACGCTCAAGATCTCCAGTTTACACTTATCAGGTGCCAAACCAATCTTCTACTACAGACCAACTAACTGACATGGACTTGGAACATGTTCCTACTGGACCATCCGGATCTGCTTCTACCAAACCTACCATCCATAATTTCCTGCTCACAAAATATGATACTAAATTTAGAACACCAAAACTTGTCTATTTTCAACTTCAAAAATATATGCCGAGAGCAGATATTGCTGACATCATCTTCACCCGGAATGGGATTATTCTCAGATCTCCGGACGTCAACTTCTCTACAAAACTTCGAAATAAGGCCTCTTTCGAAATTTTTGGCCCACAGGCCACTATGCAACGCCTTTCACCTTCCTCCAAAAAACAACCGCTTATTCCTCGGCGACCTCCACAACTCTCAGTCGTCATCCGAGGTGTACCTCCAGACTACACTGACGCAGAAATCGAAGACGAACTACGCTATGCTGGACATGAAATCACCAAATGTATTCGAATCCTCGGCCAAAATGGACCTACCTATATGGTACGAGTGCTCACCAATTCAAAAGATACCATCGATGACCTCCTTCTTTACGGTGCTTCCATCTATTGTAAAATACATCGCGTAGAACCTTCTAAAACTCCAGCTCCTCTATCCGTACGCTGTGCACGTTGCCAAGCATACAATCAACATACCACTGCTCAATGTACCAAAACTCCTATCTGTGGATACTGCACTGGCAATCACAATACCAAATCCTGCCCCAATCTACAAGCCGCTCCTAAATGCAATACCTGCTCCGAAACTCATGCTACCTATTCCTACAAATGTAAGGCTAAACCGCAACCTCTACCAGATAAACCCAATCTAACTATCTCTGTCCGTACAAACGACGAATAAACTCCTACCAATAACTCCATCAGAGACCCAATCACCATAGAAGACATGATACGATTTACTACCATCGTTCTTCAAAATGTTCATCCTTTTCTTAGAGACCATATCCTACTACAAATCACAAACACTGCCAAGTCTCTTTTTAAAGTCCAGCTTCAAGCCACCTACTCAGGACCTCACGTACACTTCACTTTCCACCCAATTGAACCTCAACATGACTTGGACTCTTAGATTTATGGTTTTCACCTTCTTGTTCTTAAATATTCGATCCGTCTTAAAACACAAACTCGTTTTCGAACAACTCCTACGTGAAGAACAAGTATGTGCCTTTGCGCTCAATGAAACATTTCTTACACCCAGTTTACCATTCAAAATTCCTGGATATCAGTTATTTCGTTATGACTGTGCCAGAAATGTCCTCAGAGCGCAAGGCGGAACAGCAATAGGCTGCTACCGACAGCTTCCTGTCCGCACTCATACTTTACCCCACAATCTCCTCCAGCCTCTACCAGAACATAATCTTAATACAATCTACTTTAAATCCCTAACCATAACAGTAGCTACTATCTATGTTCGTCCAGGCCATCCAATTCCCTATGACTTCTTTCATTACATCAACAATCACTTTCGCCATTATATCATTATGTCAGATATCAACTTCCATAGCCGGTCGAATCGAGAACGTATACACTTCATAACCTATGTCCAAAATCACCTGACAGCTGAAATCAAAGATCTTCCTTCTGCCTCAAGACCAATCAGCGATACAACCCCTGATGTCATCATAACCTCTACCACGCTCAATATCGCAAACATTCGTGTTCTCCCGCCTTTTGGCAGTGATCACGCTCCAATTTTGATCGATATCACCTCACCTATACAACCCACACGACAGCCTGAGCCTATCAAATACTATGACTATCAGCATGCTGACTTTAACGCTTACCAATCAGATATTACCAGAGTACTGCATTCCGTACCTGCTCCTACTTCTGAACAGGATCTTTACCATCTTACCGACAAAATCCAAGAGACAATCTTACAAGCAGCTCAAGATCATATACCTGTTAAGATGCGTTTCCCTCACAAACCGCCTGTACCACCTCAATATCGTCAAATCATCACTGCATCACGACAAGCCTTTAGGGACTATCAACGAACTCGAAATCCTGACGCACTTCGCCTCCATCGCCAATGGAACAGAATGGTCTCTAATTATCTCTCTGCCTATAAGCGCCGACAGTGGACGCGAACCTGTAATTCTCTTTCCATTAAATCAAATCCTACTCAATATTGGCAAAAAATCAAATTACTTACTGGAAAATTCCAACGACCTACTTACCCTATCATGCTCAATACCCATCCTCTTCACACCGATCTCGAGAAGGCAAATGCTTTCGCAACTTATTTTCAGCAAATATTCACTCCACCACCTCAACTGGTTAATAGACCAATTTATCGTCGCATAGCACGATTTTGTGACCCACAAAACCGATTTCTCCAACCTGACTGTACACATATTTTGGAACCTGATAATAACCTAACCTCTGAAATTCTTCCGGCAGATATCCAAGCTATCATCCATCGAAAACGCTCAACAGCTCCGGGATTTGACTCTATCACGTATAAGCTAATCAAGGCGGCTCCCCCAGTACTTCTACAGCTCCTAGCATCTATCTACACCTTCATATTACGCACAGGCTACTATCCACCTGATTGGAAAGTCTCCAAGGTCCTTCTCTTCATTAAGCCCGACAAACCAATTCATGATGTTTCCTCATATAGGCCTATCCAACTGACTTCTTGCCTTAGTAAAATTTTTGAAAAAATTCTTGTTACACGTCTTCATGCTCATCTCACAGATCGTAATATCATTCCTACTCACCAAGCAGGCTTTCGCCCTGGCATTAGTCTGAATGACCAATTACTTCGCCTCAGTAACACCATCACCAATCATTATAATTCTTCTCACCCATCTTGTCTTCTACTGTTCGACCTAGAAAAAGCGTTTGATAGAGTATGGCATCAAAGGTTGCTATATAAACTTCACAAATTTCACTTACCCACTAGCTATGTCCGCCTTATACATTCCTTCCTTGCCAATAGACTCGCATATATCCTCATAAATTCTACCATATCTCATCCTATACTCCTACACACTGGAGTACCTCAAGGCTCTGTTCTCTCCCCGTTACTGTATATACTTTACGTAACAGACATGCCACCCCTACCGGCGAATATTCACTTATTTCAATATGCGGACGATACCGCTTTTTTGACTCTTGGAAAATCTATTCAACATATTAATCGCACTCTACAACCAGCCATAGATGCTTTTATCAACTGGTGTGACATATGGAAACTCTCCGTCAATGCCTCAAAAACCCAAACCCTCATTATTCAAAAACGTCCCTCCAAAATCCGTCGAAATCCTAACTTGCTACGTCTTTCAGTTCAAGGCACTCCCCTATTACCAACTTCCAATGTTAAATATCTCGGAGTGATCTTCGATAGTAAATTGACTTGGAAACCCCATTTGCAGAAGATCCAAACTCAAGCCACTAAACGATTAGCTTTACTGAAAAGCTTAGTAGGTACCTCATGGGGCCTCCATACACAAACTGTTCTTACAACATACAAATCGTTTCTCCGACCGGCACTCACTCATGGCCATACTGCATGGATATCTGCCCCACAACAACTGTATCAGCGACTAGAAATCATTGAACGCCACGCTTTTCGACTAGCTTTTCGCATTCGCCTTCCGTCCCCTACCGCACTCCTCTACGAGAGAATTACTTTTCCTACCATTCTTCAACATCTCGAACAAACCCGCTCCAAGTACATCACCAAAGGCATTCAGTCAGGTAATCCCCTTATTCTTGACGCCATTCATATAGACATCCTGCTAGACACACCTTCTCAATATCTTGATACCCCTCTTCGACATCTTCTCACAATGTACTCCAATACCCTTGATGACAACGATCCTACTAAACAAGATTTTGCCATCTACCACCCTGACCATTTATCACGGCACATCTATCCATCTTTGCACTAGTACTCATCATTGTGGTTCCAGAGGCTCATCTGTGCTCATTAGTTCTGAGTTGCCACAGAACAGAAGCTAACCCTGCATTTGTCTCTACTAACCATCTTCCCTGTGTTTTGTCTTGTCTAATTGCACTGCATTCATCTATCATCTCCTTATCCCGTGGATGAACTCCTAGCTTCAATTTCTCGCCGCTTATAGATACCTAAATGATGCCTTCCATATTTGAAGAGTACGATATATGAAATGGATGTCCTGAATAAATAAAGAAATAAAGAATATAGAAACCCAACTACATTAATCAATGCAAACCCCAAAATAAAATGCACTGAAAATGAATAAATAAATAAATAAATAAAATAAAAATCACTTAGCCCTCACCTTCTCTCACCTATCCTTTAGCTTTCCCTTCACGCCCATCCCGAAGAAAGGGTGTACCCCTTGACCGGTTTAACCTTGTAAAAAAAAAGTTTCAAACAGTAGACGAAATTCGTCTGTCTTGTTGAATGAACCTTTTATTTTTGAAGAAGCAATAGATTTGTTATATCTGAGCTTCATAAGTTAATTTCAATAAACTTTTCGTTGATATTGTATGTCCTGTAAGTTGAATTCAAAGTTTTAACTTGGTTGTATTTGGTGCATACCGCCTCTGATTTTTCAGTGTTCAAAGACATACCATCACTGCAAGGTCTTTTCTAATATACCTTTAATAAATCCATTTTGTTTTTAAAAGGAGTTGTCTAAAAAGTAGTTCACCAGACAACCGTGTTGAATTGCGTTGGTTCTAGAGGTAAGGCTCATACGACAGAAGGGAATCAGTCATGAGTAGTGAAGGGCAGTGGCGGATCCAAGGGGAGGGCTATAGGGGCTATAGCCCCCCCCTTGACGCTCAGGTATACACTGGATAAAATGGGCTTCAATCCTGCTTTACACTGGATAAAACGGCAAAATATGGTTTAGCCCCTCCCTTGATCATATCCTGGATCCGCCCCTGGTGGTGGGTAAACTCCCAAGGAAGATTCCCAAAAATGGAAATATTCCGGGAATTATGTACAAAGAAAACTGCATTCTATTACTATATTATGATTTCAAACTAAAATTCGTTTTTATCACAGTATACTTTTTACTGTTGTCTCCAGAGGATTCTATAAAATGTACATTAAAAACTGTATCGTGTTATTTTATTAATATTTTATGTTTGTTTAGAGACTACACATAAATATACGTAAAATTACATCTTTCATGCGAGTAAATATGCTGGAAAAGCACTTGGTATAGGAACTCCTCATACCTCTACACCACTAGACAGTTTAAATTTATATGTAAGTGGATATCGTAAATTTGATCCTACTACTAATACGCGTTTTAAAATCATATTAAATTTTAAAATGTTATAAACAAAATAGTTTGGTAACTGCTGGAAAACATACGTAGTCTCCCGAGATATTTGTAAGGCTGCCAGTGCATGGGATGGCATATCAAGCCCGTATCCAGTAAGGATCAAGGGATGCCGCACCCTCTAAATTTTGGCTGCACCCTAAAAGTTTCACGGTAGCCTGGCAAATGAACTATAATATGGTTGGATCGGGCCTCCCTAACTTCAGCCAGGACACCCTACATTTTTGTGCTGGCTACAGGTCTGTGGCATATATAAACAATGTTGATTTGAGATACACTTTGCTTTGTTATTGTGTTCTTTCTGTGTACTATGAAGTCTCTAATTTAAGAAGATAGGCTATTTAGAACAATATTTATTGTGTTACAAAAATTCTCCAACAATGTATCGGACAGGAATACACACGTAAAAAGAAGCAAACAAATCCTAATTAACACAAGTCCGGAAACAACGGTACTAATGAAACATCCTGAGAAGCAACTCTGATTTTGATATGAAAACATTTTATTCTAAATGTATATGTATTTACAACTACACAGATTTCTTTATTCAATATCTGATTCTTCCTCAGTAATTATGTTTTTTTCCTTAAAGTTTCAAATTAAAATGTGAGAAATATTTCGTAATATCAACTGCCATGAAAGAAACATATTGTAACCACAAAGAATCTGTCAGTAAGTTTGTGCTTTGTTCTTTGATCTGAAGGAAATTGCTAATTTCATCTCTCAAGTTCCATGAACTTTTCAGACCCGTGGAGCACAGGATACCCAGCACACTTCTCTGCGATAGGGAAACCTAGAGTATTTATGCAAAATCTTCCAAGAAAACAGCAAATTGTCGCTGGTTTAAGCCATATGAAGTTGATTTAAGAACATTGTGTATGTGAACTATCTTTGAACATATCACAGAGTGAACCAAAGTAGGTATACATACTGCATTGATCAAGTATGACATTTTAATTTATTAAGATAATGAATTTCTATGCTTCGGTCTATTCCGAGTTTAGGCATAAGTGAAAAGGAATTAAGAGCAAATAATGAAGAAACTAAGTCAATATTTTGTACGTATGGATTCCAATAAGTAAATGAAATTTCCATGAGCTGATCCGTACGGGGCTGTATATCTACTTTTGGACCATTATATATATACGAGTACTTCTTTGTTGTTTTCTGAAGGTGAACCGAGGATTACAAACAAATGATTCAAGGGCCACATGCAACTCACAAGTTTGAAATACTTGTTCTACAGTTACGGGTTAATTCTGTTACCGGAAAAATGGCAGATCATTTGTATTTGAAGTTTCTTTGCGTTATTTTCAAATCACAAGTGTATTCTCAATTTTGAACTTCAAAGGACCAATGCTTTTCAGACAACTAATGAAGATCTACCAAAATTTAGTTTTTATTAAATTAAGGAATAATTAAAGAAGATATTAGTAGAATAAATTATTAACATTCCAGTTCATTTCAAAGGAGAAAGAAACATAAATCCTCTATAAGTCAATGGACAAAAAAGATGACACACAACACGCAACATTATCCAACATTTCTCAAAATGGATTAAATTTCCATTATATGAACTGAAGTTGAGGATTTTGAAGACTTTGAGGCTCAATATGAACCAATTATATACAGACTTGATGCCACAAAGAAAACCTATGTAGCGTACGTAAAATCGTAGGTTACATGCGTAAATCTTAGGGATAGGCGTGAGTCGAGTCAAATGTAATTTTCTCGAATTGAGTTTCGAGTCGAGTCACTGTTTTCAGATTGAGTTTCGAGTAGAGTCGAGTTTGATAAATGGCTCGCTCGTTCAGCTCATTTTAACTCTTTTGGAATAATGGCCTTATTAGACTGGAAAAGGAAAGCCATGAGAAGTATAAGCAATAATATGAAATACTTTTAGTGTTTCTCACGCCTTTTTTTATTAAATCCGTGTTGATAGAGAGAAAGGCAGAAGGAAAACCAGGAAGAGGGCGACCAAGCATAGAATATCTAGATTATCATTTACGAAGATTTATCTTAGACTTGATAAATGGTTATCCTTCCTTCCTTTTTCATTATTATTTGGCATATAATATCTAGATCTTTGATAACGTCACAGGTTGTAATTCCTCTCTGTAAAATAATCCATCCAGTGGTTCCTTTGTTCCTATCTTCACTGTCTGACAAAATATGACACGAATCGAGAAACTTTTCGGTACGTAAATGAGATAAGTCGCAAATCGACAAGTACATTTTTTCAAATTCAAAATGAAACAGAAACATCCGAGACTTATAGACAATACTAGTTCACTGAAGTTTTAGTCCTCAGACACTGTTTTAATGTTGCATGTGGCATATATAAAAGCTTTAAATTGATATAGTAATTGCACGAACACGATGTATTTTCAAACTCAAGACAATACAGAAACATCCGAGATTTATGAGCAATACTAATTCATACACATCCGAGACTTATGAGCAATACTAGTTCGTCCAAGTTTTTGATGAGCAAGATGTCCACATTAGACAAAATTTACAGAAAAGTCGGAATATTAAAGAATGGTGGTGATCTGACCTAGAACACACCTTTCCATTACAGTAAACAAAGAACAGGAATGAACATGAATTGTAACTCAAATGTTGTGTACGGGTTCGCGTTCAATCACAGTTCCCATGAAGTGAACTTTGTGGTGTACAAACATCGTGTGTGCGTGAGTAGCGTTTATGTTTCTATTCCATAGAATTTTTTTCTTAACTTCTTATTCAAAGATTCACAAGATAGGTTATTTCTTATTTAAATGCTTCATTCAACATTCCTACTCTATCTTTGTTTTTAAATCACGTTCACATTTTATGTTTTATCTAATAACTACAGAGATATAAAAGTAGAAACAAAATGTACAAATGAAGGGGGATTGAAAGATTTATTATGAAGATCTAAAGCTTAAACCTCAAAATACTATTACTAGGGTAACTAGTATTGCCAACAAAACGAGAGAAACTTCTCGATACAAAAAGAGGCAAGTCTCAATTCGATAAGTACATTTTCAAATTCGAGATGATACAAAAACAAAGGTACGTTCAAAAGAGTTTGTGATAACTTGATCCAAGATCCAATATATTTTGAATCAAAAAGTTTCTTGTACGTCTTATATCTGGACAACTACATAAAGTACAGCCAGATCCAGATTGAAAAAAACATAATTACTGCAGACGTTACGTGAATAAAATCGTTAGAACACAAGTTGCAGCTCTGAGAGAAACTATTACAAAACGAAGGTTTGATACATTTACCAATTTGTGTTAAGTATGGAACAAGTACAAGGCACTACTTTTCAAATAATATTCCAATCAATTTCTTCTCTTCTTTCTATCTGTCTCCAGGGAACAGGAGTTTGAACCTGGGACCCTCACGTACACGTTGTTTGTACACCACAAAGTTCACTTGGTGGAACAGGATTTTGAACGCTCTGCCACTGACTGTTGTTATTATGTGTAGGAATTTATAGCACATTGAATTCCGTCTTAAAAATTGTTTAGTTTCAAGAGCAACATTATATTCAGAAAAAACGATATCGAAATTAGAAATTTGTACACGCAAGCCCGTTATCAGCGATGATTTTTGATTTATATTACCCCTGGTAGCATTGACTTTGGGGATTTGCTAGAGTTAGGAGGATATAGATATTTTTTTTATTCGTAGTGTCATCACTTATCAAAACTTGTTGACCATTACGTGATGCAACTTTTTTTTCGCTTTAAAGGTTCATCTGAAAATTTCAGATTTGTGCAATTTTTCGAAGCGTGAGTGGTCAGTTACAGTTACAGATTCGATTAACCGGATATAAGTCTAGGTACATCTTTAATAGTGTAATTCAAATTGTGGACCTGATGTCGTCATGTGCAGAGTTATATAAAAATGCATCATGCATTATATCGCAGAATATTACATTGTTACTCTTTCTGTATATAGGATAGGTCAGTGTTTCTTTCTTTAGATATATGCTATCTTTTGTTGTTCAGCATTACGTCAGAACATCAAGTTAACACTTCTCACTTTTGTTGATGAATGTCTTGGTTTAATATTTATCTTCACACGTATGTAGTTCATTCTTTTTTTTAAAAAAAAGTAAACTTGCGATGTTTAAAGATGTTGATGATGAACATGTACAATAGATTTCAATCTTTTAATGAAGTCATTCGATTCATTTTTAATGTTAGACTTTCGTTTTGAAAGTAATTAATTTTCTAAGAAACAATTACATGTTACTCTAGTGCACATCACATCTTTGCAAATACTATCTAATGTAACCCACTAACATTTTGAATCAGGTCCAGTTGGGACAAAATTTTCTAAAAGGGAACATGGACATTAGGGTGGGCCGAAAAATTTTTTTTCAGATATTCAGGATTGAGTAGTTATCAAAAGTTGTGCATTGGTACGAAATGAAGCCATGTCAAATATGTTGATTTTAAAACAATATTTAACCGGGCACCCGTGGCCCTAAAGTTCCTAATTTTTTGTTCAAATAAAATGGTTTTAGGTAATAATAACATTTTATCAGACAATACTATTAATACATAAAACATGAAATACATGGTTTCAATATACGCAAATAACTATTAAGAGCTTAACTAACTTTCATAACTACCATATTAACACACGAAAAACCTTTGTGTTGAGCCCACCTCAGAACTCTCAAACTTTAAGAGAATATCACTTTTTCGCATCTGGATGCAAAATACATAACAGTGGCTTTCCGAACGCGGCGCTTAATTCAAAATAAACTAGAAACAATATGTCTGCGAGCCTCTCTTCCTGTATAGAGCTCCTCCGTGGCTAAGCGGTTAGCGTACGCGCCTTTGGCGCGGGAGACCCGGGTTCGATTCCTGGCGGGAGCTCATGTGGTTCGGATTCCACTTTAATCAGTAGATCCACGTCTCATATAGCCTCGCTGCTGAACGGGACGTAAAATTCAAGCTCAATCAATCTCTTCCTGTATTGTCTTGACTTCGAATTAAGCATATGTTTTTGAATTACAGCTCAAAATGCAAAACGATCATTAACCCCATTAAGAAATGAGATATACCCAATTAAGAGCCAAATTAAAGAAATTTAAGAACGGTGCTCAGAAGTTATGTGATATTTTCTCTTGCAAATGCTGCGATAGATTAACCTGTAAGTGTGGTAAATCAAATTATATACCGCTTTTGGAATGGGAGCTCATATTAGATCAGAGAAATCAGAGACAAATGACGAGTTGCAATGTAGTTTGAAGCAGAAACCCATAGGCTCAAAATAAAGCATGACACACAGATCGATTATGATGCTGCGGTACCAATTACAAGAGGGTTACAATCGTTAGCCTCAATCCCATACTTGGAACATACATTAAGCGCTTCCACCCCGAATTCAGACGATGAAGAGTTCGCATGGAGCTATCGTTTAGAGAATAAAATCTAAAGTAAACCTAAATAAACAATAGTGAGCCCTAAGCAAATGAGTACCGCAAAAGATTTAACAGGTATATCGAATAGATCGGCTGCTAAAATTGTATCCGCTGTTTTAGAAGATGAGAATTTACTGAACAAAACTAACTAAGACAAGGTAGTAGATAAAAACAAAATCCGCACGAAACTAGCAAAAAAGAGAAAAGAAACTGTCTACAGTGTAAAGCTACTAATTTTCAGGGTCTCTATTTTGATGGCCGAAAATACCAAACCATAGTTCTAATTGACAATTGCAATAGGCAAAGCACTGAAGAATATGCGGATTATATCGATTTGACCGATTGGTCAGAAGAATCAGTAACGAAACCTCCAATTTCGGCTAATGTATCAATAGAAGAACCAACCGAAATGATTGTGGAAAAGGGGAGGTTTCAGTTTGTCACGTTCCCCTTCCACACGCAGGCTTTGGAGAAGTGTCTGAAGGTAGTAACAGAATATTCTTCAGAAGTATGCGGTAGTGTTGCACGAGACTATTATATTCGCGCAAAACTGGAAGCACGAAAGTATCTACCAAGCTTCGGACATAAATCTCAATATTTTGTTCCAAGATTCCGCTAAGGAGCTTTAAGTAAGAGGAGGATGGGTGGCAGGAACTCGCTATGTAGCCATCTCCACGTGGTGAGTTCTGCGCTGGTTTGGTGTTTGTTGGTCATTTTTTCAACCTTACCTTATGTATTTGTGTCCGTACTATTATATCTACTAAACACCAATCAGGCGAAGAGCTGCACATCAGATCAGAACATTTAAAATCCTGGGGTCAAGTTAAAGTATTAGGAATCTTAACCAATTTTCTTTACATACTTAAAATAAAGGTATATATATTTAAAAAGAACAACAAAATAACACTTTTCTGACCCGCAGGGCCTGGTGAAATATTTTTATCTGCCTCTGTTTTGGGGAAGAAACATAGCATTATACAACTTTTGCACGGTACTCAAACTTAATTTTCTGAAAACAAATATTTCAATAATATTTTCACTACTAACAACCATATTTTTTCAGCATTCACGTTCTTTTGGGCTCCTGGGGCGGGTTAAATATCTTTTTATCCGGCTCTGTTTTGGTGAGGAAACATGACATTATAAATTTTGCAAAGTACTCAAACTTAACTTTCTAAAAAAATATATTTCAAAAATTTTTCACTATTCACAACTATGTTTTTTCAAAATTAACGTTCTTTGGGGCCCCCGGGGCCCGGTTAAATATCTTTTAATCCGGCTCTGTTTTGGTGAGGACACATAATATAACATTAAACAACTTTTGCACGGTACTGAAACTTAACTTTCTAAAAATATATTTTAATAATATTTTCATTGCTGGCTACATTTTTTCAAAATTACCGCTTTTTCGGTCCCCCAGGACCCGGTTAAATATTTTTTATTCGGCTCTATTTTGGTGAAGAAACATAATATTATACAACTTTTGCATGGTACTCAAACTTAACTTTCTAAAAAAAATATTTCAATATTTTCACTACTCGCAACTATTTTTTTTTCAAAATTAACGTTCTTTGGGGCCCCCGGGGCCCGGTTAAATATCTTTTAATCCGGCTCTGTTTTGGTGATGACACATAATATAACATTATACAACTTTTGCACGGTACTGAAACTTAACTTTCTAAAAATATATTTTAATAATATTTTCATTGCTGGCTACATTTTTTTCAAACCGTTTTTTCGGGCCCCAGGACCCGGTTACATAATTTTTTATCCGGCTCTATTTTGGTGAAGAAACATAACGTAATATTATACAACTTTTTCGTGGTACTCAAACTTAACTTTCTAATAAAAAATATATTTTAATAATGTTTTCATTGCTGGCTACTTTTTTCAAAATTAACGTTCTTTGGGGCCCCCGGGGCCCGGTTAAATATCTTTTAATCCGGCTCTGTTTTGGTGAGGAAACATAATATAACATTATACAATTTTTGCACGGTACTCAATCTTAATTTTCTTAAAAAATTTTTTTTCGGCCCGCCCTAATGGACATGCCAATTTTGGTTGCTAATCATGGGCCCATGTTCGCCAAATATTAGCAATTTTAAGCATTACCTCATTAGCCATACTGTCTACTGTCTCCTTGGTATTATCACAATGGAAAGTACCCTGACGGTATTCGTAACTTTTTGTAAAAGAGTGATGAGTAATCACAATTTAATTTTGTAACGGTCATGATGGATCAATGGTTGAGTCCCAATGGTAGATTGCCAACAGCCAGTCCCAAAATGTAGGAAGAGGGGGAGTAGAATTTAGGAGAGACCCAATTCAATCATATTTTAATTCATTTGCAGGCCTACCGTGAAACTTTTAGGGGGCGCTTGTCATCCCTATGGATAAGGTCTGGGTAGAGTGATTACTTCTGGTGCTTGGGGTTCCTGCCTCAATCCGAATTCCTGTTAATAGGGAATTGTGGTAAACAAAAAAAACTTTGAGCATTAGTTCTCCTGTTTACTTCTACTTTGTTCATTCCTGTATTTTTTATTTTTATGTTTGTTATTTTTCTAAAGCAATTATGTCAGGTTAGAAGAACATGTATCTTTTCTTTCTAGTACGTGTATTGTTCTTCTACTCATAAATTCAATGGATTTCAGGATGCATGATGACTCAGTGATATAACGTTTATTCACATTGTCATTCTATCAACTATTATTTTTTCGCCATTCATTTGTCTTAATCATATGTCCTTTTACCGAGAAAGGGCATATTTGTGGGACGTATCTTTATTTCTCCGGGGGGTCTTTACATGATGTACAAACCTATTACATTTTAGGTTTGAGGAGTGTGGTGGCTCAGTGGTAAAGGATTTACAATCAGCACTTCGCTTTTCAAATGCTGAAGCTTCTTGGTATGCATCCTGTACAAAGCAAGTGCTGGAACTTAATGGCGATCCGTGCCTCAGATTTGTCAATCATCACACCTTCAGTTAATTACTCTAAGAAAAAAGAAAGATAACGAGTTCGGAATTTGCTAGATTCATGTTTCTCCAAGGCTGATGATGATGATGATGGTAATGTTAGGTGTTCAGTATAATAATAATAAGGGCATAAACACATCTCTCTTTGTTTCAGACAATTCTCATAGCTCGTGAAGAAAAAAATATTACTTTTAGATTCATTTGCCATCGAATCGAGAAACTTTTCGGTACTAAAAGACATAAGTCGCAAATCGACAAGTACATTTTTTCAAATTCGAAATGAAACAGAAACATCCGAGACGCGTAGTATTGTCACTAATGTACCTGCAAACATGTTATGCTAAAAGAAAATGGCAACGTTGATTTTCACTGAAGAGTGGAAATACGAAGAAATTCTGTTAGGTGGAACGTTAAACTAAATATATTTCATCTCTCTCTCTCTCTCTCTTACGAAGGGCATGATGTCTCAATGATTGCGAAAACTATTACTTAACACAATATGATGTTCTTATTCCGTAGCAAATACGAAAACTCAATTTAGAGGTACGTTCAAATCAGTTTAACGTATTACTTCTATGCCCATTATGCTGAGGGAGACGGGTGATTAAGACAAATGAATGAATGAATACTTAGTAGAATGAGAATGTATGAGTAGACCATGAAAACTCATGGACACGATGTTCGGAAGTCCACCACAGTGCACGACAATTAGTAATAAAAAACTATAAGCTTACTTGTTTGGAGATCGAACTAGGGACCACATGCACTGGATTACGGAACAATGATCTACTACACTAAGTATTCATCTGAAAGAGTAAGTCGTTGCTTTACCACTGAGCCACACATACACAAACGTTCACATATTTCTTACGTTCGAAGTGTAAGAAAATATTTCAGATTAACGTACCACGATTATGCTGAGGATGACGGGTGATTAAGACAAATGAATGAATGAATACTTAGTAGAATGAGAATGTATGAGTACACCATGAAAACCGACGAACACGATGTTGAACTAGGGACTGCATGCACTAGATGTAAGCATCCTGTCACAGTGCACGACAATTAATAATAAAAAACTTCTTTTAGTCTTTTCCGCTGGACTGCGTAACATCGCCGTCCTCTGTGAACGAATACAGATTATTATAATCACACTTCTCAGAAACGAGATATCGTAGCCATGACACTGCATTTTTCTTCTTTCACACACACACACACACACACACACACACATACACATATACTTTCTCTCTCTATCTTTCTTCATGCAGTGTGATAAAACAAGGAAATAACATACAAAGCTCTTCGTAGCCTTGCATTAAATGCTTGTTTTTTTTTCACACTACAATGCAATCTGAACATTGACTTCCAGACTATGTAATACAACGAGATGCCACAGGAAAAAGCTATGTTTATCCGTCTAATTGACTGATTGAAATTTTCATGCTTTAAGGATGCTGATAACTTCTAGATCATCATTTTGTACTTACATTTTCAAAACGAAACAAGACGATAAAAGATTTTTGAGAATACTTTGAGAATGAACACTAAAAACAGTAAGATCAAGAATTGGTTTCTTTGAAAAACAATTCACCGTTTCAAAATAAATTCTATCATCTCTTTATCAAATTGAAATGATAGAAATTATTTCTGGTTTTATTACTGATTATCATAAATCCGATCCGATCTTTATTTTCCGTGGGGGTCTTTAAATGATGTACAAACCTGTTACATTTTAGGTTTGACGAGTATGATGGCTCAGTGATAGAGGATTTACAACCAGTATTTTGGGGTCCCTGATTCGATCGCGGTTCACACCGTATGGACTTTCTGATAAATTCAAAAATATACAAACACAACGTTCTTCACCGTAAACGTACGTTGTACTGTGATCGAAAAAAAGACGTCCGTACGGTTTCTTTTCAGATCAACCATTCTAAATGAAGTTTCTTAACTCCTAAAAGAGAAGTATCGGAATAACAACAACATTAGTATACTAATTTAAAAATCCTACCATATTGATCGATCACAAAATACAAATTTTATGTGAAAATAATAAAAGATTTCAATTTCACTATATTATTCTTATTCTTATTAAATGCACTAGAATTAGTACTACACTGTTCAGTATAAATGAAAAAGATTTTCTGCTTCTTTATGAACAGAAGTCCACTTCATTGAAACCCATCAACTCTAAAGTTCGTTTTCCGTCAAACTTAACTGTGTTTGTACACTATCAAATAAATCAGTCATAATTGAATCTATGAGTTTTTTGTTTATAGTCTGAAAACAAGCGGAATCAAATGTACAAGTTTTCTTTCCCATTCTGTTAAAATTTCACTTAAATACAAATACAAGGCCTTTAGCAACACGATTCACTTATTCAAATGAGCCACTTTTCAGCACAATACACATTAATTTGGCTTTCATTAAATTAAGACCATATGCACCATTTAATATGACAAGGAGGAGAAACAACCATGTTTCGTCTTGTTTATATATGTCCTATACACTTACGATTATGATATCAGTTCAGTAAATTCAAGATCGTGCATGTTAGGTCCAAATAAATTAATCTTCATTCCTTTATATATTAAACATATATTTCCATTTTCCAAATACGATGCTAATGCATCTGGAGGTTATACATAATAGCACATACGTAAATTATTTGTATAAATACATATTGTATACGATGCTAATGCATCTGGAGGTTATACATAATAGCACATACGTAAATTATTTGTATAAATACATATTGTTTTGATAACTTTAGAATATGTACATGTACTTTTTACAGTTATATACAAAGAAAAAGTATGTAATGGAACTTTATTCAAGTTTCACTTCAAATTGTACCATATTGAAAATTTAGTTCCTTATTGCAACTTCTACTGGCACTTTTATGTATATCATCATTCGGAGCACTACGAAATACTTGCATATCAGAGCACTTTTTCTGTATTTGTTTAATAAAAGCATATCCCTTCTTAAGGTAAAGAAATGAACAACTAGGAAACCATTTCGCATGTTCTATCCATGGAACATCGTTATCAGTCCAATCTTTTAATCCACCAGCACAATAGAAGCATATAGTTTGGGCTCTTTTCTTCGTGTAAAAAAATCCAGCATCACTTAATTGATCCGGGCATTGTTTTGATGAAATAGGCCAGTGTTCGAATGTTCTTAAACGTAATTCCTTTGTACAATACTGATTATATTGAGTGGCAAAACATTTATATGCACCACTATATGGTAATTCTGGCTTTTGTTGGAATGGTATCCTTTCAGATACAGAATTTGGTCGCAGTTCAATTCTTAATCTTCCACTATTCGTATTTTTCTAATCGTCTACTTAAATGATATCTTGCTTACGTTTCTATGTTCAATTATGTTCGAAATCTATGGAAGTCAATATTATAAAGTAACTTGTGATTTACACAGCCATGCTATTTCAGCAGATGATCAACAGAGACTAATGACAGTATGCATACAAATATCTGTGCACACATACATGATGCAGGAAAGGATGACGGAGAGGAAATCATGTTTCATCTTGTTTATACGTGTACCATACACTTACGAAAGACCACGATCGTTTGGGATCCGGGTTCGATTCTCGATGAGAAACCATTCTTTTTTTTCATACAAGGATTAATTCAACTCTAAATCTTAAAGTACAGGTATTGAGTTCGATTCCTGTGAGAGAGATCTTTCAAAATGAAAGCATATTTAGTGTCCGACTTCGATTCTCGATGATAAAGCATTCAATACTTTAAGACAATGTTCCTCTGGGGAAATCGGTTGCGATGATGTGCAAGTCAGCCATAAATGTTTATACATGTCGCATATGCTTACGAAGAACCGCGACCCTTGGGGGTCCAGGGTTCGATTCTTGATGAGAAAGCATTAAATATTTTCAGGCATTAAGTTAATTCGATCCTTTCTATCGTGGAAACGAAGTGCTATATACGTGAAATTCTTTTTTTTCATGCGAGGATTAATCCAACTGAACGGTCATGAAGTACAGGTCTTGCGTTTGATTCCCGTGTCTTGGTTCGACCCTCCATGAGAAAGAATTACACATTTTAAGGCATGAAGTTAATTCGATGCTTTCTGTCGTGAAAACGAAGTGCCATATACGTGAAATTCTTTTTCTTTCATGCAAGGATTAATTCGACTCTAAATCGTGAAGTACTGCTCTTGCGTTCGATTTCAATGAGAGAGCTTTCAAAATGAAAGCATATTTAGGGTTCAGGTTCGATTCTCGATGAGAAAGCATTGAATATTTTAAGACATTAAGTATGCTCTTCGGTTTCCCAGAGGGAACGGGTCGGGAAAAGACGAAGACAAATCAAATTGGAGTGCTTCGATCACTGAATATCAAAGGATTGGAGGATAAAGGTCTAACCTATGCTATGCAAAATAGCTATTCAATACATAACGAAAAGACGAAAATCAATCAATCAATTGGAAAGCTTCGATTGTGATAACTGAAAGGACTCTGATGAAGATCCGATAGCCGTCCAAGACTAAGAGCATCCCAGGGGGGCTAAATCGCTTATGCTCTTCGACTTCCCAGAATGTACGTGGCGGGGAAAGACCAATCTTATACAAAATTAGCTATTCAATACATAACGAAAAGACGAAAATCAATCAATCAATTGGGAAGTTTCGATCGTGATAACTGATAGGACTCTGATGAAGATCCGATAGCCGTCCAACATTGTGAGGATCCAAGACTATGAGCATCCAAGGGGGCTAAATAGCTTATGCTCTTCTACTTCCCAAAAGAAACGGCGCAGGGAAAGACCAATGCTATACAAAATTAGCTATTCAATACATAACGAAAGACAAAAATCAATCAATCAATTGGGAAGCTTCGATCATGATAACTGATAGGACTCTCATCCGTCCAAGAGCATTTAGCTATTCAATACATAATGAAAAGCAAAAGTCAATCAATCAATTGGGAAGCTTCGATCATGATAACTGATAGGACTATGATCCGTCCAAGAGTATGAACATCCAAGACTATCAGCATAGCAACAGGCTGTTCTCATAAACAAACATTTTCCCACGCGCTCCTGTGCTAGCCGTAAAAGGCTATGAACATAACAACTAAAGGCTTGTCGAAACTTGCCTCCCAATTCCAGGAAATGATATCGATTTCTAGGAAAACAAGATGAAATTTCGCTGACTCGACCTTCTATACGCCGGGACATTTACTAATAAAATATAAGTTCTGAGCCCCCTCCCCACCAATCCTGACTGAACATTGCACATTGGCCAATACGCCACTGATATCGTTAGCGTGGAAATAAACTGCTCCATACCTTCTATTAAATATGCCCCTAACCATGGCGCATATTGTGGCATGTCTTGGTAGTCACAATAGGTGGAAATAAATGTTGACGAAGTTTATAGAATAAATGGTTGTATACATGCAGAATTTCTGGAAAAACTGCCGACGCCCATGAACGAGGGTGAACTGTAAAAACAAAAAGAGGAAGAAATAGTTCTTTGTTTCATGAGATGGAACTTTAAATAATGATGTTTTTCTTTTTAATCATTGTGTTATTTGCTCTTGTTTAAAAAAGAAAATAAAAGAGTGTACATAAACGTGAAAAAAGCTGAGTTCTCCTCTAATTATGAGAAATAGGTTTAAAAATACCAAATGTGAAATTGTATTTTGAGCATTAATAAAGATTAAATTTTAACACAGAAGAGGATTTGCTTTTTAAATGAATGTTAAGTTAAATAATAAATTGTTAGATTAGGCTAGGTTAGGTTAGTGGTCATTGTAAATGGTAACAGTAAATTGTTAGTCGTTAGTTTCAATATAGATAAATTCTACGATATTAGGTTAGGTTAAGTTAGTTTTGATTGTAAATTGTAACAGTAAATTGTTAGCAGTCATTTACAATATAGATACAGTCAAAGATGGTCATTCTAAGTTGTTAATGGTAATTTTCAATACAGATACAGTCTACGATATTGGAATCTTTGAAACCCCATGACAAAAGAATACGAAAAAATTTAGGACAAAAAATTGGTGTTAAGGAATATGTCTCACGGGCGTGGCGTAGCAACTTTTATCGTAGAAAGATAATGTTTAGTCGAATAGGGCTATGTAATATGAAGAGATGCGAGTATAGTACACTTTGGGGATCCTATGGTACAATTTGTACAATACCGGTGTTTCATGGTACATTGCGTTATAACTCTCCTATTTGAGCTTTTTCTGACGGTTATACATAATAGCACATACGTAAATTATTTGTATAAATACATATTGTATACGATGCTAATTCATCTGGAGGTTATATATAATAGCACATACGTAAATTATTTGTATAAATACATATTGTTTTGATAACTTTAGAATATGTACATGTACTTTTTACAGTTATATACAAAGAAAAAGTATGTAATGGAACTTTATTCAAGTTTCACTTCAAATTGTACCATATTGAACATTAAGTTCCTTATTGCAACTTTTACTGGCACTTTTATGTATATCATCATTCGGAGCACTACGAAATACTTGCATATCAGAGCACTTTTTCTGTATTTGTTTAATAAAAGCATATCCGTTCTTAAGATAAAGAAATGAACAATTAGGAAACCATTTCGCATGTTCTATCCATGGAACATCGTTATCAGTCCAATCTTTTAATCCACCAGCACAATAGAAGCATATAGTTTGGGCTCTTTTCTTCGTGTAAAAAAATCCAGCATCACTTAATTGATCCGGGCATTGTGTTGATGAAATAAGCCAGTGTTCGAATTTTCTTAAAGGTAATTCCTTTGTATACACGACTCCAAAAGTGCATTACCACCTGCAATTCTCCCTTTCCTTTAATAGCAGGCAACCCAAAAAGCTCAGCGCTTGGGTTGGTTGCACATTCGAAAGGCGTTGGACCAAACCTCAATTTTGTTACAAATATATCAGTGTGGCAAACTGCAAATAAGAGAATAAAATAAATTGTTAAGACTTACCATTTTTTTATCGTGATGGCAATGGATGACATAAAAGTTACAAAATCATCTTACATAAGCAGTTCAAACAAGGTGAATGGTAAGAAACACACATAAGAGGAAAGCAGTTTCTTTCCTTTTCCAAAAGAAAATCTCGTAAAGAAGAAAAAGATTATATAATGTAAAGGTTTAATATAAAAGCCTAACACCCCAAAACAAACATCCACACTACACAGAAAGAGAGAGAAACACAGAATAAGGAGCCCCAATGGCTTAGCTGACTAGCGGGCCTCTCATACAAGATATAGAGATGGGACCCTAGTTGTAAAACTAATTGTTATAATAATAATAATAATAATAATAATAATAATAATAATTGTTATTATTATTATTAAAAATCTACTTTCCCAATCTCTGACCTACCTAAGAGAATGTCTGTATATAGCGGTCATGTGAGTACCTTTTGTCAATGAGTGGTCCTAAAGGTAAAAGGGATGCAAATCTCTGAGAGAGAGAAACAAAAAAACTTTCTTATGATAAATTCTAGGGGGAAAGTTCGAGGAATTGCTTTTGACGGGTGCTTTCTTGTTTTTCGGGGACAGAAAATTGTACCGCCTAAGAAATTACAGTATATAATATTGCAAATTTGCAAGTGCATTTATTTACAATGCAATTTGAGGTAATAAAGAAATTGAAGACTTCGGGACAAACGACTTGTCAAGTCCAAAAAGTGAAACTATAAAGGAGATAGCTTCACAAGGATTTCTATTCATCTGATTTTCTTCAAACTTGGCACATATATACTAGACCGAAAATAAATGCACATATGTTTTTTTTTGTTTCTTTCGGAGAACAGGTTAAAGGAGGCAAAGGGTCCCTTTTTAAAAAGGGTACCTTTGATTTAAAAGAACCAAATTAAAGAAACGATACTCTGCCGATGCAAAGATGACTTCAAAATACGGGTTTTGAAGTTTTTCACAGAGAAGTTTTGCAGAGGCAATGCTCCTTCGAAATGAGAAAGGACCCCGAGCAATCTTTATGGAAATTGGATTTCGGTGGAATTGCTTGGAACCGTGTTATGTTGTAGATATTATGTTCCTGAGAAAGTCTCAATGGACACAACCAAAAATCGTTGGTCGTTTGGCCACCATGAGGCCACTTTCTTAAAAAAAGCTGAAGAAAACGACATTCGAGATTTTGGACAAAAATACTAAAACCGTGATGTTGTAGATATTGTGATTCCAAAAAGGTCCTAATGGCCATAATCACCAAACACTGATATTTGGCCACTACAGGGCTACTTTTTTTGAAAACAGCCAAACATAGTGATATTCTGGATTTCAAAGAAAATCAGTAAAACTGTTATGTGTTATAGATGTTGTGATCCTGAGAAAAAGTCACAATAAGCACAACCACCAATCACTGACCGTTTGGTAACTACAGAGACACATTTTTGCCAACAGCAGAACTTAACGATATTTTGGATTTCATAGCAATTGCTTGAAACGGTGATATGTTGTAGATATTGTGATTCTGGGAAAAGGTCTTAATGAGCACAACCATTAATCACTGATCGTTTGGCCACTACGCGGCCACTGTTTTGAAAGTAACCGAAGGTGAAGATGTTCTTGATTTCGGTAAAAATGACTAAAACTGTGATATGTTGTAGATATTGTGATTCTGAGAAAAGGTCTTAATGGGCACAAACACTAATCAATGACCGTTTGGCCATAACCAGGCCACTTTCTTGAAAGTAACCGAAGATAGCCACGTTCTGGATTTCGGTAAAATGACTGAAACTGTGATATGTTGTAGATGTGGTAATTCTGAGAAAAGGTCTTAATGGGCACAAACACTAATCAATGACCGTTTGGCCACGACCAGGCCACTTTCTTGAAAGTAACCGAAGATGGCCATGTTCTGGATTTCGGTAAAATCACTGAAACTGTGATATTTTGTAATATTGAGATTCTGAGAAAATGTCTTAATGGGCACAAACACTAATCAATGACCATTTGGCCACAACGAGGCCACTTTCTTGAATGTAACCGAAGATGGCCATGTTCTGGATTTCGGTAAAATCACTGAAACTGTGATATTTTGTAGATATTGTGATTCTGAGAAAATGTCTTAATGGGCACAAACACTAATCAATGACCGTTTGGCCACGACCAGGCCACTTTCTTGAAAGTAACCGAAAATATTGATGGCCTGGATTCAGTAAAAATGACTGAAACTGTGATATGTTGTAGACATTGTGATTATGACAAAAAGTCTTAATGGGCATAGCCAATAATCACTGGCCGTTTGGACACTACGAGCCCAATTTTTTGAAAGTAAGTGAAAATGGTGATGTTCTAGATTTAGGTAAAAATGACTGAAAGTATGATATGTTGTAGATATTGTGATTCTGGGAAAAGGTCTTAATGAGCACAACCATTAATCACTGACCGTTAGACCACTTTTTTGAAAGTAACGGAACATGGTGATGTTCTGGATTTCGGTAAAAATGACTGAAACTGTGATATGTGTTGTAGATGTGGTGATTCTAAGAAAATGTCTTAATAGGCACAACCATTAGTCACTGACCTTTGGCCACAACCAGGCCACTTTCTTGAAAGTAACCGAAAATATTGATGGCCTGGATTTCGGTAAAATTGACTGAAATTGCGATATGTTGTAGCCATTGTGATTGTGAGAAAAAGTCTTAATGGGCACAGCCAATAATCACTGGCCGTTTGGACACTACGAGGGCACTTTTTTGAAAGTAACGGAACATGGTGATGTTCTGGATTTCGGTAAAAATGACTGAAACTGATATGTTGTAGATGTGGTGATTCTGAGAAAATGTCCTAATGGGCACAACCAATAAATACTGAGCGTTTGGCCATTATTGCGCCACTTTCTTGAAAGTAACGGAACATGGTGATGTTCTTGATTTAGATAGAAATGACTGAAACTGTGATATATTGTAGATATTGTGATTCTGAGAAAATGTCCTAATGGTCACAACCAATAAATACTGAGCGTTTGGCCATTACAGGGCCACTTTCTTTTAAAGTAACGGAACATGGTGATGTTCTGGATTTAGGCAAAAATGACCGAAACTTTGATATGTTATAGATCTTGTGATTCCACGAATAGGTCTCAATGGGCACACAAACTAATCACTGACCTCTGGCCACAACCAGGCCACTTTCTTGAAAGTAACCGAAGATGGTGATGTTCTGGATTTCGGTAAAAATGACTGAAACTGTGATATGTTGTAGATCTTGTGATTCTGAGAAAAGGACACAACCATTAATCACTGACCGTTTGGCCACTACAGGGCCACTTTTTGGAAAGAAATCCAATATATTGATTTTCTGGATTTCATTAAAAATGACTGAAACTGTGAATGTTGTAGATATTGTGATTCTGAGAAAATGTCCTAATGGGCACAACTAATAATTACTGACCGATTGGCCACTACCGGGCCACTTTCTTGAAAGTAACGGAACATAGTGATGTTCTGGATTTCGATAGAAATGACTGAAACTGTGATATGTTGTAGATCTTGTGATTCGGAGAAAAGGTCTCAATGGTCACACATATTACTCAGTTTCCGTTTGGCCATTACAGTTCACTATCTTGAAAGTAACCGAAAATGTTGGTGTCCTGGATTTCGGTAAAAATGACTGAAACTGTGATATGTTGTAGATTGCTGATTCTGAGGGAAGGTCTTAATAGGCAGAACCACTAATCGCTGACTATTGGCCAGAAGCAGGCCGCTTTCTTGAAAGAACCGAAAATATTGATGGCCTGGATTTCGGTGAAAATGACTGAAACTGTGATACGTTGTAGATATAGTGATTCTGATAAAAGGTCTTAGTGTGCACAAACACTAATCAATGAACGTTTGGCCACAACCAGGCCACTTTCTTGAAAGTAACCGAAGATAGACACGTTCTGGATTTCGGTAAAATGACTGAAACTGTGATATGTTGTAGATGTGGTAATTCTGATAGAAGGTCTTAATGGGCACAAACACTAATCACTGGCCGTTTGGCCACGACCAGGCCACTTTCTTGAAAGTAACCGAAAATATTGATGGCCTGGATTTCGGTAAAATTGACTGAAATTGCGATATGTTGTAGCCATTGTGATTGTGAGAAAAAGTCTTAATGGGCACAGCCAATAATCACTGGCCGTTTGGACACTACGAGGGCACTTTTTTGAAAGTAACGGAACATGGTGATGTTCTGGATTTCGGTAAAAATGACTGAAATTGCGATATGTTGTAGATGTGGTGATTCTGAGAAAATGTCCTAATGGGCACAACCAATAATTACTGAGCGTTTGGCCACTACAGGGCAACGGTGTTGTTCTGGATTTCGGTAAAAATTACCGAAACTGTGATATGTTGTAGATCTTGTGATTCTGAGAAAATGTCCTAATGGGCACAACCAATAAATACTGAGCGTTTGGCCATTATTGGGCCACTTTCTTGAAAGTAACGGAACATGGTGATGTTCTTGATTTCGATAGAAATGACTGAAACTGTGATATATTGTAGATATTGTGATTCTGAGAAAATGTCCTAATGGTCACAACCAATAAATACTGAGCGTTTGGCCATTACAGGGCCACTTTCTTTTAAAGTAACGGAACATGGTGATGTTCTGGATTTAGGCAAAAATGACCGAAACTTTGATATGTTATAGATCTTGTGATTCCACGAATAGGTCGCAATGGGCACACAAACTAATCACTGACCTCTGGCCACTACCAGGCCACTTTCTTGAAAGTAACCGAAGATGGTGATGTTCTGGATTTCGGTAAAAATGACTGAAACTGTGATATGTTGTAGATCTTGTGATTCTGAGAAAAGGACACAACCACTAATCACTGACCGTTTGGCCACTACAGGGCCACTTTTTGGAAAGTAATCCAATATATTGATTTTCTGGATTTCATTAAAAATGACTGAAACTGTGAATGTTGTAGATATTGTGATTCTGAGAAAATGTCCTAATGGGCACAACTAATAATTACTGACCGATTGGCCACTACCGGGCCACTTTCTTGAAAGTAACGGAACATAGTGATGTTCTGGATTTCAATAGAAATGACTGAAACTGTGATATGTTGTAGATCTTGTGATTCGGAGAAAAGGTCTCAATGGTCACACATACTACTCAGTTTCCGTTTGGCCATTTCAGTTCACTATCTTGAAAGTAACCGAAAATGTTGATGTCCTGGATTTCATTAAAAATGACTGAAACTGTGATATGTTGTAGATTGCTGATTCTGAGGGAAGGTCTTAATAGGCAGAACCACTAATCGTTGACCATTGGCCAGAAGCAGGCCGCTTTCTTGAAAGAACCGAAAATATTGATGGCCTGGATTTCGGTGAAAATGACTGAAACTGTGATACGTTGTAGATATAGTGATTCTGAGAAAAGGTCTTAGTGGGCACAAACACTAATCAATGAACGTTTGGCCACAACCAGGCCACTTTCTTGAAAGTAACCGAAGATAGACACGTTCTGGATTTCGGTAAAATGACTGAAACTGTGAGATGTTGTAGATATTGTGATTATGAGAAAATGTCCTAATGGGAACAACCAAAAATTACTGATCGTTTAGCCACAACCAGGCCAATTGAAAGTAACCAAAGATGGTGAAATTCTAGATTTCGGTAAAAATGACTGAAACTGTGATATGTTGTAGATATTGTGATTCTGAGAAAAGGATTTAATAGGCACAACCACTACTCACTGACCGTTTCGCCACTACAGGGACAATTTTGGAAAGTAATCGAAAATGTTGACTTTCTGGATTTCGGAAAAATGACTGAAACTGTGATATGTTGTAGATATTGTGATCCTGAGAAAAGGATTTAATAGGCACAACCACTAATCACTGATCGTTTCGATACTACAGGGCCACTTTTTTTTAAAGTAACGGAACATGGTGATGTTCTGCATTTCTTAAAAAAATAACTGAAACTGTGATATGTTGTAGATCTTGAGATTCCGAGAAAAGGTCTCAATGGGCATACCCACTAATCACTGACCGTTTGACCACAACCAGGCCACTTTCTTGAAAGTAAGCGAGGATGGTGATGTTCTGGATTTAGGTAAAAATGACTGAAACTGTGATATGTTGTAGATCTTG
Source organism: Thermobia domestica (assembly GCF_964235325.1). NCBI lineage: Eukaryota > Metazoa > Arthropoda > Insecta > Zygentoma > Lepismatidae > Thermobia > Thermobia domestica. The sequence goes on along the minus strand of NC_137467.1, from coordinate 188,203,694 downwards.
TAATTCTGAGAAAATAGTACAACACCTAATCAGTAACCATTTGGCCACTACAGGGCTACTTTTTGGATGGTAATCGAAAATATTGATGTTCTGGATTTCGGTAAAAATGACTGGAACTGTGATATGTTGTAGATCTTGTGATTCCGAGAAAAGGTTTGAATGGGCATACCCACTAATCACTGACAGTTTGGCCATTACAGGGCCACTTTTTTAAAGTAACGGAACATGGTGATGTTCTGGATTTCGGTACAAATGACTGAAAAGTGATATGTTTTAGATCTTGTAAGGTCTCCATGGGCACACAAACTAATCACTGACCTTTGGCAACAACCAGGCCACTTTGTTGAAAGTAATCGAATATGATGTTCTGGATTTCGAAAAAATAAAACTGTGATATGTTGTAGATCTTGTGATTCTGAGAATAGGGCACAACCACTAATCACTCAACGTTTGGCCACTACAGGTCCACTTTTTGGAAAGTAATCGAATATGTTGATTTTCTGGATTTCGCTAAAAATGACTGAAACTGTGATATGTTGTAGATATTGTGATTCTGAGAAAATGTCCTAATGGGCACAACTAATAATTACGGACCGTTTGGCCACTACCAGGCCACTTTCTTGAAAGTAACGGAACATGGTGATGTTCTGGATTTCGACAGAAGTGACTGAAACTGTGATATGTTGTAAATCTTGTGATTCCGAGAAAAGGTCTTAATGGGCACACACACTAATCAATTTCCGTTTGGCAATTACAATCCACTTTCTTGAAGGTAACCGAAAATGTTGATGTCCTGGATTTCAGTAAAAATGACTGAAACTGTGATATGTTGTAGATATTGTGATTCCTCTGAGAGAAAGTCTTAATGGGCACAGCAAATAATCACTGGCGTTTGGACACTACGAGATGACTTGTTTGAAAGTAAGCTAAAATTGTGATGTTCTGCATTTAGGTAAAAATGACTGAAACTGTGATATGTTGTAGATATTGTGATTCTGAGAAAATGTCCTAATGGGTACAACTAATAGTTACTGACCGCTTGGCCACAACCAGGCCACTTGAAAGTAACCAAAGATGGTGATATTCTGGATTTCGGTAAAAATGACTGAAACTGTGATATGTTGTAGATATTGTGATTCTGAGAAAAGAATTAATAGGCACAAACACTACTCACTGACCGTTTCGCCACTACAGGCCAATTTTGGAAAGTAATCGAAAATGTTGATGTTCTGGATTTCGGTAAAAATGACTGAAATAATGGAGTGTCAGTGGGTCAATTGGATTAAGATTTTTAAGTGGGTTGTGGGTCAACAGGATATGACTCACTGCGACACACAACCCACCGTGACCCACTTTGACCAATAATCCATTCTGACCCACGCTGACCCACCGAACTACTGTGACTCACCAACCCATTCTGCTCAGTGCATTGTAAACAGCTTCTTCTGAGCACTGGTTAATTTGTCTACATTTTACTTTCAAGGCCTTCTTTTTTCTTCTTTTTCATTTGTTTCTATTGAAGAAAGAACTTCAGGCACTCTTGCAGAACTTTAGGAAATTGATCATATTTGCAATTGTAATAATATCAATAGGACTTACTTCTTGACTTTTCAGACACAGCCTAAGTGTTTTTAGAGGAGCTAACTACTGGTTTTATTTTGAATCACCTATAATGTATGAATTATTATATAAAAATTTAATATAACTATGTATGTGTGATCATCAACATCAAAGTCAACTGAAATGACATTTGGCATATACATAGTTAGGCCCTAATCTCAATATCATTTTTTAAAACTCACTTTTGTTTGAGGGGGCATTTTCTATATATAGGATTGATTTCTAAAAATAATCGAAAACGATCGATATTAGTTGACTGCCTAATATTGATATTAGGCAGTCCTTAATATGAACCACTGTGACTGCCATGATATAAATTTAACTTCAACTGCTTCTTCAATGTTCTTCTTCTTTTTAGTTTTTACTTTCTATGGCTAGAGTCGAGGGTGAAAAAATATGCTGTTCAGAAAATGCTGTTTACAATGCAGTGAGCAGAGTGGGTCATAATGGGTGATGGGTCGCAGTGGGTCACGGTGGGTGGCTGGTCACATGCTGTTAACCCACGTCCCACTCAGAAAACTCTTCCCACTGACCCACTCACCCACTCCAACTCTGGTTAACGTTTCGGCGTCTGGAGTAAACAAGTTCGGCCAGGGGAACTTTTTTCTTTCAAAATATATTTTTATATGTTCATATTTATTATTATTATTAATTACTTTCTTGTATTTTTTCCTACATCATCTTAGATTAGTGACCGCGGTTTAGGATAGATTATGTAAAGTCAAATACGGTTATGTATGTTTACATTTTCGTTTCTTTCTTTCAAAATGCACTCCTATCTGTTTACGTAGTCCAAACGTAGGCATACACCTCTGTATTGATCAACTATAACATTCTAGTGTATGAGTTTATTTGCTTCGGCTCTTCTGAGCTTAAGATGTAAGTAAAAACATATTAAGAACAAATAATAAAGAAACTAAGTCTACCTGATGGATAAAAATAACAAATTATATAAAATGCAATGAGCTGATCAGTACGGTACTGTTTACGTACTTTTGGGTCACCCTGTATATTATTAATAATTTATTTCTTGCATTTAATAATAACTAGCTGAAAATAACCACTTTTCGCATGGGTCAGTTAAAATATCTATGTAAACAAACTGAACAACGAAACGAAAATATATCGGTAATTTTCTACTACTTTTACATATCGCGGGAAACGCCCCTTGAGACCCCCTAGTTCAAAATTTAAAAAGAACGCCTCTGGCTCCCAAGCGATGGGAGCTGTATTTAGAATTCAACGCATCTGGAAGAATCACCATTCATCTCAGCGACCGTGAAAACTAAGGATTTGATACTAATATAGGTCATTTTGGATTATTTTTACGTGTTTCTGTACATCTCCCCCCTCCCGGTGGCCCCGGCCCGCACGCAATGGTAGCTGATTTTGAAAGTCATCGCTAATTGAAGTGTCACCATTGATCTCAGTGACCGTGAAAACTATGAATTCGACAGAAATATCGGCAATTTTCTAATATTATTACATGTCTCGGTAAACGTCCCCCTCCCCTGAGACCCCTGGTTCGATTTTTTAAAAATAAAAACCACTTGGTCCTGGTCTGGGACCTGGACAAAAGTATCCGTTATTAAAATTTAGTAACTTTTTGTCAACTCGTCTGATCCCCAGGCCGCACACAGGCAGACACACAAGCAAACTCGAACAGATAGAACAAACAGCGTTCTTTCGCATAGAATGTTGTTGCTTCCACCCAGCCTAAGTGCCGGAGGGCTTCTTTTATACGTAAACACGTCTATTGAATCTGCCTCTTCTATCGAAGTAATGGGTCGCGTGTAGTGCTAGTATTAGCTATTTTGTTGTTATTGACCTTGAAAAACTAACAAATGGTTTCACATCAAGTCACAAGTCGCTTTGGTCCGTGAAGTTGATATAGAGTAGAAATGACCTATGCATTACTCACCCGTTGTGAAATAGAAAGATTATGTTGATTTTATCTGAACACCCACAAATCTGTTATAGCAAAAGGACTTTCCACAACTACTTCCAATCTAGATTAAATTTCACGGGTAACTTTTTGAATCATACACAAGAGTATCATCGATATGTTAGTGTTAATAATATTTATGGAACAAAAGACAGGTTTTAAACTTCCAAACTGTGCTGTCGGAAATCTTATAGAGTGGTTTCATCCGTGTGTCTGTTGACAGATACCAGAGCAGAGACAGAAAGTTATATAGAGAAATGGTTTTCTGCTATTCATTCTTCATCCAATGAATAGAATAGGTTCCATCTCATCCGTTAACTTTATATTGAACCCAGAAGTGGTTCAAATTAGCAATTTCCGGTTCTAACATTTAACCCATAGATGAAAACGGTAACATACATGAAAACGTTTTCTTTCTTTTTTTTTTTTGTAAACGATTGCGCGTGTATAGGCAACATATCATAGTCATTCAAAATCTCTACTAAAATTGAAAATGGTTTAAATTTATTATTACTTCCGGTTTCAACAACAGTTTCAACTTTTATCGTCATAGCATAAAACGGTAACAGCGAGAACTGATTTTTGAAAACGAGTTACCATCTAGAGTCAACATCATGGGTACACAAAATATTCTACCGAAATTATAAATGGTTGAAATTTACTATTACTTCCGGTTTCAATTTCCAATTTCCGCCTAATAGAAATAGTAAATGGATCAAGATGTGGTCTTTTGCAATTAATTCATTATTCAAAGAATATATTTTATTTCCTCCGTTAACCTTCTACTCAAACCGGAATTGCTTCAAATTAGCCATTTCCGATTTCAACGTTTGTCGATATATAAAGAAAATGATAACGGATAGTGAGAAGTGGTTTCTGCAAACGATTTAGAGTCTAAAGACAAATATCTACAATACTAAATTCGGCTGTAGTTAGAATTTATTAGAACTTCTGGTTTCAATAACGGTTTCAACGTTTATCGCTATAGAATGAAAACGGCAGCAGGTAGCTAGAAACAGTTTTAAGCAAACGATTCAGCCTCTCAACAAACATATCGTTACTATCCATATAACTCTACTAAAAGTGGAAATTGTTCAAATTTACTAGTATTTCCTGTTCCAATACTGATTTCCGTAGAGCAAAAATGGTAAAAGATATTAAAAAGTGGCTTTTTGCAATCGATTCATCGTCTCAAGAATAGCCTCCTCCATTTCCGTGGCAGCTTTGATCAAAGCAGAATTTGTTAAAATTAGCCATATTCTGTTTGAACGTTCCTCGCCATAGAGCAAAAACAGTAACAGATAGAACATTTTTGTCCAAATGATTTACCGTCTCTAGGCAACATACCATAATTATTGTCAACACCCTACCGGAACAGGAAGTGGTTCAAATGAACTATTACTTCCTATTTCAATTCTTTTTTCCAGAGATCAAAACAATAGGAGATATCAGGATACGGCTTTTTTTTACGATCAACAGGAAGTGGTTCAAATTAACTATCATTTCCTATTTCAATTCTTGTTTCCAGGAATCAAAACAATAGGAGATATCAAGATACGGCTTTTTAAAATATATCAGAGTCGTAAGGAAATGTTCCTCCAAGAATTCAGCATCCCAAGAATACTTTCCACCAATTCCCATTCAAAAAAGAAGTAGCTGAAGTTAGCCAAGCTCGGTTTCAACGTGTATTGCTACATGTTTAATCTATGACTAAGAGTTTCAACTTGTTGCATATATTAGAGGAGTTTCCAGTACCAATACCAAACTAAAAGAAGTGAGTATCGTTTCACAGTATGAAACGAAGATTTCCAAACAATATGAATTCAATAGTGAAACTTGAAGTAGTGTTATCAACTGTCACAAAAGAAAATGTACGTTTTTCGTGGGATAGTATGTTTCTATCACCTCTCGATTTAATTAAATGTTTTAAAGGACAATCCCTAACCATAAATCGATAAATGTATTACCTCTCGTTTTGCAGCTCAGACAAGATACGATAGAAACAGGGACGTAGCCAGAGTTCTGAGTTTGGGGGGGTCATATATATATATATATATATATATATATATAGCGAGAGAGAGAGAGAGAGAGAGAGAGAGAGAGTACTCAGGATAATTCGCGGAAAATATCGTTTGGAAAACTCACCAATAGTTTGTCCTAAATTAAACTTTAACTACTCTTTCGAGGGTTAGAAATGTGAACCACTCCTGCGAAATGTGATAATGAAACAATAATTTAAAAATTATGTATTAATAATGTTTACTTATGCAAGAACATTATAAAACGCAATACTTGATACAGATACTTTTTGATAAATTTATACTTACCTTTTTGCCTTGAACCTTTATATACTTTGTAGCTTGAGAAAATAGTTACAAATAATATAGTAACAGACGTTTACTGCCCAAAAAATTCTGTGAGTTCCATGAGGCTACCTAAACTGAACACACAGGCTATCAAGACGTATATTTTAGTGTTAAAATGTAATATTCTACGTAGTTGAAGAAACATTATATACTAAACTAAATAAACTTCAATATAATTTCAACTAACTATCGTGTACATTTAATAAGCATTCACAAACTTTAGCATGTTTTTCAAAGATCGTGACTTCCTTTATATATTATACGGTAAACAATTATGGTCACATTTACTGACCAATTACCGTCAATTCTGGCTGCCAACCGATTACCCTAAAATTTACAGTACTACTGTAAAATGTATGGTTATAGGACACAAAAAGGCTGTATGTATGCCCTATTACCATAACTTTAATATAATATCGTAAATTTTAAGGTACTCGGTTGGCATTCAGAATTGATGGTAATCGGCCAATAAATGTGACCGTAATTTTTATAGTGTAGTACATTTTATTGTTCACAACATCGTTAACGTCTTTCATGCGTCTGAAACATAAATCAATATCCAAGAGGCCTACAATTACTTGAACTTCCGTGAACATAAAAAATCTAATCAACGAAGTCCTATAATAAAATAATAGTTGGTAAAATATTGGCCTAATATTACAACACTATTTTTTTATGTTGTTCTTGCATTATCTGACAACGTTTTGCCTCACTGTATTTACAAATTACTTGCTGAACACAAACTGTGACGCCTATGCAACGACTTTGCGAATTTATCAATAATTTTATCTTCTTCATGCTTAGAGGCTATCTCTTGTTCTATTTCAAGTGCGGCTAACGCTGATGTTCTATCCTAACCAGACTTACAACTAAGATATGATTTGAACCTTTTATGCACGCTCAAAGAACACTCACAAGAAGCTGATGACACAGGTAGCGTCAAGGCTATTTCCACCAAATTCGTAGTTGGAGGAAAATTGGCTTGGGCAGAGCAGCATGCAGGTCCGAGACAGGGCCGGCGCGAGGGGGGGTCGAGCCGTGCCACCGCCCAGGGCGGGAAGTCTGATGTGCGGTAAAATTTGAAAAAAGAAAAGAATACATGGGCGGCAAAATTTGGGAAAGAAAATAATAAAGGGGCGTCATGTGAAAGTACCGCCCAGGGCGGCAAAACTTCTAGCGCCGGCCCTGGTCCGAGATATTTGTAATTTCTTCCTTTTTCATAAGAGATTCTACATATTTATATATATATATATAACAATGAATTCATGTTCAGGAAAATCTGTTTCGAATTGCGTAAAAGACTCTTCCGTTGCTTCCTTCATCAAGAACAGTTTTGATTTAGGATGACACGCTTGAATGCCACGAATTACAGATATATTTTCCTTACAGAATCGTCTGTCAAACTTGCTCGCAATGTTGTCAACCACTGGATATAGGAGTTTTGTACGAAAATTCTCTTCAGTATAACCCTGTGTTCTTTTCTTCGGAATACTACCCGAAACCAGAAAATCTTTTATACTACTATTATCTCGCTTTTCTCTGTTCTGTAGTTGATGAAAACATTTTACACAATTTTGTTTGACAAACTCCTATGCTTCAGTGTAGACACGCAATGAATGTTCCTCTGTTCTAAGTTATTTTATGGCTTCAACAACCGAACAAATAAGTAGCTGGGCGTTTGCTAGGGTAATATCTTCTACTTGTAGAAAATTATTCAAGTAATTCCCAAGATCTTATTAAAAAACAATCAAGCATGAAAGAGTTGCAAATGATTTCAGTTTGTTCGTAATACCCTCAGCTTCAGTAGTCTTCTTAGCATCCTTTCCCTCTAATGCAAAGATTATAGCTCCATCATTCTTTCTCATAGCATTCAGTGAATGAACATGTGAAGCGCAATGAATGCCTGAAAAACCAGGTATACTGGACTGCTCTAAACCTAATGCTGTCTTGAGCCTGCTGTATTCGTCTATGAGCTTTTGTGACGGAGAAATATTTATGTTAAGTCTGCAATAAATCAAATAAAGGTATTTGCTTTTTCGAAGGAACACACTTCTACAATAAATTTAACTGATGTGTATACAGTGGATATACAGTGCGATTAGATGAGGCGTCCGAAATTACTTTTGCACACCACCACCTATGTGGCCTCTCATAACGCTCCGCCCATGGTAAGCTTGCCCAATGCATTTTCAGTCCTTATTAACACCTACCGGTACAGAAGCCAAAGTTTCGATAATTGTTTTCGATATGTATTCAGCATTTACCTCACGAAGTTTAACAAATTTCAAAAAGTGCCCTATCGGTTGAGGATTTTTCACATATCTCACACAAACACTAACTTGTTCAGAAACATGAACATCTCGTGTTTCACAGCCATAACACTGAATTTTCCAGCGGCACTTACAATGACATTGATGATTTCCTCACCCCAGCAGAAGATAACTTCATTTTGAATTTCTGGGGATAAATAAGTGATATTCCTTGGCGCTGTATAATTCTTTAAAAAAGAGTCAAAACGTAACAACTCGAATGTTTGTAAGAAATTCCCTTTATTTAAAGTGCTGCTTTTCATTTTTTTCTTAGTCATCGTTGCCTCGGAAAGCCAATCCCTATCGATCCAAATGGATCACAATCACCACTATACGCTTTAAGCACTCTCGATTGGTAGTTTTTCTTCTCTAGATGCGTGGTTTTGCAGATTCAGAACATCTCCAGTTTCTTTGGACCTCTGTAAGCAGTCATTCACATGAATGTTTTGCTGTGAGATGCTAGCAACTTCCTTATCAATACTGTCCGAATGAATATTTTCCTAAGCAACAACACGCACCTTATCAGTTTCGCTGCAAGTACTCACCAAATGCTTATCACTTTTTACGTGTGAAATAAAATATCCAGATTTTATAAATATCTCTATATTTAACTTATTTCAAGAATGCATGTAGCCCTATAGCAAACTTAACACTGTGCATTCCACGTTCAGTAAGAAAATAGATTCTTTCCCGCTCAGCCACAGTTGCCAGCGCCAGCACAGGTAGGGTATAAATAGTTTACATATTCTATCCTCCTCTGTTTTGCCAGAATCGCTGTTAAATATAATACAAATAAGGAAGTAAATCTACACTCAATACCTTCTTGTAAAACAGTTGAGTTGAGTTGATTTTAGTTTAGCGTCCCTTTCAGCAGCGAGGCTATATGAGACGTGAAAATACTGATTAACGTGGAATCCGAACCACATGAGCTCCCACCGGAAATCGAACCCAGGTCTCCCACGCCAAAAGCGCGTGCGCTTCTTGTAAAACAATTAAAATATAAGATAATATGTTGAAAAACCCAGCAATATGGGAGAGGTATTTTCCTAGCTTTGAGTCAAATCGACTTTTCATTTTTTTTTCTTAGTCGGTTATAGAAAGTGCATTCGTATAGCTTTTTAGCCTTAGTACTTCAAGGCGACTATAAGGCTGTAATCACTCTAAGGACTGGAAGAACCTCGCAATGCTAACAAAGTGACGGTGTAGAAGTCATTACCGTTCACTTTTAATGTTTAAGAAATACCTATAAATGGATTTTTAAAAAAACCTTTTCTTAGAAGTATGAATAATTTCGGTTTACTATGGATATTTCCTTCATTTATTGTCGGATAAAAACAATTTGTAACACATAATTATAAATATATATATTTGGGGGGGGGGCCAAGCCAAGATTTGGGGAGGCCGGTGCCCCCGGGCCCCCCTTAGCTACGTCCCTAGATAGAAATATCGTAAACCTTAATAGAAAGACAAAACAGCTACGTTCTTTTACAAGCTTCAAACTTACGAATATTAGCAGTATATATTTACAGAGTAGGGAGTTTCTGCTACGTTATTCCGTAGTTCATTGGATCCGTACAGAACTACCACCCAGATGCTATGTGAGCTTTGTGGTGGACAAATACCGTGTGCGTGGGAGTTTCCGGGGTGGTCCCGCTTCCTCCCACTGTTTTCATTCCACCAATTCATCCCATCATCATCCATACAGCCTGAGCCGTAGTTACCTAAAGAACGTATGACAAAGTCAAGTACTTGACCTACTAAGTAGAATTTGGTACGCTACCTTTAGACCACGGAGGCCAAAACCGTGAACTGGCGTGCTCATAAGATCAGTGCAATTTGTAATTATGTTCAATTAACAAGCCAAATACCAAACGATGTTACATGTTCCTGTATTCGTTATATCATAGTATGATACTACAAATATAACAAAATATTATGATAAAATAAATCACGAAGACGCCAGGGCGGATTAGGTGTTCCTGGAACGGTGGCTCAGTGATTGAGCGTTCACCACTGGTGGATGGGGTCCCTGGTTCGATCCCAGGTCTCGCCAAATGAAATTTGTGATGGACAAACACCGTGTGTGGGGGTTCTCGACGTTCTCCCGTTTCCTCCAACTTTATTAATTCCACCATTTCATTTCATTTATTCAACCAGCATCACCGTCTCCTTTAGCCTAGCCGACATAACTGTGGGACGTAAAACTCAAAGATTTCATTTGCATTGTTTTGTTTTCGTATTACTAGTAATAGCAGTAGTGGTATTCGCTGTCGTATTAGTATAGTAATAAGTAGTAGCAGTAGTTGTAATAGTAACAGTAGTAGCAGTGGCGGCAATAGTGGAATTAGCACTAGCATTCGTAATCGCAATAGTAGTAATAGTATTAGCAGTAGTAGTTGCAGTGTTAGTATCACATACAGTGTAGAAGTTTTACATATCTTCTCTGTTACTTTTAATACATTAATAAGTGTAGTATAAGACTTTTACGTCCATGAGCTGTATTATTGTATAATAAACATGGCTGGACACAGCAAGCACAAATAACAAATAGACAGACAGTATAGGGATATAGTAAACAAACCTTGAGTAACTTTTCACACGATTTTCCTATTTGAGAAGGACAAATAGACAGTGCAATATTGTGAAGATATGTGTATTTGGACCATATGGAAAAGTATCTTATTTTGAACAATGGGACATTTTATTTTAAAAGAACATTTCAGTCAAAAGCATCATCATTCGTTTCAAACTAAATCACCTATCGACTTTTTTTTTCTAAGTTCATTTGCCTCTGCTGTCTGTCATTCATTTCTTATGTTGTAAATTTTTCAATTAATAAAATAACAGATTGCTTCCCCGTCCGCAATCCTATCATCACTTTACCTTGGTTAATCTACGAGCATGCACTTTTTTCATCGAAACGCAAATCAGAGTGAATAACCGAGGATATGAACCCGGAAGGAACGCCAGACAAAAAGGATTGAGAGACTATTGGAAGGGACAGTCGATATGGAGCGAGAGAAGAGTTAGAATGTAGACCGCGAGCTTAATTTTGAAATTTACGATTGATAGCCTTGCTCTGTCTTATAGAGCACCTTCGTTTCGACTAGCGCCAGACAGCCATCTACGACGATGTATTGCTTTTGAAAAGAAGTTTTAAGTTTAACTAAAATCGCGGTCCTCGTAAAGTTGGCTTCTCAGTCCGGGTTTCGCCGACCCTTAATCTTGGTTACTTGGAGGAACGGCCAGCCAAACAGAGAGATGAACAAATGAAGGACCCGTTTTATAATGATATTTTTGATTGGTTATAAAACAAGGAAAAGAAAAATCCCAAAATTGAAAGACAAGCATTTTATTTTACGGTTAAAGAAGGAATCTTGTATAGAAAACAAAAAAACATCTAGTGGTATGAAATTTTTAGTTGCTGTACCTGTTTCATTACGCTATAAAGTTTTTGATGCGGCTCATACTTCTGCCATTGGTTCAAGTCACGGAGGCTTTTCTAAGACATATGATCTTTTAGTGAAATCTGTGTATTTCCCTAATATGAAACAATATATTTATCAGAAATGCAAAGAATGTTTAATTTGCCAGTCCAGCAAAAATAAACCTGGTTCTGCTTATGGTACATTGCAAACGTATCCTCAATTGCCGCCCTTCTATCGCATTTTCGTAGACATTGGAGGGGTGTACTCCTCGAGTAATATTTTGAGACACAAGTATTTGATTGTCGTAGTCGATGCAGCTACTCGGTATAGTATTTGTGGTTCATTAGCAGATATAACAGCGTCTTCTGTAAGTAGTTTTCTCTATGAAAATGTAATTTTGAAATACGGTATTTTCAAAGAATTAGTCACAGACAAAGGTCCATGTTTTACAAGTAACCTATTCAAGGAGTTGTGTGCAATGATTGGAGCTAAGATTCGATTTGCAAATGTTCAAGCTCATTACGCTAACGGGACTGCTGAGATAGCTATCCGAAACATTGAACAGAGACTGAAATCTGCGTTGTGTAATAAAGATGAAGGAAAATGGGTCGAACTGCTGCCATCTATTGTGTTAGCCCACAATTTAACTGTTAACTTATCCTCTGGATACAGCCCCTTTGAACTTTTGCATGGATTCAGATGTAGAATGCTACACGAAGCAATTTTGGACACCCCTTGTCAATTTCAGGACAATGCTGAACGTTTACAGCAACTTGGAGAAATACGAGACAAAGCCCATGATAAATGGTTCCAGAGACATAAGACGACAACGAAATTTTATGACAAACGTCATTCGAAACCCAATTTCAAAGTCGGAGACAAGGTATGGATTTTGGACAGTACCATGAAGAAAGGATCCATCAGAGCTTTCAGTGGACGTTATTTTGGTCCAGGAATAATTCAAGATATTGACCACCCAAATTCCTATTTTGTTAAGTTCAGGACTACGCGAGGAAGATTTAAGGTTGATTCCATTGCAGTACAGAGATTGAAGAAGTACTATGAGAAACAGGAGAAGGAAAACGAGGAAGAGGAAGAAGAAGATGACGTTGATTTGGATATACAAGACGTTGTCGAGGATGCTACTGCGAATGCCTGCTGTGCCGAAGTACAGGAAGAGAAACAGAAGAAAGAAAGAGAAAAAGAAGAACACTATGAGATTATTTTTAATCCTGCGGTGAACATGATAGAAAAAGAAGAAAATATTCCATCTGTGAATCTTCGTGAAGTTGTGATTGCCAACCAATTACCTACTTGGGCTGAAACAGGGAAGAATTGTTCCGGTTTGAAACCGAAGTTTGGTGCCAATTCTGCAATCAACAAGAAAATCAGTGTTTTTCGAGGAGATATTGCTATGATCAAAGCTGACGTCGTTGTCAACCCCAAAATGAATTACTCATTCCATTAGGAGGAGCAGACAGAAGTATCCAAGAAGCTGCAGGAGAAGAATTTCGTAAAGATTGCGAGAAAATACGTTCTTTAAAACCAGGACAAGTGAAGATTGCTCCAGGCTATAATCTCCCCGCTGATCATGTATTATTAACGTGTGGTCCTAGAGATGCGAACAAGAAGACTTTGGAGAATTGTTATAACAATTGTTTTGATTTTGTATTGAAAAATCAGTTTTCAACTGTGGCTTTTCCTTGCATCGTGCTGGCGCATTTCATTTCCCTAAGGAACCTGCTGCGAAAATTGCATTGTTGAATACACGAAAATTTTTAGAGGATCATGTGGACAATGTAGACCGTATTGTATTGTGTATTTTCGACAAGGAGAATTGGGATCTCTATCAGCGTCTTTTACCTGTGTATTTTCCCTTGGAAGAAGTAAAAGAAGTGGAAGCTGTTTCTCTGCAATGAAGTTTTTTTTTTTTTTTTAGAAAAAAAAGGAAAAAGAAGACGGTTCTCAAAGGAAGATTTGATGGATTAGGAACATCTGTGAAGTTGGTGACGAATTTTGTTTTGACACTGGCCATGTCATTATGGAATTTGTTTTGGTTTGTTTGTATTTCTAAGTCTTGCCGGCAATAACTATTACAACGAAGAGAAAGAGAAAAAGGAGTACTCATATAATCATTGTTTTTTTCAGTTACTTAGAACTGTTGGTTAACCTTGTAGAACACGTTCTTTTTCCTAGTCATCTTATCAACAGCTTATAAACTGTATAAATTAGTATCTAGGCGCCAGATCAACATGCTATTGATACATTATGTTTTGCAGAAGAAAACTAGGGAGATAGACGCGACTATGAATTGATATTTGTATACTATCTATGTTATGATAGTGAAGAAGGAATTCCTACGTTTTTTTTTTTTTTTTGGCATTTTTCAAGATGCATTTTATAACCCAAATGTGGATGTAAAGAAGAATGAAGTTTTTCTTTTCCTGGATTTTTGATTCGATACTACGATTTGTTATTAGTTATTGGGAACATACTCAGTCAATGTATTCTTTTCAAAGGAATATACACTGTTATAACCTCTTGTGTGATTTTAGTGATCTTTTGGAATGATCAATTTTTCATCGTCTGCAGTGTATATAGTAAACTTGCGTATTTCATCATGAAGATGACTTTTGATTTATTCATGACGAAGATTTGTACTTATTTGATATATACTTTTGTATATTTGTAGATTTGACTTAATTCCACATTTTCCTGTGGGTATACGTACTTTTACTTTCATATAAGAAGAAAGAAGTTTCTTTTCTTTTAGCGCATAATTAGTTAGGGATTTAGGAATATGTTTGGTGATAGTCTGTCATGTTGATTTCTTTTGAGGTTTTAATAGCCGGTGCAGAGGGCTATAACTCTGTCAATACGTCGGTCATTGTAGAACTAAATTCTCTACAATTCGTTTTTCTAAAACCTGAAATCAACATTCTTTTGTGTTGTTTTATCTATTCTTTCTATGGGTAGCTACATTAATTTTTCTTCTACCGCGTAATGATTATTTTGATTATAGAGTTACAATTTTATTGGAATTGGAATTTTTATTTACTATATATAGATATATACGTATGGATTATGGTTTAGTTATTACTTTTGCTTTTTTCCCCCTGATTTTTCGTCGATTTTATTCATTCCATCATTTTATCCAATTATTGTCCCTATTTTCGTATATTACGTGTTTTGGGCAGTCATTGACTGTATCCCCTAAATTTTGTGATGTCACTACTACATACCTGTCTACCCTACTCCTATGATCTACTTGTACTGAATGAACTTTCCAGTTATGTGATGTGTAAGGACATTGTACCTGTGATTTCCAGACCTACATTTGTGCTTAGTGATGCTGTGTTTACAACATCGACGTTGCTGTGCTTACGTCATTTGGCATTGACTGTTCTGCTATCAACTGTGTTAGTGTGTGAAAAATTTCTGCTGTACTCATCATTTCTTATCATATGATTCTTTCCAGACTATATTTGCTGCTGTGTTTTTATCATGAAGACTGAATGGAACTACAAAGATGCTAATGTTTTTTTTAAAACAGAAATTTAAAAAGTAATGTTTTTGTCTGTCTCCGAAATGTTTTCATTCGGGACTTTGATTTCAGGGGGGGGATGTGAAGATATGTGTATTTGGACCATATGGAAAAGTATCTTATTTTGAACAATGGGACATTTTATTTTAAAAGAACATTTCAGTCAAAAGCATCATCATTCGTTTCAAACTAAATCACCTATCGACTTTTTTTTCTAAGTTCATTTGCCTCTGCTGTCTGTCATTCATTTCTTATGTTGTAAATTTTTCAATTAATAAAATAACAGATTGCTTCCCCGTCCGCATTCCTATCATCACTTTACCTTGGTTAATCTACGAGCATGCACTTTTTTCATCGAAACGCAAATCAGAGTGAATAACCGAGGATATGAACCCGGAAGGAACGCCAGACAAAATGGATTGAGAGACTATTGGAAGGGACAGTCGATATGGAGCGAGAGACGAGTTAGAATGTAAACCGCGAGCTTAATTTTGAAATTTACGATTGATAGCCTTGCTCTGTCTTATAGAGCACCTTCGTTTCTACTAGCGCCAGACAGCCATCTACGACGATGTATTGCTTTTGAAAAGAAGTTTTAAGTTTAACTAAAATCGCGGTCCTCGTAAAGTTGGCTTCTCAGTCCGGGTTTCGCCGACCCTTAATCTTGGTTACTTGGAGGAACGGCCAGCCAAACAGAGGGATGGACGGATGTCGGCCCGTTGGAGGAATCGTCGAGAGGACACCGATCAGATCAGCAAGAAAGTTACTCCCTTCTTACCCCTTTTTCACCCCCTTTTTACATCACAGTCTGTTTCTTTTATACTTGTCACATTTTATTTAAATGCAACCCAGGTCAGGTCCCGTACCTCGCATTTTGTCAAGTTCCATGAATACAAAATCCTGGGCGCAACTTGTCGGTTCTGGCATCCCTAATTACGTTGTTTATGAGTACATTATCTGAGCTTTCAGACCGACAAGGGGCGACTGCACAATATTATGACGACATATTTCTCATTTTCCATTACATATTGAAGGATTGACTTGATTTATCAACTTGGTTGTTCTCAGGCCGGTTACGCCCGGCCCGTTTAGGGCCCGGCTCCTTTGTGCCCGGCCAGTTTAGAATCCGGACCGTTTGTGCCCGGCCTGGTTACAACCCGGCCCATTCTCTGCCCGGCTCGAGATTCGGGCCGGATCGGGTCGAGACGGACACAGAATACAGATCCATCCGGGCCGTCTTCGGGCCTGGCTTTGCAGGGCTCTGGTCTACAGACACACGGATAAAACCGTTTTATGAGACTTCTAGCATTTATGCACAGCATAGGTTTGAAGGTCATTTCTTTATTAACTTCATGAATTAAAGGGAACTTGTATTCCTCGAAAGGCATTTGTTGGTCCTTCAAGGTCAATCGAACAATGAAAAAACTGATACTAGGAGTATTTTAACACGCCACTCACTACAACGATATAACAGAATGCTGCCTCCGGCTGTTAATAAAAGGCTTAACTAGCTGGAACTCGCTAGTACAGGAGCAACGTTATATGCCAAAAAACGTTGTACTGTGTAAGAAATGCTAGGGGTTGTTCTGTCTATGTGTGCCGCCTCCTTGGTTTCCCTGGTTAAAGCACTCACACAAATAATCTTGTCAGGGCGCTGCAGGCAAGATTTTTAGTTTCGAAACATAATAAACATAATAAAATAAATATTTCTCGCTTGACACTATCAAAAAATAAACAATTAAAACATAGAGATGGGAGTTAAAATTTCTAACCTCTAAAACATAATTGATTGTTTCAAATGTGTTTCTGCAAAGGCAACCAAGGAACACACTAAGTTAGTCACTTTATACTTTATGTCCACAACAAAATCCTTGCAGGGGGCGCGATGGCTCAGTGGTAGAGCATTCACTTCTGGTGCTTGGGGTCCCGGGTTCGATCACAGTCCCCGCCAAGTGAACCTTGTGGTGGACAAACACCGTGCTCGTGGGTTTTCTCGGGTTCCGTGCATGTAGCGCCCGTAGACTTAGCGCCCAGTGTTTCTGGCTCACAGAAGGAATTTTATATTGATTTTATCTCACAATCAGGGATGTCCAGTTCATTTTACCACTCTTTCCACAGGTCGTTAATTCCTGTTATTTTCTTACATCCATGTTCCGTGTACTTATCGTCCACTAAATAAAACTGTTATGAAGAGGGAGAGAGAGAGAGAGAGAGAGAGACAGAGAGACCAGCCAATAGCACTGATTATGACGCTTCAATGAATCATAACCTCCGGGGGAAAGGGTGAAACGCACAAACGTAGTTATATATATATATATATATATATATATATATATATATATATATGTGTGTGTGTGTGTGTGTGTGTGTGTATGTGTGTGTGTATGTATGCATGTATGTAACTGTACTCCGTGGTATGCAATGCTCTACAATATTTAAATGTACTATAAACTAAGGTTACATATTTAGCTTTTAATGTGAAAACTATGTAAAACAGACGTAATCTAGAATACCGCAATGAGGATAAGGCATACAAAAAACGGTGAACATATTCTCACGACTTAAAACCGGGACAGTAAACTGGCGAAACACCGGGATAAGAGTCTTCATGGAGGTCACGGTGGTTCAGTGGTAGAAACACTCACATTTGGTTCATAGGATCCCTGGTTTTATCCCATCTTGCGTCAAATGGGGTTTGTGGTAGTCAGACGCTGCGTGCATGGATAAACTCGGAGTTCTCTTGTTTTCTCTCACTTTCTTCATTACACCATTTCATTCATTCTCACAATCACCGTCTCCTCTATCCTACTCCTATCTCCTTAATCGTGGGGTGTAAAATCCAAAGATTTCATTTCATTTCAAGAGCTTCCAAACCGGGACTGTCCCGGTAAAAATCTGTCATATGGTAACTGACTATATAACAACATCGGGTTTGATACTAAAAAAGAAAAAAAGTCATATTATCATATGGTATTACACAGTTTCAGAGAGAAAAAAATCTAACAAGCTATCCGCATTAAGTCTGATACATATTTCACAGCTTTATGCGTAATATAAATCTATATAGTTAAGCAATTGATATCATACACTACAAGCACTGAAAAACAACGTAACGTTCTATAATAAAAAGAACGTTGCTTTATTCGTAACCAATAAGTTAATCGCTCTACGAACCTTATTGTACACATTATACTCTAAAGTTACAGCCTTATGCAGTAATCAATTCCAATCAGATATTGAACGAGTATGGTGTTTCTTTGAGAATAATCCATCACTAAGTTGAACAAGCGCCTTTGAAAGCTAGTCGTCTTCCATTTTACCCTCTACTTCGGTAATTCATATCGCTGCTCTTGTTCGATGCAGTTGAAACCATGGTTTCATCCTTTTGTAATGTCCATCCACAAGGAAGGATGGACAGGTTCAACCTTTTGGAATTTCAAATTCGAAGCTTCTATCAATTTACTCGTTCGTGTCTCTTTCTGTAATTTTGCTATATGAACGGGTATGTTGCGAGGAAACAAAAGAGGCTAGCAAAGAAATTGAATCGTAAGATCACCGTAAGATGAAAGTCGCATACTCCAGATACTACCTGATGCGTAATGTTGATCAAAATAAATTAGGAATTCTTCAGTTTCTTCTGGTACGATTTGCTGTAAGTAATCCATCACTTCTGACCCTTGTCAGAGAGAAGGAAAACAAATCCGTCCACCATTCCATAGAAATCGGACTTTCTCATTCTCCCTGTAAAAATTCGCCAATCTCAAGTGCTGCAGTATGTACTTCGTGTTCGTGTGACTTGTCTGGAACGTTTTGGCTTACGACTTCCCTCACTAGCCACGTCTGGTTGTGAGTTTAATTTACATATTCCTATACATGTTTGTTTTATCCCTCCTCGCTGATCTAGTGACAAGAACGCAAGCCTTTGGCGTATGAGGTTCAAGATTCGATTCCTGGTGGGAGAGCATTGAATGACCAAAGTGGTTCGGATTCCACTATAATCAGTAAATTCAAGTCTTCTTTAGTCTACCTGGCAAAACCATGGGACATAAAACTAAATACAAACCTATTTATTATTATTATTATTATTATTATTATTATTATTATTATTATTATTGTTATTATTATTATTTATTTTTTTTTATTTTTTATTTTTGCAAAAGGGAGGTTTTATTATGAAGTAAAACACTATTCAGAAGTGTAATATTGAAATTTGCAAGAAGAAAACTTATTTCTGCGTAACAAAATTTAAAAATTAATTAGTCACAGGTAATTGTTTTACAATTCTCCATGTCTTTTTAGGTACTTTTCACTACACTAATTAGCACTTTGATAAGTCGTGATGAAATGTAAACATAGTTTCGTTGCAATTCTCCATGTCCAGTAGGCATTTTTGACGTACTGTTATTAGCGCTTTTGATATTTCGAGATCACCCACATGATATTTCTGTGCCCCACCCAACCATTTTTCCCAGGAAAATACGAAACACATATTCCATCATTTAACGTTTATAATATCTGTGCACAATTTCATTCACTCCGGCTAACTTCTTCTTGTCTTTCGGACCTCAAATTTCTCCAAATTTTGGGTGGAGGCTTTTACCCTTAAAACAGTTTTCCCCAGAAAAGAAAAAAACACGTATTCGTTTATTTCATGTGTAATATCTACCTGCCAAATTTTATCAAAGTCGGAGTGTTACACTTCGAAAATGTTACATGTCAGTACATTCATGTAGCTTGCATTTGCGGCAGAAAGTTCTTGTTTTGTGCTCCCTCTTTGCTGGAGAGAATTTCTTAGACTGTTCCTCTTCAGTATGCAGGGAAGCTTCCATTCTCCGTGATTTTTTCTCAACGTTGGCGAACTGCTAACCAGACGAAATGAAGAATTTACGGCATTTCAAACTTTTTTAATGTCTGTTTCTCGTTTGAAATTACGCTTTGATGACACAATACCATAAGTGTTGAGTCCACTTACATCAGTTATGTAAAATACTGTCATAGGCCATTTTGTTCATTGTTTTGTAATCTAACAGCGAGCCATATGATTGTTAGTGTGAACGTCTGATTTTGATGTGTTGTAATATATGATAACTTTGAGTTTTTTCCTCCGCTCTAGAAGTGACCACTTCAGGATAGTTGTGCATTGTGTTTTGCAATGGGTGATCTTACTAGATATATATTGTCAAAAGAGACAGCGCACCCAAAAAATGAGAAATTGTTCGTCTACAGTCATATTATATGTAAGAATAAAATTATATTGTAGAGTGTGTAAAGAATCTGCAACTTCACAAATTAGGAACAGTTCATCATCAGGTATTCTAATAGCGCCGATGTTGTCATCAAAATATAAGGCAGCCCATGTAGGATCGCTTTTCTCTGGAGTTTTACTTTTTGCATTAGCACGTGCTTTTGCATTAGCTATAGGTGCTACGCTTCTAACCAATCCTCTGGATAAGAAAACTACTCAACGTCTCATTTCAATATCGGTACCTGAACAAGAAACTTCAGTTGCATTTGTATATAAGTCTGCTAATATCTTATCGTCTATCGGGAATCAATTTCTTCATTGTTTATTGATTTACCAAAAATATTCCTCCTCTACCATCAATAGTGACGTGTATTGTTAGTGATCTGTTTGTCTACCACGTGCAATGATCAAAACACACTAACAATAAACAAAACTTTACATACAATCAGTGGCAAAGCCAGGATTTCTATTCGGAGGGGGGCTCAGTGTCCTACTCCGGAAAACTTTTTTGTTAATGTGGAGACTGAAAGCACAAATTTAGATTTTATTCTAGCAACTTTTTAAAATTTTGGTTCTTGGGAGTTCATATTCCGGGAAACTCTCCATGGATACGCAACTGCATACAATGGAAAAATTAATACAGTTTGATAGACAAAAGCAACTATTATGCTTCTGACAATGGACTTATATAAGTGAATAAATAAAGAAAAGCTGCTACTAAAATAAGCAAAATTGCAAATAATTAAATCAATCAAACTAAATAATAATACATAAAGTTGCAATATGTTATATCTGACTTCAGTGGCGGCGATTGGACGTTAAAAGTGGGGGGGCAAGACATGATCTGAATATTTGTATATCAATCTTAGTTTCCCTGGGTGTTTCTAACATTCTGTTTGACGAGAGGTTGTATAACTAATAGGATACTATATTTTTCGGTTAAAATGCCGTATATCGTATTTCATATTTTATTAAGTAAATTGACAAAAGCAACGGAGGTAGATATTAGCCCTTTGTACTCTTAAAACAGCGAAAGTGTAAGAAGAAATTTGATTCCTTGCTCATGAACATCTTAAAATTATGTCTGGGAAATTGTGTAATCAGATTATTTAATAACAAATTTACAAATCAAATAAATAGAAAGGATAATACTTGTATTAATCATAGCAATGAATAACGAGTCTTGTTTCGTAGAAGTTATATTGAAACTGGGGATTAATGAGTAACTTAATTTTTAATTTCACAGATGCTATTAAATGTATGTTATTACTCTTACAAAATGAAAGACAGTAAATACTACAAACATATGCTACCACATTTAAAGAAATATTTGCTTTTGCAGCTTCCCAAAACGTGTTCGTTGCCATTAGGGGCAGTTTTCACTTTCTTGGAACATATCAAAAAACAATATTTAAAATCACTTCACACTCCACTTATACAAAATAATCCTAAAACCTAGAATTATGTTGAATTCACTAAATTTAATTGTATATACACTCGTACACCCCTAAACACACCATTTCACTCGTATATTACACTACAAAACAATGGAAAAGGTACAAGCTGTTTCTTAATACGCTCTTTTTAATTAATATTCATTACTTTAGAAAGAAGAAAGGACATTTTAGGAACTGTCAATTCTTGTGCAATTAAAGAATAACTTATGAAATACTTCCTTTTTTGCGAAATGTTCTCTCAATTAGTTTCAAAGCGGCTGACTACCATATCGAGCCCTTGTAAGAAGGGGGTAAATCCATTTTTTAATTTTGTCAGGGAACGAACAAAAAGTGACGTCCTCATGTTTTCACAATTGTTTAACAACTTTTTTTTTTAGTGGTTGATTTCACTCATTTGTATTAAGTAGTGACCACTAAAAAAATGTTAAACAATCCTTAAACATAAGGGCGTTACTTTTCCTTCGTTTCCTGAGAAAATTGAAAAATGGATTTAGCAGGTTTTGCTTCTATACCCCTAAATTGAAAGTATGCTGGAATTGTTGTGCTCCAATAGGTAAATTTTTGGGTTATTTTCCGTGGCAATTAAAACGGAATTCCTGTAGCTTTCTTAACTTCACGGAAGGCAACAAATACGTAGTCATGCAACGGCAAATACTATATGGCACCATTTTTTCCTATGAAACAGTAATACATACAAAAACTTTACATTTCCAAATGAAACTATATACATTAATGTGTTACTTCAAAAAAGTGGGGGGGCAACTGCCCCCCTTTGCCCCCCCCCTAATCGCCGCCCATGTCTGACTTCATTGGTACAGTTAGAAGATTATCAGAACGTTCACTCCGCTACGAGTCACAATCTCAATCTATTCTGAATATATCCTCACATTTCTTCATTAAGGCTCGAGTTTAATGGACCCACTCGGCACCCAATGCTATAAATTTTAAAAACTATCACTTAACTCACGGAAATGAAAAAAAAATACTTAAATAACATAATACAAGAACACAACCAGGGAAATGTCATAGAATTTCAATACTTACTAAGCCTTAGTAATTATTAAAGAAAGTATGCGTACGAGTGCAATGGGCCCACCTGGTAGTCCTAGGCAGTGGCGGCGGTTGGACGTTAAAAGTGGGGAGGCAAGACATGATCTGAATACAGTATTTGTATGTCAATGTTACTTTTCCTGGTTGCTTGTAACACTTTGTTAGACTAAAGGCTGTATAACTATTAGAAGGCTGTTATATAGACTAAAGGCTGTATAACTGTATAACTATCTTTTTCAGTTAAAATACCGTATATCTTGTTTCATATTTTGTTACGTAAATTGACAAGAGCAACACAAGATACTAACTCTTTGTACTCTTATACAACGAAGGTGTAAGAAGAGATCTGATTCCTTGCTCATGAAATCAAAAAATCATAAAATCATGCATCTTAAAATTCTGTCTGGAAAATTGTGTGATCAGATTAGGGACCTATTTAATAACAAATTTGCAAAACAAATAAATAGAAAGGATAATATTAATCAAATAATCATAGTAATGGATAATAAGGCTTGTTCTGCAAAAGTTATATTGAAACTGGAAATTAATGAACAACTTATATTTTTAATTCCACGCATGTTATTATATGTATTATTACTCTTAGAAAGACAGTAAATACTACAAGCATATGCTACGACATTCAAATAAATATTTTTGCAGCTTCCCGAAACATGTTCGTTGCCATTAGATGCAGTTTTCATTCTCTTGGAATACATCAAAACTCAACAATACTTAGTCACTCCACATTCCAGTTATACAAAATAATCCTAAAACCTAGAATTACGTTGAATTTACTAAATTTAATTGTATAACAAAACTGTATATGTACACCCCTAAACTCATATATTACACTGCAAAATTATATATTCCTTACTGAGCTTCTTCGTGGCTAAGCGGTTAACGTACGCACCTTTGACGTGGGAGACCTGGGTTCAATTCCCGGAGGGAGCTCACGTGGTTCGGACTATACGTTAATCATTAAGTTCACGTCTCATATAGCTTCGCTGCTGAACAGGATGTTAAACTGAAAAAAATCAAATCAAAATATTCCTTACTATAAGAAAAGAACTCAATTTTTCAAGAAAAGAACTGTTTTAGGAACTGTCAATTTTTGTGCAATTAAAGAATAACTTGTGAAGGACTTCTTTTCTTGCAAAATGATATCTCAATTAGATCCAGAGCGGCTTACTAACATATCGAGCCCTTGTAAGATGAAATGAAAGTACGCTCGAATTGTCTCGCTCCAACAGCTTAATTTTTGGGCCATTTTTAGTGGCATTTTTAAAACGCAATTTCTGTAGCTTTCTTAACTTCACGGAAAGATAACCAATACGTACTCATGGAACGGCAAATATTTTATGGCACCATTTGTATTCTATAAACCAATAATACATACAAAACTTTATATTTCCAAATGAAACTATATACATTAATGGGTCATTTCAAAAAGTGGAGGGGCAACTGCCCCCTTTGCCCCCCTAATCGCCGCCCGTGGTCCTAGGGTTAAAAGTGTATCCTTGTATGGATATTAAGATAGAGGAAATACTAGTTCTTGCCGAATTTCTTTAACTACTTACGATATGTTCCATTATTTTTAAACTAGGGTTTTTTAAAATTTTTGTTCTTTAGTTGTCAAAAGAGGGGGGATGGGATAGATGATTTGAGTACGAAACTATATTTATACATATAAACTAGTTCTCTCTTTGGTCAACCCTAGCACACTGATAAGCATCAAATATTTTCTGGGCGCTAAGTATACGATATTATATGTGGGCGCTAAATCTACGGGCGCTAAGTGCACTCCACGTTTTCTCGGGGCACTCCCGTTTCCTACCACTTTCTTCATTCCACCATTTCATTCATCTCTCATCATCACCGTCTCCTTTAGCCTAACCACCATAACCGTGGGACGCAAGACTCAAAGATTTCATTTTCAAAATCCTTGCAAGTTCTTTTTGCAATACCATTAGAATTATTTTTTTTATGATGATATTTTCATTTTAATTTGTATGAATGTAGTATTTTCTTTTAGTAACGTTTGATCATATCACTGCCTCTTGCACTCATTGTGCATCATGTAAGTTGTTGAAAATATACACTAAATACCACGATTATATATGTTGGGAATATGCATTACAGGAATTAAACTTGAACCGGGTTTCAACCTGTTTCTTTACGTTTAAGTCAGCCGTGTTACCGACTGAGCTAGGACAGTCCCAACTTATCCTTATATTACCGGTATATTTTACTTTATCACAGCACAGCCCTTTATGACAGTGTTCATAAAAGATGTTAACTAAAAAGAAATCAATCAAAAAAAATCGAGACACCCCTGAAAACATATAACACGTCCCGCCATTTATATGCACCCACATACATTTTGGAAAGTCGGCGCCGTTGGTTCTATCTGTTGTGTTTGAAATCAGTGTTCCTTTCAGAAACTATGTTCCGGGGGGGGGGCACACTTCGTATTCCGGGGGCACTATCGATAACTTTCTATTTTTTTATTATATTGTAGACGTATTATTTTGGTCTCTTCTGGGGGGCACTCTCAGAGCTCCGGGCGGGCACTGTTTGAAATACACCTAATCTAATATAAATAAAATAAAAAGTTTGTGTGTCTGTCTGTCTGTATGTATGTATCTGTGTGCTGCCTGGAGACCAGACAAGAGGACCGAGAGTTACCAAATTTTGATCTTGGGTACCTTGGCCCAGGTTCCGGATCAAGACGAAGCGTTTTTTTTTTAAATCGAACCAGTAAGTCTCAGGAGACGTTTACAGGGACATGTAAAAGTAGTAGAAGATAACCGATATTAGTGTCAAATTCAAAGTTTTGGCGGTCGTTGAGATCAATGGTGAAACTCCGATTGCATTAACTTCCAAATTAACCCCACTTAGTTGCGGGTCAGGGTACCGGAGAGGATAACTGACATGTAAAAATAATCCAAAATGGCCGATATTAATGTCAAATCCAAAGTTTTCGCACTCGCTGAAATCAACGGTGATACTATAGAGGCGTTGACTTCTAAATACAGCCACCATGCGAATAATGGGTTTTTCTGATAGTTATTAATAAATGCAAGAAATAAATTATTAATAATAAATGGGAACAGATAGGAATGCATTTTGAAAGAAAGAAACGAAAGTGTAAACATACATAACCATGTCTGACTTTACATAATCTATCCTAAAACACGATCACTAATCTAACAAGAAGAAAGTAGACTTTGGTAAATTAACTTCGGGGTCATTTTTCGCGAGGTAGTATTGCACATTTAAAATATGAATATTTAGGGATGCGCACGAGTCGAGACATGTCTCGAATCTGGACTGAAATTCAAGTTGACACACTTTGTAAAATTCGAGACGAGTCAAGACAAATTTATTTCTCGACTCTAATTTTCGAGCCGAGACACGAGTCGAGTCGAGACTTTTCGTAAAAATCTCGACTCGAATGTGTCGAAAATTTTCCTATAATTTTTGATATTATTTTGAAGAAAGTATTCAGTCAGAAACAGCCTTGAAACCAATTCCAGTATTTATTACTTTAGAAAGGTACCGAACGCATAAAATGGTTAATCTTTCGAAATCAAGATTTAATCTTTAGCTCAATTCCGTTAATTAAAACTAATAATTAATGTCGTGATATTTGATTGTACTTCAAATATAATAATAATAATAATAATAATAATAATAATAATAATAATAATAATAATAATAATAATAATAATAATAATAATAATAATGCTCCGGGGTACATACACGTGAGGATGTATCTAGTACAGCTCGAGCAAGGCACAATGACGGCCGACGCGTATCGCACACTGCTTGCAGACTACGTACACCCTTTGATGACGACCATGTTTTCCAACGGTAGTGGCATTTTTCGTCAAAATAATGCACCATGTCACAAGGCCAGGAGTGTGATGAAGTGGTTCAAGAAATGTTCAACAATGTTCTATATCTGTTGACGATGTGCGAATTACAAGGGAATGAGGGAAATCCCCATTGGTAATACTATATGCTCCTATAACCAAAGGAGATTTCCCTCCATGTCAAAGAACTATGTGCTGTGTAATTAAAATGTATGAGTTGTTTTATCTGTTGTGTGTATGAAATAAATTATTTAAAAAATGCAACAAATAAATGATTAACAATACATGTGATCAGATAGGAATGTATTTTGAAAAAAAGAAAAGAAACGGTAAACATACGTAACCGTATTTAACTATACATAATGTGACTAAACTAACCGATGGTAACTAATCTAGAATAATGTAGGAAAGATGCAAGAAAGCAATTAATAATAATAAATATCAATATATAGAAATATATTTTGAAAGAACAATGTTTCCCAGAAGTAGCTTTGTAAATTTAGGATTTAGGATTTAGATTTCTAGGCTTTCGGCATCTGAGACCATTTAACCCGTCACGTTCGAGGGATGACGTCTCTAGGCGAACACACTTTCCGGGGAAAGGGAAGGAAGAAAGGATTGGGGAAGAAAGGAAGTGATCTGAAACCTAAGGTATCACTCGGGCATCTTCCTGGTGTGAATGTGGAAAACCAAGGAAAATCTCATTCAAGGTGACTGGCCTGAAAATCATTTTTTAATTTTTCGACCGAGTGTCCCCACCAGGAATCGAACATGGGACCGCCTTCATGTAACCATATAAACGTATGTTTGTCTATTCCATTACATTGCGAATAGGCGAAATTGGAACAATGTTGCATCGGAGTCAGTCAATTAGTTCGAATAAAATCTGTTATTCATAGCACAATCCCTTCGAGGACATTTCCAAGATCGGGGCAGTAACCCACATGGTCGAAAATAGTGTTTCCAGGAGATGAGACGAGAGAAGACTTCAAGCTGTCTAGTCTCGTGATACGAGACACGAGAAATGTATCGTCTCGTGGCAACACTAGAGCGAATGAGGCCCACAAAAAGGAGCTGTTATACAAAGTGGTTAAAATTACAGCTTTTAACCACTTTTGTTTGGTTATCAGCACAACACACAACACGACTACAATCTTCCAATCAGTGTTTCTTTCAGAAAAAATGTTCCTGGGGGGTATATTTAGGATTCCGGGGGTACTGCTGGTATTATTCTATTATAGATGTATTATTTTGGTCTCCCCGTGGGGGGTACTCTTAGAGTTCCAGGGGGCAGCACCCCAAAAACATGTCTGGAAGAAACACTGCTTAAAACAACGAGTACTTAGTTTCGACCACGGGCGCCCGAAGGGAGGGGGATGTTGCCCGGCCGCCCTTGCTCACGAAAATATATAACCCTATGTGCAATATAGCAAACTACGTATATTAAATATCAGGCGTAATATAGCAATCAAGGAGATGACCCCCTTAAAAAATTCTTCAAACGCCAATGGTTTCCAGTAATGAATTATTACAACAGGAATATTTGTCAATATCGTCGGTACAGTCGAAAGGCAAGCCTTCCCCACTTATTCTGAAATCCTTTTTTCAAAACCTCTGGCGCCACTTCAAAATATAAGAGGGCCCATGTGACTTTCTGATTTCAAAAATGACTTTGGTTCGAATAACATCATAAAACAATAAAACGAAACTAAATTTTACTGTCAAACCAGCATCCTTTCAAACTCAGTACAGGAAAAGGCCTACACGTTTCTGTCTTTGTTCGGAACGAGAAAACTCATGAAACAATGGTTAGTTGCTGATGAAATGGCATTAACAGAACTTTATTTCTATAAAGGATTTTTAAACATAGGTATAACCACCAGCCCTCGGAATGAAATATTCTGAAACACTGATCTCAAAGAATGGTTTAACATTTTACTTGAATCTGGAACAGTATCACTAAATATTTAAACTTGAATCGGTTTGAAAATAGAAATGAAAGCTGTTTGTAAGAATCATTTAAAAAGTAACTTTAGGTCTTCCTTGTTCTTTTAGGATAGTCCTCATTTGAAATAATAAAAGCTGGTATACTTTCGAAGGCAATAATTTATTCCGAGTTAATAAATTTTTAAACAATTTTAAAAACTGTCTTTTCATTTTTGAGACATGAGACGATACGAGGCATTTCAAGAGACGTCTCGTCTCGTCTCGGAAACGAGACGGGACAAGTAGTCTGTCTCGTCTCGTGTCTCGTATCAAAGGTTTCTGTCTGGTCTCGTGGCAACACTAGTTGAAAGAAAGAAACAAATGA
Organism: Thermobia domestica; assembly: GCF_964235325.1. Taxonomy (NCBI): domain Eukaryota; kingdom Metazoa; phylum Arthropoda; class Insecta; order Zygentoma; family Lepismatidae; genus Thermobia; species Thermobia domestica. The sequence goes on along the minus strand of NC_137467.1, from coordinate 188,174,544 downwards.
AATCTTTGGGTTTTACGTCCCACGATTATGCCGGTTAGTCTAAAGGAGACGGTGATGATGAGTAATGAATGAAATGGTGGAATGAACAAAGCGGGAGAACCCCGAGAAAACCCACGCACACGGTGTTTGTCCACCACAAAGTTCACTTGTCGGGGACGGATCGAACCCGGACCCCAAGCACCAAAGTTCAACGCTCTACCACTGAGCCGCCGCGGCCCCAAGAAAGAAACAAATATGTAAAGATACATATATGAGTACACACACACGGATAAAGTAGTCATACATGTATTTTAATCTTCTGACTACTTAACCCCGACTAATTTAAGATGCAAGAAAGTAATTATTAAGAAGAAATATAAACATATAGAAACGTATTTTGACAGGGAAAAAAAGCAAAGCAAACCAGCCGTGATATGAATCTGGGTTGCCCACTCAGCAAGCAGACACCTTACCGAATTATCTGCTTCAGAACTTGCAATTTGTGGTTTCGAAGCTTTATTTATACTGTGTGTGTTACGTAACGACGCTACGGGATGTCATTACTAGTGCGACCACCTCATTCAAGACCCTTTTTGTAAATTGTTTGAGGAAACAAGAGTGATTTCGTAAATCAACAAAACGGATCTTGTATATAGAGGGTGTAACTAAAAGGTACGACAAAACTTCATGGGTGGATTCCTTATTGGTATACAAGAAAACGTTCCGATGACCATAGGTCGGGAAATGCATCGTTCCAGAATTACGGCCTTTGAGCCGACTACTAGTATGAAATAGTCACATTCTGGTCGCTCCTTAATGTGTCTCAATTTAAACCTCAATATATCTAACTCTGATTAAGATAGGAAGGAAATTTTAGTAGCAACGTGTTCTGCAAAAATTAAGCTTTCCGCTGATATGCATTTTATGAGTGTATCCCCAAGGAATGCCATCTCCAAAATGCTGATGCAAAAATCAAACAAAAAACAAGTAATTACCCTCCCATGTCCACCGTGGTACTCCCACACATACATAAAATATACAGGGTGAGTCAAAAGTCTTTGGACACCTGCATAAGTTTGAAAATCGACGGGAAAAGTAAAAAGTAATGATGGGAACAGAGGATTGATGAGGGGCCGCAACTTTTGAAATGTATGTCATTCATGGCCGCCATCTTGAAATCCGCTATTTTGGATTCACGTCATTATTTTTAAATAGGAAGGGGGTGTATGACCCATCAAGTAACACTAGCTTGAGCTCAGGATTTTAGTGGTGTAATTTGTTTTTCCTATCTAGTACAGTTTAGAAGTTATTAATGTTCAAAGGTGGGAAATTACCTTGATGCTGAATGCTACAACACATGCTCTACCTGTTGTCCATTTCGTGCAATGCACAACTGTAGTCCCTGCAACCACTCTGGTGCACACGGAGGAGATGGCTCCTGAAGTTTGGTCACAGGCTTGTTGGATGCGTTCCTCCAGGTGTCTCAAATCACGTATTGTCTCAGCATACACTATCTGCTTAAGATGTTCCCATAGATAAAAATCAAGGGGCGTTAAGTCAGGGGATCTGGGCAGCCACTCCACGGGACCACGGCGACCAATTCACTTCCGTGTCAGTTGTTCACCCAACCATTGACGGACACCAAGTCTATAGTGTGGAGGGGTTCCATCGTGCTGAAAATAAGATGGGAAAATGCCGTCAGTGTTCAGTGTGGCAGGGAACACAAAGTCCTGCAATAGTATCAGATACTGTGGTGCAGTTAAGGTGTTGTAACTGAAAAATGGCCCAATGATGCGGGTGTCCCATATGCCACACCAAACCATCACCTTCGCTGGACTATGTTCTTGACTCGCGTCAACCCAGATCGGATTTGCGTCACACCAGTATCGACAATTATGTCGATTAACCTCCCCGTTCAAAGTGAAATACGCCTCGCCACTGAACAGTATGCCCTTGACAAACGCAGTATCCAGTTCGTGTTGTTCAGTAGCCCACATGCAGAACTTCAACCGGCGATCAGGGTCATCCTCGTTCAGTTTGTGTTGCATGTGCAGCTTGTAAGGATGCCACAGACTGGTGTGCAATATCCGGATAACGGAGGATTGACTTTTTGAACATGCTAGGGACACATGACGGGTACTTCGTGTAGAACTTTTCACAAACGACGCAACAACCGCCGTTGCAGTTTCGTCATTGGTGGCAGTCTTTGGTCGCCCACTACGTGCCCTATCTTGAACAGAGCCCGTCTCTCGGAATTTGATGATCACGTGAGCCACCGTGCTGTGCGATACCGTTTCTCTGTCTGAGTGTCGTCGGTTGTAGTCAGCTGCTATTGTTCGGTAGCTGCGTTCCACTGATATAAGGATGATTTCGATCTTCTGTTCACGTGTCAGACCTATTTTAGATCACCTGGAACAGAGAGAACTTGGTCAGTATCAAAGTAATTTCCCACTTTTGAACATTAATGACTTCTAAACTTTACAAGATAGAAAAAACAAATTACACCCCTAAATTTCTGAGCTCAAGCTAGTGTTATTTGATGTGACATACACTTTCCCATTTAAAAAAGACTTGAATCTAAAATGGCGGATTTCGAGATGGCGTCCATGAATGACATACACTCCAAAGCTTTCAGCTCCTCATCAAACCTCTTTTCCCATCATCACTTTTTACTTTTCCCGTCGATTTTAAAACTTATGCAGGTGTCCAAGACTTTTGACTCACCCTATATATATAGGCGGAAAGTATCGTCCTTTAGAAATATATAGATATCAAAAATATCTTCCTAGGTTAATTAGGGTCTGAGTTATTGAGGTTTAAATTGAGTCACATTAAGGAGCGACCAGAATATGACTATTTCCATCATTAGGCGGCTCAATGGCCGTAACTCTGTAATGATACATTTCCCGACATATGGTCATATGAACGACTTTGCTTGTCTACCCATAAGGAATCCACCTCTGAAATTTTGCCGTACCTTTTTGTTACACCCTGTATGTATGTGTGTTGGTGCAACAATAAGTTTCCAAGAATATAGATTCATTCAGTTTTGATTTTAATCTACACAACAAATGCTTTTTTATGAAAGCAAGGAGCCTGCGAGTTAAAGATGGTTAAAGACCGTAAATAAAATTGAAGATCTGAATTGCAGAACATCCGAAGTCCACCGGAGTACTTTTTTGTTTTTAGAATAAAGACAAGAAGATTATACTTGGAATGCTATTCTGTTTAGCTGAAATTATTTTGATTTTTTTAAAAAAAGTTTTGACTTGGACTTACGTATTATGCAAGTGAATAGCCCTGAAACATAGATGCTAACATAAAAAACAGAAAACGAAAACTACGAAGAAAAAGAGTGGACTTGGGATGTTTTGTAATTCAGGTTTTCAATTCAAACTTCAAATGGAACTGGGGTAACTCGCAGACAATGGCTGACTTAACACTTTGATAATAGCGGGTGTAATAGCTGGTTTGAGAACACAATTGATATGGCCTCTGTAGCTAAGTAGACTCCCGCCCTTCCCCCTCAACATTGGATACGGAAATGAAAAATTTATTTAGAATTTGATTGTTGATTCCTGTATATTTCAAGCATCACTTCCCGGAATCTGGGCCTGTGATATGTCGATATATCGCTATCATCGATATCTATATTATCATATATCAACATTCGATATCGCAAATATATGGACATGAATATAATCATTCTAAATTTTCGATATCGATATTCGGGGAGTGGGGATGCGAGGTATAAAGGTCCCCTAAGACTTGCGATGGATGAAGAAATTAAACTTACTTTCTGCAAGAATGTTTTCTAATCATAATATCTATATTACCAAACATTGCAATGTAAATACATCCACTTGCAAATTTGCAATATTATATGATGTAATTTCTTAGGCGCCAGAAATTTTTGTTCCCTGAAGAAAGAAACAAAAAATCACGTGGAAAAGCAAGTACTTCGAACTTTGAACTAGAATTTACCGTAAGAAAGTTTTTTTGTTTCTCTTCCTTGGAGATTTCCATCCCTTTTGGCCTTTGGAACCGCTAATTGACAAAAGGTGCACACATGATCGCAACATGCATTTATGCTCTGAGGCAGAGTCAGAGATTTAGAAAAGGAAACGACTTTCTAATAATAATAATAATAGTAATAATAACAATAATAATAATAATAATAGTAATAATAATAATAATAATAATAATTATTATTATTATTATTATTATTATTATAACAATGGGGTTTACAACTAGGGTCTTGTCTCTTTATCTTGCATGGGAAGGCCGCAAGCCTGCTACGCCACTGGTGTCTCCTATTCTGTGTTTGTCTCTTTTTCGTTTCGTGTAAATATTTGTTTTTGTTCTGTTAGGCTTTTATATGAAACTTTTATATTATGTAACTTTTTCTTTTTATGGCTTTCTTTTTTTAGGTGGGGCGGGGGGAAAGAGAGAAATTCTTTCTTCTGATATCTGTTTCTTACCATTCATCTTGTTTGAACTGCTTAAGTAAGTCATTTTGTAACTTTTGATGTCATCCAACTCCACCACAATAATAAAATTGTCATTCTTAACAATTTGTTTTATTCCCTTATTTGCAGTTTGCCACACTGATATATTTGTGACAAAATTGAGGTTTTGTCCAACGCCTTTCGAATTCGCAACCAACCCAACCGCCGAGCTTTTTGGGTTGCTTGCTATTGCAGGAAAAGGAGAATTGCAGGTGGTAATGCATTTTTGGAGTCGTGTATACAATACTGATTATATTCAGTGGCAAAACATTTATATGCACCACTATATGGTAATTCTGGCTTTTGTTGGAATGGTATCCTTTGAGATACACAATTTGGTCGCAGTTTCATTCTTAATCTTCCACTATTCGTATTTTTCTAATCGTCTACTTAAATGAAACCTTGCTTACGTTTCTATGTTCAATTATGTTCGAAATCTATGGAAGTCACTATTATAAAGTAACTTATGATTTACACAGCCATGTTGTTTCAGCAGATGATCAACAGAGACTAATGACAGTATGCATACAAATATCTGTGCACACATACATGATGCAGGAAGGGATGACGGAGAGGAAATCATTTTTCATCTTTTTTATACATGTACCATACACTTACGAAAGACCACGATCGTTTAGGATCCGGGCTCGATTCTCGATGAGAAACCATTCTTTTTTTTCATACAAGGATTAATTCAACTCTAAATCTTAAAGTGCAGGTATTGTGTTCGATTCCTGTGAGAGAGATCTTTCAAAATGAAAGCATATTTAGTGTCCGACTTCGATTCTCGATGACAAAGCATTCAATACTCTAAGACAATGTTCCTCTGGGGAAATCGGTTGCGATGATGTGCAAGTCAGCCGAAAATGTTTATACATGTCCAATATACTTACGAAGAACCGCGAACCTTGGGGGTCCAGGGTTCGATTCTTGATGAGAAAGCATTAAATATTTTTAGGGATTAAGTTAATTCGATCCTTTCTATCGTGAAAACGAAGTGCTATATACGTGAAATTCTTTTTTTTTTCATGCGAGGATTAATTCAACTCAACGGTCATGAAGTACAGGTCTTGCGTTTGATTCCCGTGTCCTGGTTTGATCCTCGATGAGAAAGCATTACACATTTTAAGGCATGAAGTTAATTCGATCCTTTCTGTCGTGAAAACGAAGTGCTATATACGTGAAATTCTTTTTCTTTCATGCAAGGATTAATTCAACTCTAAATCGTGAAGTACTGGTCTGGCGTTCGATTCCGGTGAGAGAACTTTCAAAATAAAAGCGTATTTAGGGCTCAGGTTCGACTCTTGGTGAGAAAGCATTGAATATTTTTAGACATTAAGTTAATTCGTTCCTTTCTATCGTTGAACGAAGTGAAATTCTTTTTTTCATACAAGGACTAGTTCAACTCTAAAATCACGAAGTACCAAATTCGATCCCTGCTCCCTACCAAACGGGATTTTTAGAATGAAGAAACACAGTTTATAATTAACATTATAAACACATCTTCTTCTATTTCGTTGGAACATAAACGTAATGATAAATATTATCAGGAAATATATTTGTTTGAAAACGAAGTTCATCTGGCGTATCCTACACTAGAAAGCATTATTAGTGCTTCGAAATGAAGAACTTCGAACAATGTATATCATATGCTACGCTAAAATCAATACGTAAAATTCTTTTTTTTTTCATGCAAGGATTAATTCAACTCTAAACCGTGAAGTACTGCTCTTGCGTTCGATTTCAATGAGAGAGCTTTCAAAATGAAAGCATATTTAGCGTTCAGGTTCGATTCTCGATGAGAAAGCATTGAATATTTTAAGACATTAGGTATGCTCTTCGGTTTCCCAGGGGGAACGGGTCGGGAAAAGACGAAGACCAATCAAATTGGAGTGCTTTGATCACTGAATATCAAAGGATTGGGGGATAAAGGTCTAACCTATGCTATGCAAAATAGCTATTCAATACATAACGAAAAGACGAAAATCAATCAATCAATTGGAAAGCTTCGATTGTGATAACTGAAAGGACTCTGATGAAGATCCAATAGCCGTCCAAGACTATGAGCATCCCAGGGGGGCTAAATCGCTTATGTTCTTCGACTTCCCAGAATGTACGTGGCGGGGAAAGACCAATGTTACACAAAATTAGCTATTCAATACATAACGAAAAGACGAAAATCAATCAATCAATTGGGAAGCTTCGAGCGTGATAACTGATAGGACTCTGATGAAGATCCGATAGCCGTCCAAGATTATGAGCATCCAAGGGGGCTAAATAGCTTATGCTCTTCTACTTCCCAAAAGGAACGGCGCAGGGAAAGACCAATCCTATTCAAAATTAGCTATTCAATACATAACGAAAAGACAAAAATCAATCAATCAATTGGGAAGCTTCGATCATGATAACTGATAGGACTCTCATCCGTCCAAGAGCATTTAGCTATTCAATACATAACGAAAAGCAAAAATCAATCAATCAATTGGGAAGCTTCGATCATGATAACTGATAGACTATGATCCGTCCAAGAGTATGAACATCCAAGACTATCAGCATAGCAACAGGCTGTTCTCATAAACAAACATTTTCCCACGCGCTCCTGTGCTAGCCGTAAAAGGCTATGAACATAACAACTAAAGGCTTGTCGAAACTTGCCTCCCAATTCCAGGAAACGATATCGATTTCTAGGAAAGCAAGATGAAATTTCGCTGACTCGACCTTCTATACGCCGGGACATCTACTAATAAAATATAAGTTCTGAGCCCCCTCCCCACCAATCCTGACTGAACATTGCACATTGATAATACGCCACTGATATCGTTAGCGTGGAAATAAACTGCTCCATATCTTCTATTAAATATGCCCTTAACCATGGCGCATATTGTGGCATGTCTTGGTAGCCACAATAGGTGGAAATAAATGTTGACGAAGTTTATAGAAGAAATGGTTGTATACATGCAGAATTTCTGGAAAAACTGCCGACGCCCATGAACGAGGGTGAACTGTAAAAACAAAAAGAGGAAGAAATAGTTCTTTGTTTCATGAGATGGAACTTTAAATAATGATGTTTTTCTTTTTAATCATTGTGTTATTTGCTATTTTTTTTAGAAAAGAAAAGAAAAGAATTGAAATAATGAATATGTGAATATTTAAAAGGAATATACTTGAATGCTATTTGTAATTTTGTTCTGAGCGAAAGGTAAAGAGAAAGAAAGAACGATTGTATGTATTACGTTAGCACTGAATGGAGTATCCCTGCGCTTCTGCCCTGTGACTGAAGGTCGTTTCGTGTAGCTTCAGTTGCAAGCCAGAATTGGAAGAGATAGTACGTGAGTCAAACAGAACCGTTATCGTGATTCAACTATGAATGTTAGTCGTTCTGTCTGGACTTAGGTTGCTGTCGAGACGAGCTGAGTTGTGTGTTGAGTTGATAGTGGAAAAATTAAAAGGATATAGTGAAGTTAATATTATAGCAATCTGTGCGAGCTGTTTAAAAGGGCGGAACTTTCATTGCTGCTGAGGTGTTGTTTGTCTTCGTTTATGGATGATTGTTTGTTCGAAGTACCCATTAGTTGAATGTTACATTTGAAGCCAGAGAAAGGGAAACCATTGGGAACTGCATACGGTAAGTGTAAAGTAGTAAAACCTGTAGAAAATTCTTTTGTCTTTTTCCAATTTACGTTTGTGTGGTCGTTTGGTCGAATTCTCAGTTTGATATAATTTGCAGTCCGATTTGTTCAGCAGTTTTCTCCTTTGGAATAATTTCCAGCATATTTAACGTCCCTATTTTGTGCATCGATATTGAATGGCTAGGAGTTTGATCACGTTATTCGTAGATTACAATAATTGACTTAAAACTAGAAGGATTTGACTCACATTTGATTCAAAGAATCACATTTGATATTTTGAAGCTTCTCTGACGTGGAAATTACTAAACGTGATTAAATTCAAAAAAATACTTCTTACCTGATTTACTAAGTAATTTTGCATAGAATCGTGATTTTAAAGTAAACTTGAGTAACCATTGATTGCTGACTTTTGGTTAGTTTTGGTTGCTTTTGGTTATATATGGTTGATAAATTAAATAAAAGTTGTGAAAAAGGCAATTTATCATTACTTGATTACTGTATTTAGAGTTTGTTGATCGTAATTAATCAAAAATATTTGAATGAGAAAATATTTAACTTGTTGAACTTTTTTATTAAAAAGAATTTTCGAGTTGTTTATTGAATCTAGGATTTTATTCTCGTTAATTAAACTCAACTTTATTATTGTTAGCTCTCTATTTGAAGTTACAGAAAATAAAATTGTTTATGCGAGTTTAGATTTCTACTTTTCAACCATAAAGTCTGTTCTATGCTTAACCTGTTAAGTGTTAATGACATAGCTTCTGTTACGTTATCAGTTGATTTGATATCAATTGATATAAAGGTAAGAGGTATAATTGCAACTTAACCACATTAAACTTATTCCAGACTGTTAATTTTTGACTGAGGTAACTCAGCGATTCACTATTCTTGCATTTTTTTATTGAGTCTAGTTTTGCCTTGTTCACATTGTTACTTCCGGATTGTCATTTGGAAAGAATTATTAATTATAAATTATCGGAATTTCGTGAATATTTGTATGGTAATATTGAGAAACCTTGAAGTTTGGGGAAAAGTTGTATCAGTTTGTTTAATTTCTACGAAACCAAAAGTCAGCGTTTTGTAATTTCTTTTATGAAGGATTCAAATCTAGATTTGGTACATCGCAATTCTTGGTGGGTTGTTACCTCTTGTCTTTTTGTTGTAGAACGTAGTGAAGTAGTGGTAGAGTATTATAATTATTAATATTTATAAATTTTGTAGAACTTTTGTAGAAATCTTGAATTTATTTATGAATGTATATTTCAAGGTTCAATTAATAATTATAGTAATCTGGTACACTTGTGTGTTGAATATTTTGGAGCAAAAAATATATATGCGGAAGGAGATGGAACGGTACGAATAGATATGGATGACATAGAAGATGGTGTATATACCTTAGATCAAACGGGATTCGTATCTTAAAATAGTTTTGCGAGTATTCCTCTGAGTTTGACCTCCCCTCATAATTCATTTTTTCAGATAAATAATAGAGAAGAGAATTTGGTATTTCATACATTGGATTCTTATTCTAATAGTAATAGAAGCAGTATAGAAAATCCATGTTTTCGCAACCTTAGTCGTGTTGCTCAACCTCCAACTCCGGGACCTTCAGAATATCATAATGAAATTATGAATAGAGATAGATTTAGAGTTGGTAACTGTGTTCCTAACGTAACAAGGCAGGTCGAGTTTCAATTATCTGATGAAACTCCTGAAATAGTTTCACAAAATAGAACTAGGTCAAATTTTTATCGCCTTTCGGATTATTATAAGGGGGTTTCTGCCATTAAGGATTCACGGCAGAAATACCTATAGGAAGGTATAGGACTGGAAGGTATTTGCCTCAAGATTATAATTATTTTAGTTCAATTCCGACAAATAATTCAGATACTACGAATTGTCATGGGAACGTTGCGAGTTTTGGAGTAGCGTTGAAGTATATGGATAAATATACTTTTCAGAAATTATTAGAATCATTGGAAAACAAGATTACGGGATTTACCGGTATAGATAGAAGAAATAGTAACTTAATATTTGAAATTTTGAGGGTTTTGGAAAAATGAATGGAACAGTGTAGTTATCCGGTTGTAATTTTGTATGGAGTTCTGTTATCGAAGAGTGAGGGTGAATTTCAAATCGAAGTTCAACATGCTATTAGTGCAAGTATTTCTTGGGAGGATTTTCGGAATAGAATTGTAGATTAGTTTATTTCAAGTACCGCTAGACATTCATTAATGGCCGAGAGAATTTTTAGAAATTAAATGAAGGGGTTAATATGTTTATAGAAGATGTTTATTACTCTTCAGTGGTTTGGAACTTCAGTTGTAGTGAAGGGCAGATAATTCGAATTATATTGGATGGGATGAACCCTTCCATAAAGTTTAAATTGTTCTCTAATCGATTGCCTCACTCGTTGAGTGAATTGAGAGATGTTTGTAATTCATGTGCGAATCAGTTTAAAGAACAATTAGAGTATATGAAGAAAGTTGAGGCTAAATCAGGTGCATCTGCCTCAGTAATGACAAGGCCATCTTTTAAATCTGAAAATAATAGTTATTTGGGAATTAATAAGAAGAAAATTAGTTCGAGGGTTAATGAAAATCAAAAGGAAATGAGTACAAGTCGAATGCCATTGACGATGCCTGAACGTCTTAATAGATCGAATAATCGGGTAGTTCCTCCGAAGACAAGTGACTCTATAGCTTCTTTTGTGGATGGAAGAATTAATAATAGAAGGGTGATGATCTGTTTGGATAGTGGGTCCTCCTATAATCTGATAACCGAAGAATTTGTTCGGAGATGTGAGTTGGATCATCAACTTGTAGAAACTTTGCCTGAAATGATTCGTGCTCCTTTGGGATCAGAATATCATGCTAGCAAGGAACTTTGTGTTATGGTAAATTTGTCAGGGTGGTTTGAACTGGTAACCTTTAAGGTAGTGGCCGACCTACCATGCGAATGCATTCTTGGTGTGATTTTTTGAGAACAATGTTTTCCGTCATTGATTTTTCTAGAAATAAACTTTTATTAAGAATTAACAGGAAATCAGTTATGATTTTTTTATGATGATAAGACGGAAAAACATTTAGACAGGAAGAATGGAGGTGTTTCAAGGTTTAGTTCCGGTGACTGTGTTGACCAGTTTAGTAAAAATCGTGAATTAGATACAAAAGGGGGTGAGAAGATGGCTTCTTTGTTTTTGAAGTGGAATCCTGGCAAATCTAGTAAATGTGATCGTTCAATTCAATGCGATATTGAAATAAACAATATCGAAAAACAATTATTGGAGATTAATGCTCCTAATGAAGAACAGTTGAAGAAACTTCGGACAATGTTTGATAAAACCGTAAAACAAGACTTTGGGTCAACTTCTTTTGGAGGTGAATCAGGTGGTCATCGTTTAGATGGATCTTCTGTTAACGACAGTTTAGTGGGTGTTCCTAAACTAGAATTTTCTTCTTGAAAACATTTTCTGATTTGAATGGAGACAATGAATATTTAGTTAATCCAAATCCAGCTACTAATCTAATTTAGGATATGAGCGAAATGAGATCAAATTGAAGTGCAAAGGGAAGATACATGTGAAAGAAAGGATAGACATTGTTCGGATATGGGGATTTTTGGAGGATCTAAAAATAAGAAGAATAAGAAAAAGAAAAAGACCAAAATTAGAAACGATCAAAGGGATATTTCAACTCGGGATCGGAGTAAAACCAAGGAAAAGGATAAACGTTTAGCTGCAGTGTTGTTAAATGAGGAATCAATTCGGGGAAAATTAGGAGACAATTTTGTAAATATTATTCAAAAAGCTGAAAGTGATTCGGAAGTTTCGGATATGGATCTTGAACAATCTAACAAGTTTTATGAACTTGTTAAGAAAAATAAAAAAAATCATTTGCTTCTGATTTTGAGGAAAAATTAACAAAACTAGAACAGAAAGAAGAAAGGTCACAAAGTAGGGAAAATTCGAATGGTTTAGAACAATACGTGAATAAAGACGTTCAGGAATTCGTGAATGATATTCGAAAGGAATTTAGTGATGTAATTTCAAACGATATGGGGTGTGTAAAAATTTTTGTTGCCAAATTGTACCTAAAGGAAAAGAAACCTTTTAAAGAAGCTCCGTTTCCAGTACCAAAACATAAGGAAAAATTTTTGATGAATGTATTAAGGAACTAGTTTCACAAGGAATTCTGGTTGAGGTAGATCACTCTAATTTCGGAAGTAGTTGCTTTCTTGTAAAAAACAAAAATAATACGCATCGTATTGTAGGAAATTTCTGTAAAGCTAATTCTTTGATCATAGACGATGTGTATCCGTTTCCTAATATAAAGGAGTGTTTAACGAGCCTTGCAGGGAAGAAAACCTTTAGTGTTTTAGATTGCCGAAAAGCATATTTTTAGTTGGCTCTCCATGAGGATTCGCGAGAGATTACTACCATCGTAACTCTGAAAGGATGTTACCAATACACCAAAGTTCCTGTTGGAAGTAAGACTGGGAGTAGTTTGTTAACTCGTGCGATGGAAAAGGTCTTTGGAGATCTTAAAGATGAGGGTGTGAGATATTATTTTGAAGATCTCTTAATAGCAAGTAGAAATGTGGAAGAACGTAAAAGAATTTTGCGTTTGGTATTAGAAAGAATGAGGGAAAATGGAATTACCATTTCGCCGGATATAAGTTTGTTTTTATAAGAAAATTAAGTATTTAGGTTTAGTGGCGGATGGTAAATCCATTGAAATAGATCCATCAAGAATAGCAGCCATTAAAAATATACCTGCTCCTAGAAATAGGAGAGGTGTTATGAAAATGTGTGGGTTATTTAATTATTATTCCAAGTTCGTGAGTGGGATGCAGTTAATTATGGCTCCCATAAGTGAATTACGTTCGGAGCGTACAAAATTTGTACGGTTAAGAGAACACCATAAAACATTAGATAAATTGAAAGAAATGTTTATAAATAATGTAATATTAAGAACTCCGGATTTGAATAAAACTTTTTTTTTGCATTGTGACGGAAGTGGGAAAGCGATTGGAGTTTGTGTGTCACAATTAGATAGTGAGAATCGACTCGTTCCCGTGTCGTTTTATTCTAAAAAATTAACGGAAGCCGATAAACACCGGAGTGTATACGAAATAGAATTTCTTAGCTTGGTTCAGTCAATAAACAGGTTTAGACATTATCTCAGTAGGGAGTTTGTAGTCTTCACGGACAATAAGACTTTGTCTTGGATATTGGGAAACTCTAAAAGATTGCTTAAATATGGACCATTGGTATAGACACTCTGTCAATTTTATTTTACAGTTCAACATGTTAGGTCGCAAGATAACATTGTTGCCGATTTTTTAACAAGAGTATATGACCCATTTGAGTTTGTTCAGGTTGATGGACCAGTAGGAATGGCTATAATTAAAAGAAATATGAAGATCGCGAATACTTGGAATTTACCTTTAGTAAAAGAACCTATCGATGTTCTACAGAGAAAAGATCCGGAATTATTGAACATTATAGAGAGGATAAATTATGGAGAAAATGTGCGAAATTTCATCCTGAACAAAGGTATATTAACCTTTAGATACACTTGGTGGGTCAAATTGACCCGGTACCTGTTTCTTTTGTTTTTCTAAACGAGTCAATGATGTTTTTATAAAACCAGTCTTTGTGACATCTCATATTCATCTTTTGTCTACTATACCTGATATTTAGTTTTTTAGTATCACCAAATATGGAGCGGGGGAAAACTGATTTTTCTCTTTGCTCCGTAATTACATTTGGTGGGTCAAATTGACCCGTAATTTAGTTTGCTTTATTTTTAGTAATATATTTCACTTTCGAACACTTGTATTCTCTAAAGCAACATAAGGTCAAAAATGCGGAAATGAAGAGACGAAGAAGAAGAAGAAGAAGAAAAGAAGAAAGAAGAAAAAGAAGAAGAAGAAAATATTTTTCTGTGAATTTGATTTATTGAAAATTGTTGTCAGCTTGTGTATTAGTGCGTCTATTTGTGAGGTGAAATTTAGAGTGCGAAAATGAGCGGACTTTCAGATGAGGCTATAAGAGATGAACTTCTGTTAGATGCAAGTGAGGATGGCGATAGTGACACGGAAGATACTGGACAGCTACAGGCAGAAAGAGTAACTGTTATTCCCGAGAGTAATGAACAGGATTCCTATAATGAAAGTGAATCTACGGACGACAGTGAAAGTGAAACTACTAACGATGTGCCCATTCCCTCTTGTAGTCATGATATAAACGGTCGATATATTTCTAAAGACGGTACTATTTGGAACACGAATCCCCGTATTTCAAGTCAAACCCTTGTACATAATGTTGTAAGACATAATCCTGGACCTGTCAAAAACATTCATCTCACTTCACCTAAAGCTGCGTTTGATATGTTCTTTTCACCAGACTTGTTAGAAGAAATTAGACTGTGTACAAATCTAGAAGGCAAACGCGTTGCTCGAGAAAAAAGAACTACGTGGAAAGAAGTTGATATGGTGGAACTTACTGCTTTTCTTGGATTACTTCTTCTTGCTGGCCTAGAAAGAAATTGGGATGTACCGGTAAAAGAATTGTTTTTTGACATGTATGCAAATCCACTTTATCGAGCTACCATGTTGGTAAACAGATTCTTGAATATACTGCGAGTAATGAGATTTGATGACAAGCGTACACGGGATAGTAGGCTAAAAACTGACCGCCTTGCGGCCATAAGTTTCGTATGGGATATGTTCGTGAAGAATTGTTCCGAAGCTATGATTCCATTTATCTAACCATTGATGAACAGTTGCTGCCATACAGAGGTCGATGTAGTTTTATTCAGTATATGCCCCAAAAGCCAGGGAAATATGGAATCAAAATATTCTGGATGTGTTCTGCTAAATCTGGTTATGCATACATTGGAATGGTGTACACAGGTCGCAAACCTGGGCAGCAAGTACAAACTAACCTATCACAATATGTTGTTCTAAAGCTATCTGAATCTTTGAAGAACTTTCCAGGGAGAAATATTACAACAGACAATCATTTCACAAGCTTATCTCTTGCTAAAGAGTTGATACATAATAAGATTACTTTAGTTGGAACAATTAGGAAACACAGGAGGGAAGTGCCTACAATTATGCTACCAGCTAAAAATCGACAAATTTATTCGTCTGAATTGGTTTTAATTCCACAAGCGACAATGGTCAGTTTTGTAACGAAGAAAAATAAAGCTGTTATTTTATTATCTTCTATGCATGGAGATGCTTCAATAGATTCTGAAAGTGCCAAAAAAGCCAGAAATAATAACATTTTATAACAAAACCAAGGTTGGTGTCGATACTATGGATAAATTGGTACGCACATACACAACAAAGAGGCAAACCACACGGTGGCCTGTGACCTTGTTTTTCAACATGCTAGATGTCGGAGGAAATAACGCATATACAACGTACATAGCTTGCAATCCTGACTACGAAAAAAATGCTACTGACCGCCGCAGAAAATTCCTGAAAGAGCTTGTGCATGACATGTTGGAACCTCAGATGGAAAGGCGTGTGCTGATTCCTGACTTGAAGAGGAGTGTAGTGGATGCTTTGAGAAGATGTGTTATAACACGAGGACAACAATAAGACCGTGCCGGAATTTCAAGGAAAAGGAAGGGACGCTCAGTTTGGCCTACGTCAGCGGATAAGAAAACGTCTACTGTCTGCTATAAATGTTAAAGATTCATCTGCACAGTTCATACTGTGTCTTTGTGTGAAGAATGTGCGTAGGGTGAGAATGTAGAGTACTTCTGTAGTGAAAGTACGTTATTACTTGTTGCTAATAATTTCTAATAGCATTAAAATTCACCTTTGTACAAAATGTTACGATATGAATAATGAAATATTATTCTGAATTGCAATCAATAGTGTATTTTTACTACAATAGCATGCCTGTGAACAATTAGAAATTTCCTTGTACACATAATCTCTTGTACAACCTTCAAGCGCATTACGACCGTGTGAGAAAATAGCGATGAAGCAAACATAAATTCTGAATAAAAATTACAACTTCTTTGATTACAATAGTGAACATGTGAACAGGTACACATATGCTCTTGTACAAATAAGTTCTTGTACACATAAGCCCTTGTACAAACTTCAAGTACATTACAACCGTGTGAGGAAATAGCGATGAAGAAAACATCAATTCTGAAACAAAAAATCCAACTTCTTTGATTACAATAGTAAACCTGTGAACAGGTACACATATGCCCTTGTACAAATAAGTTCTTGTACACATAAGCCCTTGTACAAACTTCAAGCACATTAGAACCATGTGAGAAACTAGGGATATAGCAAACATCATTTCCGAAGCAAAATCTCCAATTTCCTAAGGATTAAACTTCAAAAAGAGCACCGGGTCATTTTGACCCACCAAGTGTAATTACGTAGGAAAAATGCCAAGTGAATCTAAGGGTTAATGAAGAAGAGTAGAGCATTTAATTGTCCATATAAAATATATATTCCGAAGGATTTACAACGGTTAGTAATAGAATATTTTCATGATCAAATTCTGTCTGGTGGACATTTTGGCACTTATCGTACTCTTAAGAAAATCATGAAAAAATACACGTGGGATACTATTGTGGAAGATGTAAAGGAATATGTAAGATCTTGTGTTCAGTGTCAGAAAGTTAAAGATCATAATAAAAGAAAAATGGGTCCTCTGATATCAAATTTTTCTGAAAGAGTTTGTGAGAACTACATGATCGATATTATTGGGCCAATGCCTGTCTCTAATGGCTATAAGTTTGTACTTATAGGAGTCGATAACGCGTCTCGATTTGTTTTCTTAGAAAAAATGAGAGTATTGAATTCGCAAAATATTTGTAATAAACTACTAGAAGTGTTTAGTAGACTAGATTTTCCGGAGACCTTGTCTACATACAATGCTTCTGTTTTTGTATCGGAGAACTTCAAATTATTTTTGTTTAGTCTAGGTATTAAACATATTAGAATTACTCCTTACCATGCGGAAGCTAACATCGCGGAGAGATTTATAAAAACTCTAAAATATTCATTGAGAGCTTATTGTTCTAATAACCAAAACATCTGGTCGGAATATATTCCGGAGATACAGTTTTCTCTGAATCTCTGTGAGCATTCTGGTCTGAAAACCGTACCGGCGGACCTTATTTCAGGACGTCCGATTAACACCCCTTTAGAAAATCGCTGGTAGCTTAATAGTCCAGAATTGTTTAAATTTGATAAATCAAACACTTGGGAAAATGCTCTCGTACCTGAGGGAGCATGATAGACATATGCCTGCTATGTGATTGTGCTGTTAGGGAAAAGACCTCGAACTGCTATAACATACAAAATATTAGCTCCGTACTGTTTGAAGATAGTGATGAAGAAAGTGAAGCAAATTTCAGCGAAGATAAAACTGATTCTGAAGACGAAGATTTTGTTTTGCCACAAGAAAACTACTTTGACGATTGTCCAGCTGGTATTCAGGAAGCTAGTGAGAGTAAAGATGAAGTGGGTGACTCAAACGTGAGTCACAAAGAATCAGGAAGTGAAAATATTTTTGTGAACAATGGTTGTGATCTTGTGCGAGTTTCGAAAAACGGAATGTACTGGAATCCCGAGCCGCCGCCACCTACTCAAACTAGAAGACACAACATAATTTTATTATGATGTAAAAAAGAATATACACATTGCTACGCCATGGAAAGCGTTCAAATTATTTCTCAGTGATGCTATTCCTGACGAAATAGTACAATGCACAAATTTCGAGGCAAGACGAGTGACTACTATCGATTCAAGTGCTAAGTGGACACACGCACTAGATAAGATAGAATTGCATATCTAGGACTGCATTCAAGTAGGGTTGATCGTAATTGGAACTTCCTTCAATAGAACTGTACAAAGGAGCAAATTTTAATTTGTACCGTGCGACTATGTCACAGATGCGATTTCAACGAATTCTAAGGTTTCTTCGATTTGTTAATAAACGAACACTCGCAAATAGACTGAAAAAAGACAAACTTACCCCCATCCGATTTGTTTGGGAATGTTTTGTTGCAAACTGTGGAATTTATTATATACCAAGTGATTGTGTAACAGTGGATGAACAACTGGTTCCATTTCGTGGTCGCTGCTGTTTCGTTCAATATATGCCAATAAGCCAGCTAAATATGGCATAAAAATATTATAGTTATGTGATGCACTGAACTATTTTGTACTCAATGGTTATGTATACCTAGGAAAGCAACCAGAAGGAACTGTGGAGAAGAATCTGGCTCAGATCGTTCTGAAAAAAGCTTTCAAAATATTTGTTCAAAAGTGGAAGGAACATTACTATGGACAATTATTTTACAAGTTTTGAACTTGCTCAATACCTGCTAATTCAGAATCTCACTCTCGTTGGAACAATGAAGAACAAACATGAAATCCCGGGCATTACGCAACCTAGTAAATCTAGTAGTTCATTGACAACTGTATTCGGATTCAACGAAGACCTAATGATCGTAAGTTGTGCACCTAAGAGATGCTCAGCACGCAGCACCATGATCTGATACAGGTAAGAAAAAGCCAGATGTAATCCAATATTATAACAAGATCAAAAGGGCGGTGGATAAATTGGGCCAAATGGTGAGAGAATTCACAACAGAACAGCAAACAAGAATGTGACCATTAGCTGTTCTTCAATATGGTAGATACTTTTGCGCTCAATGCATCTATAATTTTTAAAATTCAAAATTCAGATTTATCGCATAAACCCAATGCGAGGAGTAAATTTTTAAACAGCCTTGTCGAGGACATTGTAAAGCCTCGAAGTGCAGCGAAGATGCAAGATATCAGCTCGTTACCAAAACCAGTGACTGAAGGAATGAAACACTTCGGAGTCTCCAAAACTGAAACCACTTCACCAATTTCGGCGTCATCTGCAAACAGAAGAAAGCTTTGTCATCTTTGTCATAGGAAGAAGGACAGAGAAATAGACAAGTTTGTGAAAAATGCAACAAACATTTTTGTGCAGAGCACCAAGCACTTATTTGTGCAACATGTAAATAAACGTGAAAAAAGCTGAGTTCTCCTCTAATTATGAGAAATAGGTTGAAATGTACCAAATGTGAAATTGTATTTTGAGCATTAATAAAGATTAAATTTTAACACAGAAGAGGATTTGCTTTTTAAATGAATGTTAAGTTAAATAATAAATTGTTAGATTAGGCTAGGTTAGGTTAGTGGTCATTGTAAATGGTTACAGTAAATTGTTAGTCGTTAGTTTCAATATAGATAAATTCTACGATATTAGGTTAGGTTAAGTTAGTTTTGATTGTAAATTGTAACAGTAAATTGATAGCAGTCATTTACAATATAGATACAGTCAAAGATGGTCATTGTAAATTGTTAATGGTAATTTTCAATACAGATACAGTCTACGATATTGGAATCTTTGAAACCCCATGACAAAAGAATACGAAAAATTTAGAACAAAAAATTGGTGTTAAGGAATATGTCTCACGGCCGTGGCGTAGCAACTTTTATCGTAGAAAGATAACTTTTAGTCGAATAGGGCTATGTAATATGAAGAGATGCGAGTATAGTACACTTTGGGGATCCTATGGTACAATTTCTACAATACCGGTGTTTCATGGTACATTACGTTATAACTCCTATTTGAGCTTTTTCGTCCAGGTTTTTTTTTCAAGTGCAGAGGCATTGTAGAAGACCTTACGTATCGTTTCACACTTTCCTGCGTCGAGAGATAGGAGGTGATAACGTCATAATTCTAAAACATATATTTTCTTTTATTGAGCTTATGTTCATTATTTTTGGCGGGCTTATTTTTGCACGTAGGAGATTGAAATTTTGCACATTCAGTCCACCGGGTCTGCGTTAAAACAGGGGCATCCAAAGAGGCAAAATGTTGAAAAAAGGGATATTTTTACCAAAAAATCCACTTCTTCGACTTTTTTCCGCCTTAGATGCATGATGGAGACATGTGAATGGTACCGCCTGAAAGGCAGTTCTATTCTGAAGAGAATAATGTGCAAACCATTATCCTAGGGTAATTAGGGATGTCTCAGGAAATTTTTACAAAATATCCTTCTGTATACGTGAATATCGGACATTGTCGGTATATATTTTTTTTGGGCGGGCTTACTTTTGCACCTGGAAGATTGAAATTGTGCATAAACATTCAACCCACCCGGTAGTATTTATCAGATTTTTTCAGATCTCTGCGTTAAACAGGGGGGTCCAGAGAGGCTGAAAGTTGAAAAAAGGGATATTTAGACCAAAAAAATCCATTTTTCCGGATTTTCCCGCCTTAGATACAAGATAGAGACATGTGAATGGTACTGTCTGAAAAGGCAGTTCTATGCTGAAGAGAATGATTGGCAGATTATAGTCATAGGGTAAATAGAGATGTCTCAGGAAATTTTTTACCTGATATCATGGTGTTTTGCGGTAATTTGGAGCATTGTGGGAATTCATGATAAAAATTCTCCCGCTTTTAGTATTCAAGGTAGAAACTTGAAATTTGGCACTCGCATTTAGTATACCAAGTACTATCTATCAGATATTTTTGAGATCTATACGTTCACACAGGGCCGTTCCAGAGGGGCCAAAATATGAAAAAAATTCCCTCGAAACTTTCCCTTTGACATCATTTTTCCCTCTCCTGGTATATAGTATGAGCATGTAAGTGGTGCCATTTGAAAGCCAGCTCTATTCTGAAGAGAATGAGGTGTGAACCATGATCCTAGGATAAATAGTGATGATGGAGTAGCTGCTTGACTGAAAGTCTAAAAAAATACCCCCAAAAACCCGGATCCCCTAAGGTTTAAAAGTCTGTGGGAACCGAAAATTCAATTAATTATACCTTTCGATTAACGAGCAGATATTGTCACTTCTTTAAATTCTTTGATTCTCTTTGTTTATATCTTTATTCGAATTTAACACTTTTTTAATTTGATTTAAGTATTAAACAAGTGTAATAAATACAAAAGCTAGGAATCCCACTTATGACAGTAGCAGAATATTATTTTGGGGTTCCGGGCCTTCCGTAACTAGCATTGAATATAAACTATAAAAAGGGATTGTCATGTTTCATTAGATGCTCATTAAGATTCATTTCGCCCCGATTCCTAACTCTTGCTTGTTATATGTAAAGACATATTGTGCGTTGATGAAGCCACCTCCTTTAAATTCCTTTGGTCCTCTTTTCTTATATCTATGTTCCAATTTAACACTTTTTTATTTGATTTAAATATTAAACAAGTGTAATAAATACAAAAGCTAGGAATCCCACTTATGACAGTAACAGAATATTATTTTGTTGTTCCGGGCCTTCCGTAACTAGCATTGAATATAAACTATAAAAAGGGATTGTCATGTTTCAATAGATGAAGCCACCTCCTTTAAATTCCTTTGGTCCTCTTTTCTTATATCTATGTTCCAATTTAACACTTTTTTATTTGATTTAAATATTAAACAAGTGTAATGAATACAAAAGCTAGGAATCCCACTTATGACAGTAGCAGAATATTATTTTGTTGTTCCGGGCCTTCCGTAACTGGCATTGAATATAAACTATAAAAAGGGATTGTCATGTTTCAATAGATGCTCATTAAGATTCATTTCGTCCCGATTCCTAACTCTTGCTTGCTATATGTAAAGACATATTGTGCGTTAATGAAGCCACCTCCTTTAAATACCTTTGATCCTCTTTTCTTATATCTATGTTCCAATTTAACACTTTTTTTATTTGATTTAAATATTAAACAAGTGTAATAAATACAAAAGCTAGGAATTCCACTTATGACAGTAGCAGAATATTATTTTGGGGTTCCGGGCCTTCCGTAACTAGCATTGAATATAAACTATAAAAAGGGATATTCATATTTCAATAGATGCTCATTAAGATTCATTTCGTCCCGATTCCTGACTCTTGCTTGTTATATGTAAAGACATATTCTGCGTTGATTAAACCACATCCTTTAAATTCCTTTGGTCCTCTTTTCTTATATCTATGGTCCAATTTAACACTTTTTTATTTGATTTAAATATTAAACAAGTGTAATAAATACAAAAGCTAGGAATCCCACTTATGACAGTAGCAGAATATTATTTTGTTGTTCCGGGCCTTCCGTAACTAGCATTGAATATAAACTATAAAAAGGGATTGTCATGTTTCAATAGATGAAGCCACCTCCTTTAAATTCCTTTGGTCCTCTTTTCTTATATCTATGTTCCAATTTAACACTTTTTTATTTGATTTAAATATTAAACAAGTGTAAAGAATACAAAAGCTAGGAATCCCACTTATGACAGTAGCAGCATATTATTTTGGGGTTCCGGGCCTTCCGTAACTAGCATTGAATATAAACTATAAAAAGGGATATTCATATTTAAATAGATGCTCATTAAGATTCATTTCGTCCCGATTCCTAACTCTTGCTTGTTATATGTAAAGACATATTGTGCGTTGATTAAACCACCTCCTTTAAATTCCTTTGGTCCTCTTTTCTTATATCTATGTTCCAATTTAACACTTTTTTATTTGATTTAAATATTAAACAAGTGTAATAAATACAAAAGCTAGGAATCCCACTTATGACAGTAACAGAATATTATTTTGTTGTTCCGGGCCTTCCGTAACTAGCATTGAATATAAACTATAAAAAGGGATTGTCATGTTTCAATAGATGAAGCCACCTCCTTTAAATTCCTTTGGTCCTCTTTTCTTATATCTATGTTCCAATTTAACACTTTTTTATTTGATTTAAATATTAAACAAGTGTAATGAATACAAAAGCTAGGAATCCCACTTATGACAGTAGCAGAATATTATTTTGTTGTTCCGGGCCTTCCGTAACTGGCATTGAATATAAACTATAAAAAGGGATTGTCATGTTTCAATAGATGCTCATTAAGATTCATTTCGTCCCGATTCCTAACTCTTGCTTGCTATATGTAAAGACATATTGTGCGTTAATGAAGCCACCTCCTTTAAATACCTTTGATCCTCTTTTCTTATATCTATGTTCCAATTTAACACTTTTTTTATTTGATTTAAATATTAAACAAGTGTAATAAATACAAAAGCTAGGAATTCCACTTATGACAGTAGCAGAATATTATTTTGGGGTTCCGGGCCTTCCGTAACTAGCATTGAATATAAACTATAAAAAGGGATATTCATATTTCAATAGATGCTCATTAAGATTCATTTCGTCCCGATTCCTGACTCTTGCTTGTTATATGTAAAGACATATTCTGCGTTGATTAAACCACATCCTTTAAATTCCTTTGGTCCTCTTTTCTTATATCTATGGTCCAATTTAACACTTTTTTATTTGATTTAAATATTAAACAAGTGTAATAAATACAAAAGCTAGGAATCCCACTTATGACAGTAGCAGAATATTATTTTGTTGTTCCGGGCCTTCCGTAACTAGCATTGAATATAAACTATAAAAAGGGATTGTCATGTTTCAATAGATGAAGCCACCTCCTTTAAATTCCTTTGGTCCTCTTTTCTTATATCTATGTTCCAATTTAACACTTTTTTATTTGATTTAAATATTAAACAAGTGTAAAGAATACAAAAGCTAGGAATCCCACTTATGACAGTAGCAGCATATTATTTTGGGGTTCCGGGCCTTCCGTAACTAGCATTGAATATAAACTATAAAAAGGGATATTCATATTTAAATAGATGCTCATTAAGATTCATTTCGTCCCGATTCCTAACTCTTGCTTGTTATATGTAAAGACATATTGTGCGTTGATTAAACCACCTCCTTTAAATTCCTTTGGTCCTCTTTTCTTATATCTATGTTCCAATTTAACACTTTTTTATTTGATTTAAAAATTAAACAAGTGTAAAGAATACAAAAGCTAGGAATCCCACTTATGACAGTAGCAGCATATTATTTTGGGGTTCCGGGCCTTCCGTAACTAGCATTGAATATAAACTATAAAAAGGGATATTCATATTTCAATAGATGCTCATTAAGATTCATTTCGTCCCGATTCCTAACTCTTGCTTGTTATATGTAAAGACATATTGTGCGTTGATGAAGCCACCTCCTTTAAATTCCTTTGGTCCTCTTTTCTTATATCTATGTTCCAATTTAACACTTTTTTATTTGATTTAAATATTAAACAAGTGTAATAAATACAAAAGCTAGGAATCCCACTTATGAGAGTAGCAGAATATTATTTTGTTGTTCCGGGCCTTCCGTAACTAGCATTGAATATAAACTATAAAAAGGGATTGTCATGTTTCAATAGATGCTCATTAAGATTCATTTCGTCCCGATTCCTAACTCTTGCTTGTTATATGTAAAGACATATTGTACGTTGATGAAGCCACTTTTAACTACTTTTCTAATGTTCTCAGGCAAAGTAAGAAAGGGATATTTATTTTATCTAAAAATATATAAGGTTGACACAATTTACATTAAAACCTTCAGATTCTAAGCAGGGAAGGCACAGATATTATCGACCAATGTGAATTAAGAATAAAATATTTTCTAACTTTTTTCTGTATTTTTATTTTTTCTTATTAATAATATGTGAATTCAACTAACCGCGTAACCATCATTACTCTCATAAGATTATTTCATTCATTTATAGCAAATGATTTATTTGTTGATTCAAGATTAACATTCTTCGGGCTTTTTCTAAAATTAGTGATGACTTCTCACTCGGTAGATTCTCAGCAAGCAACACCCCGAAATAATAACTGTCTCAGACATTCTTGTTCCACACAAATGCCAAACTTTGTTTTTTTAATTTTCTTTTTCTACACAACCCTTGAAAGGCGCTCATATATGCTGCAAGTGTAAGCCAGCGGCTGAGAGAGATTGTGGTGGCCAATAGCGTCATAACTTTGCTTGATATAAGTTTACTGAGGTTCTCTATTTCATCCTACAGGATCACTCTATTATTCATTTCACACAATTTATTTACTTTCAGCGTATATATATATATATATATATATATATATATATATATATATATATATATATATATATAGAGAGAGAGAGAGAGAGAGAGAGAGAAAGAGATCATACTTCACTTTAAGAAAGAATTATAGAGATTTGTAGTTTGTTAAGCATGTTACTCATTTTCAATTTTTTTTCATGGTGGTACTAATAACGCACAACTATGTTTTCCTTATGTCTTTTTCGTAAACGGTGTAGGGATATTTCAGAAGAGAAGTTTTTTCTTCCTGAAAGAGGTTGCAATAATGTGTACAAACAGCATCTTTGTACCACAACCAGTTACATCCAATACTAAATTATCGTCTTCCTATACATGTTTGCAAGAGTAATGGCAGCTTCTTTTTTTTTCCAGTACGGATTCCTTTCAATTTGATATAAACAGCAATTTGTACCTTTGGATTAAATTCTTTATTTCCGGTAAGATGCATGCAAATGAAATGGAATTAAATCTTACGAATTAAATTAAGTTTTACGACCCACGATTACGCTGGCTACGCTAAAGGAATCTGTGATGATGGGAAATTAATGAAATGGTGGAATGAAGAAATTGGGGGGAAACGGGACAACCCCGAAAAAACACGAACACGGAGTTTGTCCATCACAAAGTTCATTTTTCGCGAGCTTGATCGAACCAAGGACCCCATGCATCAGAAGTGAACGCTGTACTACTGAGCAGCCGCGGCCCCTGGTAAGAAGTATGATTCCGAGTTGCTTGATTACCCCAAAAATGGATTTTATTCTTCTTTTAGGTCAAAGCCTTTGTTCCTAATCAATGTTGAATTATTGTGGTATCTCATGCGCTTCTCTAATAATATTTCTTCTTTCATTCAAGTTAATCAAACCTTTTCATCAACGCAAATTATTACAAAGTATCTAGAGCCGCCGCGAACACATATATAAGCAACCATATACCCAGCAATCGGTTATAGGGGAAGATGCATTTCTCTGGACTACTGGGCGTTTTGCATACTCAGAGTAAACGACGAGTATTCGAAGCTATTAGTAACTCAACAAGCATACGGACACATTGCATATACATATACGTAATCACGTCGTTATTAGTATAATTATTATTAATAATAGTAATAATATTTTCAGTATTCTATCTCTGAAACACAAGTTTTGACATTACGACTTTTGTTTCGCTTTGCGATTATATGGGTATAAATGAAAGTCAAGTCAGTTTCGTTCTACAGTGTACACTATGGTAGACTCCTAGACTACGTGAATAATACACACAAGCTTGAAATAGTTTACGTATAACTAATGGTTGCAATAGAGGAATAAGATATGATAAATAGATTTTCCCTCAGACCTTGAACCCATATTAAAAAAACATTATTCACACTCTATTACTGATTTTCTTCATATTGAACAAGAACTCCCTTGTGACTAAGTCGTTAGCGCACATGCCTTTGGCCTGAGAGACAAGAGTTTGATTTCCGTTAGGAGCTAATGCAGTTTGGATGCCACAGTAAGCTAGAAGTCCACGTTTCTCATAGCGTTGCGGGAATAATTTAGTTTCCGGGGGTGAGGTATAATCAGCAACGAAACATATACAATCTATATATCAATCGATTCAGCTTGACAAAACAAATCGATCGATAAAAAATGTAACTACTTCCGGTTAACCGCTAAGGGTTTACTGAGCCAAACTTTGTTTCCGGGCGTGAGGTATAATCAGAAACGAAACATATATAATCTGTATATCAATCGATTCAGCTTGACAAAACAAATCGATCCTTACCAAATTTAACTACTTCCGGTCTACTGAACCTAATTTTTTCCGGGGTTGGGGTATAATCAGCAACCAAATATAACAAATTATATATCAATCAATTCAGCTTGACAAAACAAATCGATCAATATCAAATTTAACTACTTCCGGTTTACTGAACCTTATTTAGTTTCCGGGGGTAGGGTATAATCAGCAACGAAACATATACAATCTATATATCAATCGATTCAGCTTGACAAAACAAATCGATCGATACCAAATGTAACTACTTCCGGTTCCCGCTTACTAAGCCTAATTTAGTTTCCGGACTCGGGTTATGGAAATGTCAAAATTCAATAAAATTCTTTCAATAAAGCGGATACTTCCAAATATCTACCATAACAGCACAAGATGTGCTAGGCATGTGCCATTAGTTGTCTCAGCTAGTTTTTATGTACCCGACACTTGCTACATAGGGTATTCATATGTTAAGTATGTACTTCAGTTAGGTAAAGTTTTAGGTGCTTGTTACACCTAATTGATATTTGCGACTATGTACCACAAATGTAGCATTTATATACCTGGCTCAGTTTAGCACTGTGATAATCATT
This sequence comes from Thermobia domestica, assembly GCF_964235325.1. Lineage (NCBI taxonomy): Eukaryota > Metazoa > Arthropoda > Insecta > Zygentoma > Lepismatidae > Thermobia > Thermobia domestica. The sequence continues at coordinate 188,147,103 of NC_137467.1, read as the reverse complement.
TGTTTTTATATCGTCACTTGGGACATATATCTTTCATATCATCATTTGCTCATGCGCAGTAACATGCAACGGTTTCTCGCGCTTTTTGCTCCACTTTCTGTCCTAGTACACAATCGCTTAGAAAGAAGTAGCAACAAATGCATGAAATTTTGGAGATAAATGTAGAAGAAAGAAATGACATAACTGATGAATAAAAATTAAGATGAATAATTCATACATGTGTGAACAGTTAATTATTTACGTAGTTAGGAATAAAGAATTGTATTTTTTAGATGCCAACAGTCGCTGATCATTTGAAAGTGAAAATGGAAGAACCATGAAATAAAATAAAGAGAAGCGCGTCATGTTGTTATAAAATTACATGGCGAGCGGATTTTATCTGATCCCAAATGCTTATCGTCGAATATACAGTGTTACAATAGCACTCTGATTAGCCAAATTAAAAAGACCTGAAGGATTTATCCCTCTACAAGCAACATTTTCCCCATCGACTTCGTGGCCATGTCGGAAGAGAAAGCGCTTAGTAATCAAATAGTTGGTGGTTCACGCCCACCCTGAGGCACATTGTTTTACTTGGTTAAAGTGTTTTTTAGACTCACCTTAATGTAAACATATTACGCATATAGGCGATTTAACATATTTTGGGTGAATGTGGTTCATTGATGCTTGCGGCATAGGCAACCTACTTGGAACATACTAGGTAAGTTTCCCAGGTGCATATGAGGCATGTGCTTAGGGGCGGACATAAACTGAGACTATCACTTGAAATCCATGTGGTTTCTCTCTCACAAGTACAAAAGGCACATACTGGGCACATTTCCATGTACCTGAGGGAACATGATAGGCATATGCCTGCTATATAATTGTGCTGTTAGGGTAGGATCAATATTAACAGACCAAATCGATATCTACGAAGAAATAAGATCTCGATTGAAAGCAGGGAATTTCTGTTATTATTCAGATCAGAATCTTTTATCTTCAAGAATTCTGTCGTAAATTTTGAAGCTTAACATCTACAGAACGATAATCATCCCTGTTGTACTGTATGGTTTTGAAACTGGTCGCTTACTCTGAGAGAAGAACACAGACTGAGAGTATTGGAGAATAAAATCCCTAGGTGAATATTCGGTCCCAAGAACGACAGGAGTATAAAGTAGAAACTGGATCCTGTTGCCTAAGGAGAGAAGTGAATGGAGAGTTTTTGTGAATGCAGCATTCAAACTTCAGCCTCTATAGTCCATAGAGTTAGCAGGCCTTTTTGCTTAAGAACAAAACAGAAACATGAAAAAGCAATACATGAACAGAGAACATTAAGAATTTTGATGTTTTTATTTAGGTTATGTAGTTGCATCTACATGAAGTTAGCCCTTGCTTTCAAATTTCGATTCGATACCAAAATCTTTGTTATTGAATGTTTTAAAGAAAAACTTGTTTGTTTCGGAAAAATAAAGAGATCTTTACAAAATAAAGTTGAGGGGGAAGAATAACTTTTCACTGACCCTGTACTTTCAAATATCGATTCGAAATCGAAGCCAATCATTTGTGTTTCGTTTGATATTGATTGTTTTGAAGAAGAAAATTTTCAAAGAAAAAAAAACGTAAGGGTTACAAAATACAGTTGGGGGAGCACCTTCACACTGGCCGCTCTTACTTTCAAATTTTGATTCGAAAACGAAGTCAAGAGTTTTTTTTTCGTTTGTTATTGATTGTTTTGAAGTAAAAATCGTTTGTTTCGAAAGACGTAATAAGATATGTATCTAATGATCGAGGGAGTACCGAGGCAACTTCACACTGGCCTGTCCAATACTTTCAAATTTTGCTTTAAAAGTAAAGCCAATCAATTGTTTTCTGTTTCGTATTAATTGATTTGAAGAAAAAATATTGTTTCCAAAATAATAAGATATTTACAAAATAAAGTTGAGATGTGGCCAAATTTAGCCAGGTCCCTATACTTACAAATTTCGATTGAAAACCAAAATCAATTGTTTGACGTTCTATTATTGATTATTTTGAAGAAAAACATTTTTCGAAAAACATAAAAAGTGTTTACAAAAGAAATGGGTGATGAAACTTCACACTGTAAAAAATCGTGTTATTTCAACGACATGCCTATGTGTTAACACGATCGTGTTAAAATATAACACAAACAAGTGGTTAGAATAACTCACTCTCCATTTGGAGTTGTGTAAAATGCCGGCAGCTGAAATGACACACAGCCTCTGTGTTAAATTAACACAAGTGTAGAATCATCGGTGTTGTTTCTGCGTGACTGCCAAGCCAATCATTTGTTTTCTGTTCCGTATTAATTGATTTGAAGAAAAAAATTAGCTTGTTTCGAAAATAGTAAGAAGATATTTACAAAATAAAGTTGAGATGTGGCCAAATTTAGCCAGACCCCTATACTTACAAATTACGATTGAAAACCAAAATCAATTGTTTGATGTTCGATTGTTGATTATTTTGAAGAATAAACAGTTTTCGAAAAACATAAAAAGTGTTTACAAAAGAAATGGGTGAAGAAACTTCACATTGTAAAAAATCGCTGTGTTATTTCAACGATATGCCTATGTGTTAACACGATTGTGTTAAAATATAACACAAAAAAGTGGTTAGCATAACTCACTCTCCATTTAGAGTTGTGTGTCAAACGCCGGTAGTTGAAATGACACACAACATCTAATTATAAAGGCTTATGAATTGAAGCTACAAACAAACACAATAGAAAGAAATACTTAAACAAATCCATGTATACGCAAAATTTCAAAATACAAACCGCGCGATGTGTTTTCAATTGTTTTACATAATGTTTCTGAAGAAATCCTAATAGTACAAGATGTGTTAGGCATGTGCCATTTAAGTGTTCTAAATTCATCTCCCACATTTGATGCATTTATTGCTTCTTTTTCTAAACGATTGTGTACTAGCAGCAACAAACGCATCAACTTTATTACATGGCAACTGTCGCCGATAATTTGAAAATGAATATGGTAGAACTATAAAATAAAGTAAATAGACAGTCATAATTTTGTTATAGAATTATGTATACATGGCGAGAAGATTTTATCTTATCCCGAACGGTTATCGTCGAATATACGCGGCTTAAGGGGTCAGACTACTAAATATTTTTGAAAAACTATTATTTTTGTCTTTTGCCCGTTATTCGTAAGTAGAAAGAGGTAATAAAACGTAACTTACCACAGTAATAGATAATGTTATTCTACACCCGAAAATACGAATCTGAAAATTTTTCAGTGTTGCCATCCATAGAAATTACACTGTGACCAGAATTTGAATTACTCAAAAATCTATGTAAAAACAGCGATTAGAAAAATGAACTCAACGGTAATTGATGACTTATCATACTGTCTATGTTCCTTGTTTACTACTTTTTAAATAATGTTTCTATTTATTTTTAATTACTTATTTATCTTGTAATAATTTATAAAAGGTTTATAAAATAAATAGAAGTATTATTTAAAAAGTAGTAAACAAGGAACATAGACAGCATGATATGTCATCAATTACCGTTGAGTTCATTTTTCTAATCGCTGTTTTTACCTAGATTTTTGAGTAATTCAAATTCTGGTCACACTGTAATTTCTATGGATGGCAACACTGAAAATTCTTCCGATTCCTATTTTGGAGTGTAGAATAACATTATCTATTATTGTGGTAAGTTACATTTTATTACCTCTTTCCACTTACGAAAAACGGGTAAAAGAAAATATATCAGTTTTTTAAAAATATTTAGTAGTCTGCAGCCTTAATGGAGCAATCTGATTAGCTAAATTCAAAAGACCTCAACAATTTATCCCTCTACAAGCGACGCCATCGCATTCGTGGCAAAGTCGAAAGAGCACGCGGCTAGTAATTGAAAGGTAGGTGATTCGTGCCCCCTCCGCCACTGGAGTACATTATTTTTTTTTACTTGTTTAAAGTGTTCTTTTAGACAGCATAATGTAAACACATTACGCATACAGGCAATTTAACATATTTTGGGGGACTAATTTTGTGGTTTATTAACGCTTACGGCATGGCTCAATACCGGTTGTGTGTTAAAAAGTAACACACCCCGTGTGTTGAACGCCAACACTGCGGCTTATGTGTTGAACTAACAATGTATAGTTGTAGTCACGCTGGAATCACTGCCCTGTGTTAAAATTGAGTTGAATTAGCACAATCATTTTTACTGTGCACACTGGCAACACCGTCATATTTCAAATCAAAGGAAAAGCTAATTATTTGTTATTGGTTATTTTGAAGAGATTTTTTTTTTTTGAAAAAAATAGAGAGACTTATTTGTTGTTGATTGTTTTGAAGATAAAAATCCCTTTTCCAAAAAAAAAAAAAAAAAAAAGTTTGAAGATATATTTGGTGGTCAACTTCACACTGGTCATCACACTACTTCCTCTGCATTTAGATTTCGATTCAAAACTCAACCAAATTGTTTATTTTTCCTTTCTAAATCAGTGGATTCAAGAGAAAATATTTTATTTCGAAAAAATCTTAAAGGTTATATAAAAATAAAAGTTGGGTGAGCCAACACACACCGAAATTTCCATTTTTTTTATTTCAATAAAAACAATATATAAAATAATTCTTAAATGTTGCCGTTGCCAAGAACGTGCTCATATTATTGTTTAACAGTTGTCCCCAAAACATTTGTTTCTTTGAAGGAACTTTCTTAGTTAATTTTACGAGATTCATATTTATTTAAAAGCATTTCTGACAAAAAATAAAATGAGATAAAACACGAAAAGAAAAGGGCGAAAGAAATAAAGCTAACCGGAAGAACTTAAAATCTGTGTCGATCGATTTGCTTGGTCAAGCTGAGTCAATTGATACACAAATTGTTCGTTGCTGATTATACCCCAGAACCGGAAAATAATTAGGCTCAGTAAACCGGAGTTGGTTGTCCGGAAGTAGCTAAAATTGGTACCGATCGATTTGCTTTGTCAAGCTCAATCGATTGATACATAGATTGTATATATTTCGCTCATGATTACACCCTACCGCCGGAAACTAAATTAGGCTCAGTAAACCGAAAGCGGTTAAAGGAAGTAGTTAAAATTGGTATCGATCGATTTGTTTTGTCAAGCTGAATCGATAGATATATAGATTGTATATGTTTCGTTGCTGAATATACCCCATCAGGATCCTGCCGCATACAGTCGGACAATTTGTCCATGCCGACCAGATGCCGCGGTCGGATTGCCGGCGCCGGACACAGGCGTCTATCTGTGCGATTTTCGACCGCGACGAATAGTTGTCTTGCCGAGCAATCGGTAAACAGCCAGAAATGAGCATTAAATGTGCCGGCGCCGCCTTCGGAAAGATGCTTTGCCGAGCAGTCTGCAAACAGCCATAAAGGCGTAGTAAATTCACCGGCGCCGCCCTCGAAAAGAGGCCAGCATAACGAGTCGGCAGAGGATCGGAAAGAGTCATTTCTGACTGTTTTGCTGACTCTTACGGTCGGCAACAGTCGGCAAATATTCAGTAAAGTTCATTTTATTTTACGATTTTCGACCGCTTGCCACCTCGGCAAAAGGTCGGCAGCTTTGAACAAGTAGATCGTCGTGCCAGCGCGGGCGGGTGCCGGCTGCATCCGGCGGCCCGTCACCGTCGACAGTGGCAATCCCTCTTTCCGACCGCGACTTCCTGATGGGGTACCCGCCCCCGGAAACTAAATTAGGATCAGTAAACTGGAAGTGGTTAACCGGAAGTAGTTAAATTTAGTATCGATCGATTTGTTTTGTCAAGCTGAATCGATTGATATATAGATTGTATATGTTTCGTTGCTGATTATACCCTACCCCCGGAAAGTAAATTAGGCTCAGTAAACCGGAAGTGGTTCACCGGAAGTAGTTAAATTTGGTATCGATCGATTTGTTTCGTCAAGCTGAATCGACTGGTATATAGATTGTATATGTTTCGTTGTTGATTAAACCCCTCCGGAAACTAAATTAGGCTCAGTAAACCGGAAGTGGTTCACCGGAAGTAGTTAAATTTGGTATTGATCGATTTGTTTTGTCAAGCTGAATTGATTGATATATAGACTGTATATGTTTCGTTGCTGATTATACCCCACCCCCGGAAACAAAATTAGGCTCAGTAAACCGGAAGTAATTAAATTTAGTATCGATCAATTTGTTTTGTCAAGCCGAATCGATTGATATATAGATTGTGTATGTTTCGTTGCTGATTATACCCCACCCCCGGAAACTAAATTATCCCCAGCGTTGCAGCTGAATCATCATCATAGGTATTCTGCCTTTACTGGCAGGTCACTTGCCGCAGCTGAGAAGCTTCCATGCTCCACGGTCCTCCGCTAACCTTTTCGTCTTCGCGTATGATCTTTCTGTTTTAATATCATCCATTAATTGTAGTCTCCTTCGCCCCCTCCCTCTCTTTCCCGCCACCGGGACGCTAAATTGAAATCAAACTCTATAGGATTAACATTAAAACAGTAATCGATAACTGATAACCCATCGTTTCTTGTTAGAATAAAAATAAAATAAAATCAGAAACAAAACTTTTTTTTCACTGCTAGACCTTCCTTAGCTCTATTTATAATTATGCTCTATTATTTAGAAATTCTTTCATGAAGCAAAGGCATAAAGTACCCATTCCTGCTTGAGTAATTAGTCAACGCCCAGTGAACGCTATTGGTTGCTTTTTTTTTACGTTTAACCGTTCAAAGGGTTGCGCCCTTTCTTCGGTAAGAGACAGAAAAGCATAAGAGGTCAGAGGTATCATTAGAGGGTCTAGGTGCTATTTAATAATCAAATCATTTGGAACTTTATTCATATTTCATATTGCATAGAGAGGGTCATCAATTGTGTGAGGACAAGCTTCAGTTACGGTGGGTGCTGGTCCAGACTGGCTGGCTGACTGGCATACAAGTTATGATCTTGCTGGAACTGCGGTGCCTGAAATGAATAGATACAGCAAACATATAGTGGTTAGTTGAATACATGAAGAGCTATGAGAGCATGATTTTTAACAGCTAAGTATATGACAATCATTAGATCTGTAATGATGGATGGTATGAGGGTGAAGTGCTACGACGCCACAACACATGGGTGATGTTAGTTAGACAAATGCTGTTATCTTCTGTTCCTGGGGCGACGCAGGAACTGATGGAGACAAAGGCAGCCCTGTTGGTGGATGGTTTTACTGTGCATGAGATGGATAGATGAGTGGTGAAACTGTGCCAGGATGATAAATGTCATAAACTTCTGGATCAATGTTGTCTTGGCCGATGTTGAGATGATAAAGGGTCATCAGATGCTGAAGAGGTGTGGGATAATATACAGCGGGAGTGTCATGGTCTCGGTCATTGCGGAGAATGCTCAGGAATATGGGATGAGCAGCTTCAATGCGTTTCTGAACGTAGTTTGAGCGGAGGGCCTCAAGATGTGATAATAGTGGAGGAAAATTGATGCGTTCATAAAGAAGGCGTGTCGGATGCGGAAGACGGATGCGGAAGGCTAAACGAAACGCATGGCGTTCAAGAATGGCTAACTTAAGATAATATTTAGAGGGAGCTGATATCCAGGCTGTGTGACCATAGGTTAGAATGGGGCGCATGAAAACCTTGTATGTATTGAGAAGGAGAGAAGAATTTAGACCCCACGTGGTACCTGTTCGGCGCTTTAGTAAATTGAGTCGGTTTTTGGCTTTCTCGATGACAGTAAGAAGATGAGGCATCCAAGTGAGCTTGGAGTCAAATACAACGCCAAGATATTTAAGAGTACTATGGATTGTAACCGGGCTGTTATCAACATGAAGACGTAGCAGTTGGGGATTTCGATGGACCCGTGATCGTCGTCCAGATGGTAAGAAAACGATCGCTTGCGTTTTCGTAGCGTTGATTGCCAAACGCCAGATGTCGCACCAATCGACAAAAGCATCAATGGCCAGTTGAAGGCTATATTGAATAGAAGTAATTGTCCGACCGATAGCCAGAAATGCTGTATCGTCAGCAAATTGGAAAAGTTGTACGTTAGGAGTAGTGGGCAAGTCGGATACGTACAGCAAATATAATAGGGGTGAAAGAGAAGATCCTTGTGGTACGCCAGAATTCAAAAAGATTGGAAAGGACAGAGCATCATTGATGGAGATGTAGGCAAGTCGGGCTGTAAGGAAGGAATGTATAACTCTGATGTAAGAGCGGGGAAGTTGAAAAGAGTATAACTTGTATATAAGACCCTGGTGCCAAACCTTATCGAACGCCTTTTCTAGATCGAAGGTAACCAGGCTAGATAGATTGCCTCGATTGAATTGGTTATATATAGAAGTACTGAGACGTAACAGGGGATCTAGAATGCTAAAGTTAGGTCGAAACCCAGCTTGGTGCAACGGAAGTAACTCGTGATTCTGCAAATGGTCATGGAGGCGGCGAACTAATATGCGTTCCAAAATTTTGCTTAGGGTAGATGTTAATTGTATCGGCCGATAAGACGTGAGGTCAGATGGAGGCTTATTAGGCTTTGGAAAAAGTAAGACTTTTGAGTACTTCCAAGTTATGGGGAAAAAACCAGTTCGAAGTATGAATGTATAAATGATACTTAGTATGGTGAAGACAACAGGAGGGGCGTTCTTAATCAGTGTATAGGTAATAGCGTCAAAGCCTGGAGCGGAATTTCGTTTGTTGAGGAGTGTGGCCTGGATATCAGCAGGTTGAATCGGTACTGCAAGTGGATGATCTAACTCCAGGGCGTGATTGAGATTAGGTTGTAAATGTGGTAAGTTTGGGTCAGATCGACTATCGACAGCTTCGTTTAGATGTAATGGAGTATGCCAACCAGGTAGAGGAGTGAAGATATGTTGAAAGTGTTGGGCAAATGTGTTAGCTTTGTCTTGATCAGAAGATAGTGCTTGTTGATTAACAACTAATGGATAGGGCGTCCGTTGAAATTTTCCGATGAGCTGATTGAATTGTCGCCAATATTTGGTAGGATGTGAGTTTTCGTTGAGTTTGTTACACGTTCTGGTCCAGAGAAGACGTTTGTATGCAACGATATAATTGTGAGTGATGCGCAGATACTGTCTATGGAGGCGAAGTGCTTCTAAGTTACGACTGCGTGTGTATTCTCTGTAAGCACGCCGAGCTGCAGTAATGAGAGGTAGGTATCGTGGAGGAAGTTTAGGTTTATGCGGAGTAATATAGGTAGTTGGAATATGCTGTTCGGCTGCTGTTTGTAAAGTCTGAGTGAGTCGGGTAACGGCGTTGTCAAGGTCATCTTGTGACGTTAAGTCAAAGTTATCTGAGAGTGAGTGTGTAATGGTCTCATGATAGGCTGGCCAGTTAGCCTGATGATATAGATACACTTTCTTCTTGGATGTAGTATTCTGTGGAGAAGTATTGGTAGTTAATGATAGCTTGATGGGAACATGATCGCTCCCCAAAGAATCTAAAACGTCAATAGTGATGTGAGAGTTGATCGATGTGGAATAAATTACGATATCTGGTGTGGAGTTGCTAGAAGGGCGAGTTGGCTGTGGTAGAACATGAAAGGTGCCGGTGGTATGAAGACTGATAAAATCCAAAAATCGCTGTTTCTCATATTGAGGCCTACTATGAAAATTGATGTCTGCCATGATAATGTATTTACGGTAGGTATCGGAGAGGTGTTGAAAGAATTGGTAAGGTATATCGTGTCTCGGCCTGACATAGATGGTTGCGAAGGCTATTGTATGACCCTTGAGATATAATAATACAACATTATATTCTGGCAGCTGCAATGTGTGTGGTAAGGTAATAGTTCGATGTGGTATGCGATATTGTAAACCAATGGCTGTTCCACCGTGCAGACGTGCGCCGCTAGGTCCATCGTGTCTGTGGAGAATATATTTGGGAACAAAGCAGGTAATGTAAGGAGCTAGAAAGGTTTCATTAAGTGCAAAAGCGGCGATATTCTCCTCCAAAAGAAGTTGCTGAAACAGCACTTGATGTGTGAGGAGAGACCGTATGTTAAGAAATAACAGGTTGTATGCCATAATGTATAGAACAAGAAGAATGGTAGTACTATAGAGATGATAAGCCATGTTCAAACAGTTGTTTCAGTAGGTTGTATTTGGAAATGGACATTAGATCCGCTGTATGTGGCGTGTAGTTGGAGATTATAGAGAAGTTTAGCAGAGTGAATGATTTGATTGAGAACGTGCGGACGTTGAAATGGCAGAATGTTTTGTAAGGTGAGAGTTAAGAAGCGTAAGAGGTCTTCTACTGTAACAGGATGTGTCAGCGAGTTTGCAGGTGGAGTGGGGTCATCGGAAGTTTTGATGGGAGCTACTAATTCTGGCTTATCAGGGGTAGGTGCAGGCTTGCCACGACAGCGATAACTGTAAGTTGGATGTTTTTCCGGACACGTAGTGCATTGAGGAGGTGCACTTGAATTTGGGCAATTTCGGGTCAGATGACTCCCGCTATAATATCCGCATTTAACAGTGTTGGTGCAGTTATGAGTGTAATGATCATTATACGTCTGGCATTTCTCGCAGCGGATTGGAAGCGGAGGAGGCGTTCGAGACGGTTCTACCTTGTAACGGCGGCGATAGACATAGGCCCCATTAGCTAATAGATGATCAATGATTTGTTGTTGGTCGGTCAAGACACGAACGAGGTAGGTAGGACCAGTGTTGTTACGTATCCTGATACATTTCTTGATTTCGAGACCCTCGTAGCGAAGCTCATCAAATATCTCATCGTCGGTGAGTTCAGGTTCAATGCCCCTGATAACAACTGATAGCAATGGTGGACGACGAGGAGGTGGAGGTGATTTTCGTTGGCTCGGGGTAAGAGGCGTCAACACAGCCTGCGGTCCAAAGATTTCAAAGGTAGCTTTATTTCGCACATGTATGTGAAAATTAGGATTAGGAGATTTTAAGATGATGCCGTCTCTCGTAGGTATAATTTGATGCACATCTGCGCGCGGTACATATTTATTGATTTGTATGAAGATTGCTCGTGCAGTTCGGTACTTAGTGTCGAAGTTCTTTAATATGAAATTATACATTGTATCCTGATTAGTTGGCAAAGTTGGAGATGGTGGGGTATTAGCCCAGTCCATCTCGGTGTTTCTCACTTTCATTGAGGCAGTGGAACCTTCTCCATCAGAGCTATAATGCCGTGGTTTCTTAGACTCTGATTGCTTGGAATGTCCGATTGGAGATCGTGATCGAGATCGGGACTCAGGTTGTTTCGAGGTATCTGCTTTAGAAGTCTTCGTACCAGCAGAGTGACCGGATTTGGCTGTACCCTTCGCTCCCGATGGGGAGGGGGGCATGATGATGGTTTAACCTAGCGGAGAATATAACTTGAATGTTAGAGGCAAACGTATGGAGTAGGTGCTAGGGGAAGCCCACTGTGGCTCTCACTTGAGGCAGCAATACGTCCTCGTAGAGATGTCGGTCAGTGCAAGCACTGGCCCTCCACAAAAATAGATGAAGAAAATAATAGGTGATGATGGCCACGGGCTCCCACTTGAGTCAACAATACAGACTGCAAGGGGATGTCGATTGTCTGTACCAGAACAATCCTCCCTGAGTGAACAAAAATATCAGTTGCTCGCAGAGCGTTAGTAATAGTTCTCAGATCGATGAATCGATGGTCGATTCTGAATTCTGAGTTAATCCTATTGGTTGCTTGTTAATCTGAATTAATACCGAAATACCATTGAAAATACCGTGAGAAGGAAAATATTAATCTTAGAATTCAACAAAAGCTCTATTACTGAAAGAAAACAAACGAGTGGTTGATAGAAAGGGCAATGAAATTAGGAATATGTTTTTTAATGTGTTATCACTGTCTCTATGTTTCTAAATATCTAGTAATGAGTTCACAAGATACTATGCTGCCACCTATGAGTAACTTCTGTAGCTATAAAGGAAATTTCGGCTGTTATAAATTAAATATATTACCTTTTTTATCATTGTTAGGAGGATGGATATTACTATTAATTATGTGTATATTATGTTTCAAAGACAAATCTGAACTTAGCATGACCACTTTCAAATTTCTACAAATTTTAAGATTCTGTATGAATCGTTTGTACTGCGTTCGTAACGGATTGAACCGTAGAAAGTTTCGATTGTACTGGCTACAAATTGGAAAAAATCGAAAAGTAGTGTGGTTCGTTTAAATCCATGTGAAGATAGCAGGACGACTTTTAAATTTCTACAAATTTGGAGATTCTTGTATACTGTTTGTACTGCGTTTGTACTGGATTGTACCGTAAAATATTCCTTTGTACATGTCTCAAATTCGAAAAAATCGAAAATTAACATGGTCCTATTAAGTTCATGTGAACACAGCAGAACAACTGATAAATTTCTAAAAATTTTGAATTTTTTTTTCTGTATGACTCGTTGTAACTTACTGGGTTTGTACCAGATTATAACGTAAAAAAATTGCATTAGTAACGGTCTCAGATTCGAAAAAAAAATAATAAAGTGGCCCTGCTAACTTCACATGAAATGGGAAGGACCAGAATGCAATTTTGTACAAACCTGAAGACTTTTCTGTGCGAATAGTTTGTTCTGTTCGCACTGTTCGGTAAAACGTTTCGTTTCTAACGCTTTCAAATTCAAAAGAATCGTAAAATAAAGTGGTCCTGCTAAATTCGCTTGAACATAGAAGGACTACTGATAAATTTCTACAAATTTGAAGATTTTCCTGTACGAATCGTTTGTACTGCGTTCGTACCGGATTGTACCGTAAAAGATTTCGTTTGTACAGTTTTCAGATTCGAAAAAATTCGAAAACTAAAGTGGTTCTGCTAAGTTCACCTGAACATAGCAGGACAACTAATAAATTTCTACAAATTTTAAGATTTTTCTGTACGAATCGTTTGTACTGCGTTTGTTTCTGCTTTTAGCGTAAAAATTTTCGTCTGTACTGATCTCATATTCGAAAATTTCCAAAAACGATGTGGTCCTGCTAAGTTTACGTGAATTTAGCAGGAGCAGAACACAAATTTCAACAAATCTGTTGATTTTTCTCTACGAATCGTTTCTACTGCGATTGTACCGGATTGTAGCGTAAAAGTTTTCTTTTCAACCGGCCATAAATTCGAAAAAATCGAAAAATAATGTCGCCCTTATAACTTCACGTGAATTTAGCAGATTCAGAATACAAATTTCTACAAATCTGAAGACTTTTCTGTACGGATCGTTTGTACTGCGTTTGTACCGGATTGTGCCGTAAAAAAATTGCTTGAACCAGTCTCAAATTCGATAAAAGAAATCGAAAAATAAAGTGGTCCGCCTAAGTTCAGGTGAAAATATCTGAACCACTGATAGATTTCTGCAAATTTTAAGATTTTCCTGTACGAATAGTTTGTTCTTCGTTTGTGTCGGATTGTAACGTCCAAATTTTCGTTCGTAGTGGTCTCAAATTTGAAGAAATCGAAACAAAATGTCCTGCTATGTTCACGTGAAATTAGCAGAACCAGAATACAAATTTTTACAAAACTGAAGATTTTCCTGTACGAATCTTTCGTACTGAGTTTGTACCGGATTGCAACGTAAAAATTTTCGTTTGTAAAAAATTATCGGGTTTGTAGAAATTAATCAGTGGTCCTGCTATATTCACCTGAACTTAGCAGGACCACATTATTTTTCGATTTTTTCGAATTTAAGGCCGGCACAAACAAAACTTTCTACGGTACAATCCGGTACAGACGCAGTACAAACGATGCATACAGGAAGATCTTCAAATTTGTAGGAATTTGTATTCTGCTCCTTCTAAATTCACGTGAAGTTTGCAGTAAAACTTTATTTTTCGATTTTTTCGAATCTAAGTAAGGTACAAACGTAAATTTTTACGGTGCAATCCGGCTCAAAGCCAGTACAAACTTATGGTATGCAAATATTCATAATTTTTGAAAGTTGTAGAGCTAAGTTCACACTCGTGTTTGAAAGTATGTGTGTGACTGTTGCGAAAAAAAAAATAGATTACATAGATTACCTAACAGTGTAGTCACTACATATGCAGTTCACTCTGGAATATCATAATTACCTTATTGCTGTTTATAAGACTCTAGAAATATAACCAGTTAACAAAATGAAACCAAATTTTGTAAAAGTACATTTGAGAATACACAGAAGCAATTGTTACAGTAAAGCTAAACCCAAGAACTCTCCCAGTGGAGGCAATCGCCCCTTGGACAGAGGCGAATCAAAGCAGTATTATGACCAGAGCAAAGTGACCTTTTGTTTCTCTCATAATCATAGTCTATATTATACGTTTTATTAAAGTGATTTTAATATTTTAAACCTATTTTTTAGAAAAGAAATAATAAATAAAATATTTAATAAAGTAATTCAGTACTTAAAAATACTATTAATTACATTGTGGTTTTACTATTATTATTATTATTATTATTATTATTATTATTATTATTATTATTATTACTTTTATTATTATTATTAATATTATTATTATTATTATTATTATTATTATTATTATTATTATTATTATTATTATTATTATTATTATTATTATTATTATTATTTATATACTGATATATACAAACAAAAACAATATCCAACACCATTTATTAAATAGGGTGTTACTTATGCTGGCATAATTTCTATTTTATTGTAAATTCTTTTGTTATATCAATAACATGAGAAGACATTCTACCAAATATCCGACTATGTAACAACCTGTTCTAATAGCGTGAAATACCAATTAATACATTTACCGCAGGTTGAACCTCTTTAACGCATATCAAGATAAATAACTTTTATGTAGGTCCTAATAGTTGAAGTCCTTACTATATACAAAACGTACCTCATGAATTTTTACTAAAGCTTAAGATCCTTGCAAGACTAAAGCTTAATAACAGGTTGTACCACGTATTTGAATTCTTCTAACCTTCTTAAGTTTGAAAAGTAAGTAAACTATATCAAAGTCAATGTAGCGAGCTTTATGAAAAAGCGTCCATATCTTTTTCTTCTATAATAGTCCAGTCAAATTAGGCTTTAACCCACACATTTAAAATAACAAAACGAAACTTGTTGTAATATGTAGCACTAGTTATGATGTACTTCGGTCAAAAGATGCTCAAGAATCCTCTGACGGGTTTTGGAGCTATGACGTCATCAATATGGCTGCCGTGAAAATTCATAGCGAAATCTTTGAATGTGTATAACTTTTCTCGTAATAAATCCAAGACAATCTTTTTTGTGACAAACTCAAGAGAACTGATTGGAAAATTTGTAGAATAAATTACAGTGGTTAAATCGAAGGTTTCCTTTAATATATTTCCGCATAAACTGCAAAAATTCACATTTTTTTTGAATACTTGTTTTGAAGTTTTTACGTAAATATATCGCTGACTACAGACCAATAATAGTCGGTTTCGCCGAATGTCGTACGCTATCTTATTAGCTTTAAAACGACACCAGTTTTGTTTCTCTATCGCAAAAAGTGAGGGAGCTACGTGAATTTACGTGGTGGAGCACGCGATCCGCAATATGTGCTAGATGAGCATAAGGTAATAATAAACACTTCTGACCAGAGTATATACACTCATTTATTAAAAACTAAATTACAGTGTAACGGTTTCTACTACTTAACGTTGTCTTCATCAGACACTAACCCAGCGACTGTCAGATGGCGTTTTAAAATATTTATTAACATTGCATTGTTGATGTGATTTGAAAGGAAATCTTGTTGAGACATGGAAAGCTCAACATCATCTTCGACATTCACCTCAACAGAAGTACATAGCTTCGTTCTTCGTGAGTGGGTCACATCCAGTGGCGGCTAATGTTAGTGTTGCAGCATTGCGCAACGACCAAATTATTTAAAAAAAAATATTATCAATAATAGTAAAGAACAGAAAAATACTTTTTAATGCTCGCATATATACACTTTAAATAACATATTTTTTTTACTTCTGTAACTGTCCGTTCCGTTAATCCATTTTAAAAAGAAAAAAATAATCTGTCACAGAGCCTCTAATTTATATTGTGTTGCAGCGAGCATACAACGATCAGGTTGCTTCAGCGCGGGAATTGGAGCGAATATTAAGTCTCCTTTCCCCTATCTCAGAAGTTAAAGGGACTGGTCGTTGCAGTGCTTCTGCAACACAGCACGGTTTCCAGTGAACGATAAGGATTTTCGCGCTAAATAAGATTTCTAAATTTTATTTCACTAGCAATTAACAAATGGAATTTGTTTTTATGCATTCATATTTTTAAATTACAGGACCATACTGAAGCAAATCAATATAATGACAACTAAAAAAGAGATTGCAGAATTAAAAAATAAGAAAGAAAATATCTAGTAGAGCAGAAAACAAATGAAAGTAGACCCGCATTTACAAGTTAATTCTTAGCTTATATTGATAATGAAGGCTTCTTCAACAGTAATTTGTGATTCAAATATTAATAAGTCAGCATGTAGGATCGCCCCCTCCCTCTGTGGATAGCCTAGTGTTTTTGTATATACATATTTTTTTTATAAAATAAGTATATTTTATACTCTTCATAATTTCCACATAAAACTGTATGATGGGGAACGCCACATTGAATTTGGGACTAGTTACCAATGCTCAGGAGCGTATCCACGAGGGGGGTCCACCGGGTTCCGACCTCCCAAAGATTTCGAAACTTGGCCAACATTTGTAGACTTTGACATAGAAACGATTGATGTAGGCTAAATATTTCATTTTACGCCTCATCATGTACTCTCTCTTTTCTTAAAACAATTCTATCTTTTTTTTTTGCTAAGAATATAGGTGACAGTTATCACTTATTGTCTTTTCGGATGCAGAATAAGAAAGGTATATATTGCATAGACGTATCGAACCCCTCCCAACACACATTTCTGGGTGTAGAACTGTCAGTGCTGTCTGTTTTGATGTTCTTCGACTTTACCTTTTGTTAGGTATACATGCTTATCCTACATCTGGCGAGTTTCGAGGTCTCCTTTGCAGAATATATGACATTGATAAGCATTGTTTCGCATCATGTGGAAGTATATTGTGTTCATCGTGCATTGCGCAACAACAAAGACGGATGATTTGGAATGTAGTTTTTTCTTTTACGCACATGTGTGTGTGTGTTGATGTATGAATATGTGACATTCGGAATTCATATACCAGTACCTCTTTTGTATCACTGTTTTGTTTTTTATTTATTAGATTTAATTTTATTGTGTGTGTTTTAATTCTATAAATAACCTGCAAATTCTGAATGAATTGTATACCGTGACTTATGTAAATAACTTACAAAAAACATTGACCAGCTTTCAACTGAGGAAAAACTTGCAATTAAGGCTTAGACAAAACAAGAAAAGGACAATTCAGGATAGTGTTTTAAAAAAAATCCAGTTTAAATTTACAGGATGTTTTATGGCAGTAATGTTGCTTGCACTAGATACATTTCCTCAATTTATTTTAAAATTTCCTGGATAAACTGTGAATAAAGTGTGCTCAATGGACATTTTATATAACACAAATCTCTGTTACGAACTTTCTTCAGTCAACGCTGAAGAGGAATTCGGATCACTGTCAGGGACTGAGTTTGCTAGAATGAATCGTTCGCAATAATCTAGTAAGAATATTTAGTGAATCTATAAAGCTTCTGAAATTAATATCAACTGTACCTATGGCGTCAGCAAAAGGCGAAAAGTATTTTTCTACATGAAAAAGAATTGACAGTTTCAAGGAATTGAATGTCCCAAGAGAGATTATCACCATTGGTCGTGCTTTTCATCGAAAAAGGCCTGACAGTAAGAATACCAGAGTTCATCTAGCTTGTATTAGACAGATTTGCTCCAATCAACAAGAGGAGAATGAACTTACTAATTAATTAAGGTGATTAATCGGATAAAATGTCCTGCAATTTTTTATTTTTTAAAAACAGAATTTTATTTAGTTGCACATGTCACATAGCATTTGCATCTAAAGTTATGCTAATTAGTCAATGAGTTCACTTTATATCTTCTGTCTCTTATCGTTCGTACTGCAACACCCGAAACCACAATCCACTGGCCGCCAATGGTCACATCTCTTATGCTTGGTCCTCCATAGCTATCAAACACTATGTGGCAACTTCTGTAATGCTCCATAATGTATGTCATATATTGCGTGCAGATATTTCTGTAAGTAGCTGGGTGTTGCCAAGTAGCTCTGTGCAACAAATAACCACCTTCAATTGTATACGTTGCATTGCTTAGGATAGAAAAATCGCTAGATATTGTATTAATAATTTGAAGGAGAGATGATTTATTGCCCTTTCTCATCGAGATATCGTCAAACAGTGCTACTGGTTGTGCTGCCAGTTGGTAAGACAAAAAGTTCTCCAAATTTTTTCACTATGCACAATGCACAACATTAAGTGAAAAACCTGGTTTGAATTCACTACAAGGTCTTCGTTGTTTATTTGAACAATTCTTGTTCATTGTAGTCGACAACCTGGTCATATTTTCCCTCTGGAAAAGAACTTCGTTGAAGATCTTACCAACATTGTTCTTAAGAAAAACAGATCCAATTACGTTAGCTCGATCTCAGTTACCAACAATAATTACGTTGGAAAGGGACACAAGTACAGTAGAAGCTCTCTTGAATGAATGGTGGGCAAGAAGTCACTCTAGCAACTTGTTTGTATCTATCTCCTGTCTTGACAATTTTACATTGATGTGTTGTTCTGAAGATGTGGTATGAACTCTGGCTTCTTCTTCAATATCCTCTACTTCTCTTAATCTTACTGCCACTGTTTGCAACCATTTTGCAACTGTAGATGCGGACATACCATGGCCATGAATCAGTCTTCCCACGCTCTTCATTGAACGTCCAATACCTGCTTTATGGTCATATCAGAACAAACACCAACCCAACATTTGCTTGATCGGCGAATTGTAAAGAAACCGCGTGCAGAAAATTTTGATATTCATATTGATTTATTTTCTGCTCCAGAGTAAGCATTTCTTGAATATATACATGTGCACTCTTTGTATGATTGAATTGGCCAGAGTCCTGAAAATACGGCAACATTTGTTGTACACAGTAAACAGTGTTTCCTCCGGACCTGTTTTATGAGGGGGCACTGCCACCCCGGAGGAGACGAAAATAATACGTCTACAATATAATAATAAATATAAAAGTACCAGCAATGCCCCCCAGGAATACTAAGTGTGCCCCAGAACATTTTTTTTCTGAAAGAACGACTGACTGTAAAGATGTACCCTCCAATTACCATAGCGCTCAGCTCGAATGAACAAACATATAATTTTCACTATGTTTATGTACTGAATCAATAGTTTAGCTGTTGGTCCCCATTTCGCTTTCACTTCTTCCATTCTTTCCTTTAGTAGATCGGTACATGTTTTGACAACTTGGAATTCAGCAGGGCTTTATACGTTAGTTGTGCCATTCAAAACTGAATTGTAACATCTCTTAAACTTTGAACAAAATTATTATCTTCAGTGCTTTCTTCAAGTAGAAGAGTAGCTCAAGCTTGAAGGGTCAACAAATGAGCATGAACAGCTCTAGAGTATGCTCATTCTCTTACACTGTTCTTTGCATAGCCTACACTGTCTGCCACAAAACTTCCAATCCACTATCGCTCATAATTATACGAATGAAGGCCAGAGAAGAGAGAAAAAACTGTAATCTACCAAGTTGTACTTCAACAGATTTAGGAGGGCTTACTGGAGGAGAATCTATATCCCGAAAATCCATTATTTTTACAATCTTAATAATGCTATATATAATTAATTCTTTTAAACTTATAAGTGCTAATTTTATATAGTTATAATAAATGTAATTCACTATAAATATTATTAAAATATTGGTTAATTATTAAGTAAAAACTACGTCGTAAATGATACATTTTCTTCCGCCATCTAGTGACCTACGTTGCACCACATTACTTCTCCTTTACATGAAGAGGATATTCCTTGCTTCTATGTGTTTGTTTCGGTTCACGTACCTCCCTTACTTTTTGCGATTAAGAAATAAAACCAGTGTCGTTTTAAAGCTAATAAAGTGGCCTACAATATTATGGAAAAAACGTGTATTATTAATCTATAGTCAGGGAGGTATTTACGTGCAAACTTCTAAACCAGTATTCAAAAAAAGGAATTTTTGCAGTTTATGTGGAAATATTTCAAAGGAAACCTTCGATTTAACCATTGTATTTTATTCTAGAAATTTTCTAATCAGTTCTCTTCAGTTTGCTACAAAAATGAACGTCTTGATTTAATTAAGTGAAAAGTTATACGCAATCAAAGATTTCGCTATGAATTTTGACGGCAGCCATATTGATGACGTCATAGCCCCAAAACCCGTCACAGGATTCTTGGGCATTGGGGATTCTATAACTAGTACTACATAACTCAGGAAGTTTCGTTTTGTAATTTTACATGTTCGGGTTCGGCCCCAAAAATGTCAAATTTGACTGGACTATAAAAAGAGTACCTTAAAATCTAGAATAATTTACAGAAAATGCCTTCTTAATTCTGCAACCTTTGGCCTCAGGCGTGATAATTAATAGGCGTGAAACTTAAGAGAAACTAAGCAAAAAAAGTAAAATTCTACTGAAAATTAGCAGCAAATTAATCAATTTTAAATACATTTGTTTTCAGCACCTCATAACAACTACAATAACAGTCTTCCGGAGCTTTTATGTCTGCAATATCTGACAATCATATCCTGTCGAACTCAATAGACATCACGGAGACTCTCACAACGCTCTTCTGGCACATAATACAAAGATCTCTAATTTTTAATTAATTTTAAATTTTAGAATTTTTTTCATTTTTTTGCCTGAAGCTATGCTGACAAGATGAGTGAGGGCAAATCTAAGTGCAATTGATAAATTAGTGAAATTTTCATTCAGTTGTTTACTCTTAAAGTATTTTAATTGTTCAATGGGGCTTTTAGCACTTTCATCTGGTAGTAGGGATAGTAAAACCAATAATAGTTCCTGTTGAAGTTGGAAACGCTCAATATCACAATGCGCTTCATCTGTTATAGCCACCTGAAGGTCAGTACTTTTCTTCATCAAGGAATCCTTGTCTTTATTTTTGATCCTGTATTAAAACCCAAATAGTTCATGATGGTAGTTTAGTTGAAAAGACTGCTCTTGTAGTAAGTTTATGACTTGATCCAAAATGTGAAAATTTTTGAAAACTACTTTTGAAAGAAATTTTGGGATCCGATATGCGCTCATCAGGGGCTTCATATTCAAACTCACGTTTGGTTCTCCGTGGTCGTAATTATGACTCCCTTGAAATTATTGGGTCGATTTCGAGAGTCTCTGCAATTTCTCTTGCATCCACTAATAGCTCTTCGAACCCTCTATCGATTCGCATTGATTTGAATTGAATTTTGGAAAAGTTGAGATTACCTCGGAAAAGTTCACAAAGAACATGACCTGCTATAAACAATAACAAATCTCACTCTTTCTTCTAGGGTAACGTCGGCCGAATATTGTCAGGAGAAAGATGAAGAAGAATTACTCAGAATTATCATACGTTAATTTCTAGTTTTTCCTTGTTTTATACACATATCCTTATCTGACATCTCTAAACTCGTTTGGTCTTCATATTCATAATTCTTAAAATAAAAAAAAAAAGTTGTGCATGACCCTATTCATCCACACCGTGTCGGATGAAAAGGATCAAGGCGTAGGGTGAAAGGGGTTATCAAAAAATACATTAAAATACATACAAATAATAGCATTTTCAATCAAGACACATGTAATAACACTTCTGCATTGAACACTGACAGACTGAGAGCTCAATATAGTAGTCCATAACTATTCATTGATAAGGAGATTGTATTATATTTTAAGGGTCAGATACACATTGTAAGAGGCGCATAAATTAAAAAAAAATAAAGATTTTTTTTAAAAAGTAGCTAATACAAATCATATTATTTGCTCAAGATAAACATTAGTTTTATACTGACACCCAGATAGTAGGGGATAAATATTTATTGTTGTAAAAAAAGCAACGTTTTGATAAAGTTTGATGCATTTTATTTCACTTCAAATGTTGATGTATGTAATTAGCCTCTTCTAGATTTTACGTGAGTACACTATCGTCAGATACAAATTCCAAGCTTAGATATGCCTATACTTGCCATAAATAAGACTTTTTACCTTCAACTCTGACGCAGATCATCATGATACCATTCTTTACCTTTATCTTGACATCTGATCCAAGAACCCAAACATGCGAACGAGGATCGTAGTATGAAAAGAAGCATATTTTACACACTGTATTTCTTTACCTTTATCTTGACATCTGATCCAAGAACCCAAACTTGTGAACGAGGATCGTAGTATGAAAGGAAGCATATTTTACACACTGTATTTCTTTACCTTTATCTTGACATCTGATCCAAGAACCCAAACTTGTGAACGAGGATCGTAGTATGAAAGGAAGCATATTTTACACACTGTATTTCTTTACCTTTATCTTGACATCTGATCCAAGAACCCAAACTTGTGAACCAGGATCGTAGTATGAAAGGAAGCATATTTTACAGACTGTATTTCTTTACCTTTATCTTGACATCTGATCCAAGAACCCAAACTTGTGAACGAGGATCGTAGTATGAAAGGAAGCATATTTTACAGACTGTATTTCTTTACCTTTATCTTGACATCTGATCCAAGAACCCAAACTTGTGAACGAGGATCGTAGTATGAAAGGAAGCATCTTTTACAAACTGTATTTCTTTACCTTTATCTTGACATCTGATCCAAGAACCCAAACTTGTGAACGAGGATCGTAGTATGAAAGGAAGCATATTTTACACACTGTATTTCTTTACCTTTATCTTGACATCTGATCCAAGAACCCAAACTTGTGAACGAGGATCGTAGTATGAAAGGAAGCATCTTTTACAAACTGTATTTCTTTACCTTTATCTTGACATCTGATCCAAGAACCCAAACTTGTGAACGAGGATCGTAGTATGAAAGGAAGCATATTTTACACACTGTATTTCTTTACCTTTATCTTGACATCTGATCCAAGAACCCAAACTTGTGAACGAGGATCGTAGTATGAAAGGAAGCATCTTTTACAAACTGTATTTCTTTACCTTTATCTTGACATCTGATCCAAGAACCCAAACTTGTGAACGAGGATCGTAGTATGAAAGGAAGCATCTTTTACAAACTGTATTTCTTTACCTTTATCTTGACATCTGATCCAAGAACCCAAACTTGTGAACGAGGATCGTAGTATGAAAGGAAGCATATTTTACACACTGTATTTCTTTACCTTTATCTTGACATCTGATCCAAGAACCCAAACTTGTGAACGAGGATCGTAGTATGAAAGGAAGCATCTTTTACACACTGTATTTCTTTACCTTTATCTTGACATCTGATCCAAGAACCCAAACTTGTGAACGAGGATCGTAGTATGAAAGGAAGCATATTTTACACACTGTATTTCTTTACCTTTATCTTGACATCTGATCCAAGAACCCAAACTTGTGAACGAGGATCGTAGTATGAAAGGAAGCATATTTTACACACTGTATTTCTTTACCTTTATCTTGACATCTGATCCAAGAACCCAAACTTGTGAACGAGGATCGTAGTATGAAAGGAAGCATATTTTACACACTGTATTTCTTTACCTTTATCTTGACATCTGATCCAAGAACCCAAACTTGTGAACGAGGATCGTAGTATGAAAGGAAGCATATTTTACACACTGTATTTCTTTACCTTTATCTTGACATCTGATCCAAGAACCCAAACTTGTGAACGAGGATCGTAGTATGAAAGGAAGCATATTTTACACACTGTATTTCTTTACCTTTATCTTGACATCTGATCCAAGAACCCAAACTTGTGAACGAGGATCGTAGTATGAAAGGAAGCATATTTTACACACTGTATTTCTTTACCTTTATCTTGACATCTGATCCAAGAACCCAAACTTGTGAACGAGGATCGTAGTATGAAAGGAAGCATCTTTTACAAACTGTATTTCTTTACCTTTATCTTGACATCTGATCCAAGAACCCAAACTTGTGAACGAGGATCGTAGTATGAAAGGAAGCATATTTTACACACTGTATTTCTTTACCTTTATCTTGACATCTGATCCAAGAACCCAAACTTGTGAACGAGGATCGTAGTATGAAAGGAAGCATATTTTACACACTGTATTTCTTTACCTTTATCTTGACATCTGATCCAAGAACCCAAACTTGTGAACGAGGATCGTAGTATGAAAGGAAGCATATTTTACACACTGTATTTCTTTACCTTTATCTTGACATCTGATCCAAGAACCCAAACTTGTGAACGAGGATCGTAGTATGAAAGGAAGCATATTTTACAGACTGTATTTCTTTACCTTTATCTTGACATCTGATCCAAGAACCCAAACTTGTGAACGAGGATCGTAGTATGAAAGGAAGGATATTTTACACACTGTATTTCTTTACCTTTATCTTGACATCTGATCCAAGAACCCAAACTTGTGAACGAGGATCGTAGTATGAAAGGAAGCATCTTTTACAAACTGTATTTCTTTACCTTTATCTTGACATCTGATCCAAGAACCCAAACTTGTGAACGAGGATCGTAGTATGAAAGGAAGCATCTTTTACAAACTGTATTTCTTTACCTTTATCTTGACATCTGATCCAAGAACCCAAACTTGTGAACGAGGATCGTAGTATGAAAGGAAGCATATTTTACACACTGTATTTCTTTACCTTTATCTTGACATCTGATCCAAGAACCCAAACTTGTGAACGAGGATCGTAGTATGAAAGGAAGCATCTTTTACAAACTGTATTTCTTTACCTTTATCTTGACATCTGATCCAAGAACCCAAACTTGTGAACGAGGATCGTAGTATGAAAGGAAGCATATTTTACACACTGTATTTCTTTACCTTTATCTTGACATCTGATCCAAGAACCCAAACTTGTGAACGAGGATCGTAGTATGAAAGGAAGCATCTTTTACAAACTGTATTTCTTTACCTTTATCTTGACATCTGATCCAAGAACCCAAACTTGTGAACGAGGATCGTAGTATGAAAGGAAGCATATTTTACACACTGTATTTCTTTACCTTTATCTTGACATCTGATCCAAGAACCCAAACTTGTGAACGAGGATCGTAGTATGAAAGGAAGCATCTTTTACAAACTGTATTTCTTTACCTTTATCTTGACATCTGATCCAAGAACCCAAACTTGTGAACGAGGATCGTAGTATGAAAGGAAGCATATTTTACAAACTGTATTTCTTTACCTTTATCTTGACATCTGATCCAAGAACCCAAACTTGTGAACGAGGATCGTAGTATGAAAGGAAGCATCTTTTACAAACTGTATTTCTTTACCTTTATCTTGACATCTGATCCAAGAACCCAAACTTGTGAACGAGGATCGTAGTATGAAAGGAAGCATCTTTTACAAACTGTATTTCTTTACCTTTATCTTGACATCTGATCCAAGAACCCAAACTTGTGAACGAGGATCGTAGTATGAAAGGAAGCATCTTTTACAAACTGTATTTCTTTACCTTTATCTTGACATCTGATCCAAGAACCCAAACTTGTGAACGAGGATCGTAGTATGAAAGGAAGCATCTTTTACAAACTGTATTTCTTTACCTTTATCTTGACATCTGATCCAAGAACCCAAACTTGTGAACGAGGATCGTAGTATGAAAGGAAGCATATTTTACACACTGTATTTCTTTACCTTTATCTTGACATCTGATCCAAGAACCCAAACTTGTGAACGAGGATCGTAGTATGAAAGGAAGCATCTTTTACAAACTGTATTTCTTTACCTTTATCTTGACATCTGATCCAAGAACCCAAACTTGTGAACGAGGATCGTAGTATGAAAGGAAGCATCTTTTACAAACTGTATTTCTTTACCTTTATCTTGACATCTGATCCAAGAACCCAAACTTGTGAACGAGGATCGTAGTATGAAAGGAAGCATCTTTTACAAACTGTATTTCTTTACCTTTATCTTGACATCTGATCCAAGAACCCAAACTTGTGAACGAGGATCGTAGTATGAAAGGAAGCATCTTTTACAAACTGTATTTCTTTACCTTTATCTTGACATCTGATCCAAGAACCCAAACTTGTGAACGAGGATCGTAGTATGAAAGGAAGCATATTTTACAAACTGTATTTCTTTACCTTTATCTTGACATCTGATCCAAGAACCCAAACTTGTGAACGAGGATCGTAGTATGAAAGAAGCATCTTTTACAAACTGTATTTCTTTACCTTTATCTTGACATCTGATCCAAGAACCCAAACTTGTGAACGAGGATCGTAGTATGAAAGGAAGCATATTTTACACACTGTATTTCTTTACCTTTATCTTGACATCTGATCCAAGAACCCAAACTTGTGAACGAGGATCGTAGTATGAAAGGAAGCATCTTTTACAAACTGTATTTCTTTACCTTTATCTTGACATCTGATCCAAGAACCCAAACTTGTGAACGAGGATCGTAGTATGAAAGGGAAGCATCTCTTACAAACTGTATTTCTTTACCTTTATCTTGACATCTGATCCAAGAACCCAAACTTGTGAACGAGGATCGTAGTATGAAAGGAAGCATCTTTTACAAACTGTATTTCTTTACCTTTATCTTGACATCTGATCCAAGAACCCAAACTTGTGAACGAGGATCGTAGTATGAAAGGAAGCATCTTTTACAAACTGTATTTCTTTACCTTTATCTTGACATCTGATCCAAGAACCCAAACTTGTGAACGAGGATCGTAGTATGAAAGGAAGCATCTTTTACAAACTGTATTTCTTTACCTTTATCTTGACATCTGATCCAAGAACCCAAACTTGTGAACGAGGATCGTAGTATGAAAGGAAGCATATTTTACAAACTGTATTTCTTTACCTTTATCTTGACATCTGATCCAAGAACCCAAACTTGTGAACGAGGATCGTAGTATGAAAGGAAGCATCTTTTACAAACTGTATTTCTTTACCTTTATCTTGACATCTGATCCAAGAACCCAAACTTGTGAACGAGGATCGTAGTATGAAAGGAAGCATATTTTACAAACTGTATTTCTTTACCTTTATCTTGACATCTGATCCAAGAACCCAAACTTGTGAACGAGGATCGTAGTATGAAAGGAAGCATCTTTTACAAACTGTATTTCTTTACCTTTATCTTGACATCTGATCCAAGAACCCAAACTTGTGAACGAGGATCGTAGTATGAAAGGAAGCATATTTTACACACTGTATTTCTTTACCTTTATCTTGACATCTGATCCAAGAACCCAAACTTGTGAACGAGGATCGTAGTATGAAAGGAAGCATCTTTTACAAACTGTATTTCTTTACCTTTATCTTGACATCTGATCCAAGAACCCAAACTTGTGAACGAGGATCGTAGTATGAAAGGAAGCATCTTTTACAAACTGTATTTCTTTACCTTTATCTTGACATCTGATCCAAGAACCCAAACTTGTGAACGAGGATCGTAGTATGAAAGGAAGCATCTTTTACAAACTGTATTTCTTTACCTTTATCTTGACATCTGATCCAAGAACCCAAACTTGTGAACGAGGATCGTAGTATGAAAGGAAGCATATTTTACACACTGTATTTCTTTACCTTTATCTTGACATCTGATCCAAGAACCCAAACTTGTGAACGAGGAT